>NC_138660.1:64637462-64722462 GCF_964273445.1 Streptopelia decaocto | reverse complement strand
TATGAAGAGTTAATTCCAAACTTTTAAGAGGGTATCGTTATAGTTCAAATAGTCCTTCAGACATTTGACTTCTGCTACTGATTATTAATAATAATCATCCCATTTTCCTTTACACTTTTCAGCATGAATTCAGAATGTCAAAGCTAATTTTCTCATCAGCCTCAGACTTATTTAAAACACCACAAACTCAAGACTTCAGTTCTCTTCTCACATGCTTGGGTTTTACAACAGCGTGGGGTTAACATCCAGCTTCCATCCCAGTACATGGGGTCAGTATCTGTTGAACAAGGCCCACAAAGGGACCCAGAAGTTGGATTTTTACTGACAGTACCTGAATCTGGGGGTTCTTGGCACTTTTTCTGGTACATGTCCATTCAGAAGCCCATGGTTTTGCTTTGGTGATTCTAGAGCCTGGTCGTGGATCAAATGAAAGTAGAATTATCAAAATGAAGACAAGCTACAGGTTTCATGAGATATTTATGTGTATATTTAGTAAGATAAGATGCTCAAAGTGTTAACTTTTAGCAATTTTCTCTTTGCATGCTTCTAGAGAAAGATCTGATTTACATTTACATTGAGGCCACTTTGCACCATGTTGTCCAATTTGATGCCCTGAAATGATACCAAAGAGCTTGGACCTCAGGTGCAGGTCCCTTCTCCATGCAGAGCAATGTCACTTGAATAGAGTTACAACCAGATACATAACTGGGGACTATGGCTTAATAAGTACATTTAAAAAAAAAAAAAAAAAAAAGTCTGTCTTCTGCTTTATTTCCAAGTTCACACTGTAATCTGTTAATTGTACATACAACAAAACCAAAGTGCTGGTCAAGGTAAATTATTTTTCAGCAGTCATAATTAAGGCCCTGTTTACTATAGGCACTGTGAGTGCGGCTTTCCACAGCAAAAGGAGGAATGTGTTAAATATCCATGTATGTATGCTCCACAATAAAGATTTTTTCTTATGAAATTATTCTTATGAAGTACCACCTGGCTCATAAAATCACAGGACTCATCTTCAGGAAAAGAAAACTGGAATTCTGAATTGTTTCTGTAAGGCATTCCTATTTCTTTTTCAGATAAGAATGCCAAATTACATTTCCTTTTGATAGCCAAGAGTAAATGTAGTTGTGCTTTGGAAGCCCTTTCATTTCCCATCTTTTCTTTTACTCAGGAAAGGAACAGCTAGTCCACACGTTATAAAATTAACATGATTTCCAACTGATAGAAATCAGTGTAATGCCACAGATGTTACCTAAGTGAGACCCTGAGTGGAAGGTAACACAGGTGACTCTTCCAGTCTCACAGAGTCAGCATTAACACCATGGAGTGAGACTTGAAGGGGTGGATACTGAGGTTACCTCAGTCATGATAGGAAAACATACATGTTCTTCTGTGTTACCACAGTTTGTAGAACAATATCACCTTCACTCACTAAGCTTTTGAACCAGATACCTCCCTGCTCAGAGTAATATCATAGCTGTGTTCCATCCTTCTTTGGACAAGAAGGATCCTTCATTATTGCCTGTCCTGCACCTTGTACACTAAAGAAAACAGACCGTACGGATGAGAGATGTGCAAACCCCCGTGCTCTGGGCTGAGGAGGTATTAAAGCCTCTGGATTATATATCCTGGTGGTACTGAGCACAACTGAGGTGCCTCACCACTTTGCCAGAATTAGTTTTGTGTCTGTATTGTCCTTAGCCTAAAAGCCACTTCAACAGTGCAGTTTAATATTCATCTCATCACCATTGCTAACTGTTAAAACCTGAGTAATATAAAAAATGAATTAATATGTATGTGCAGATCTCTGTTTTGCCCAATATTTCTTACGCTTCTTTTTAATCAGAACCTCAGCACTCTGAAGGCAAACACAAATGATTCTTCCTCTTTCAGCCTGACTTTGCTGTCGCCATCACTGCAGCAAAGCAGCAGCTCCACTCCAGTCATCGCAGATGAAAGGGGACTTTGCTTTGGTACATCCAAATGGGCCACCCCTGCCAGTGCTGACACGAGTTGATGTGCGCTAAACACACCTGGCAGCCCCTCAGCAGCCATGGGAATGACCTGGTTCTATCAGTATTCCTTTGAGGTCCTTTCCGACCCAAACTATCTATGATTCTATGAATCGTAACGGACTCAGTGGTGAGGTCTGTCCTTACCCGTGCAGAGTCTCCAAGGACTCTACCGGACATGCATGACCGTGGCACAGCCCTTTGAGTTTAGAAGATTATTTGAAATTAGAGCAAACTCACTGAATTTATTCCAAAGGCACTTTCATATAGGAAAGCAAAATCTTACAAAGTTCAAGATTCAGCTTTAGCTGGGATTTGCCTTTGAAAAGCAAAACCTGGGCCTACATGCTCAGTGGGCAGCTAACCTCTGTTAGCTCCAACACAACAAACTCCATTTACACGGGCAGGATATTTGACCATAGCTCTTCATTTTGGGAGGGAATCTTGAAAAATAATCTACATCAGGACATTTGTTTTCATTTGGTTTTTGCCCCTGTTTTTAGAACTTTGTTGAAATAGACTATGCTTTTAATCCAAACTCTCCAGTATGGCCCAGTTTGAAATAAAAAGGAAAGATTAGTAAAGGTTCACTTCTCAGTTTTAGTTTTAAAATTATGTGGAGTACAGTGAAACCCAAAATACACCACAAATACTACACCTAGGGCAAGGTTTTTCATAACTATGTGTGAGGCAGGAGATGCAGGGGAACACCTTGTAAATTTTGAAATTCATTTAAGATGAGACATCTCAAGTAGTGTGGTCCTCTAGAGCCATTTTACTATTGGAAATCCATACAAAGGGTATTCTTACCATCTCTGCTATTTATCAGATAAAATACATTTTGTGGAGCAGATTTCAGCTGACACATAGTTAATGGTGGAGCTATATTTATTTTTGTCACTTGAAGATTTAATCTAAGTAAAAAGACCAATTAGTAAAGACTACAAATTTATGTAACTATAAGCCATATACTCAGTATGTTCTCTATCACCACAGAGACCAGATGACTTTTTCAAATCACAGTTCTCTAGTTCAACACTTGCTCAAACATCCAATTTTGAGAAGTGCCACAATTTTGAAAGATTTAACTGAAAGACAGACATTAAGAAGTTAGGTGCCTTTCCTCAAGACAACATCTTATTTAGATCAGAAGATCATTTTCCCTTCCTGGTCTTGAAAAACATTTTGCTATTCACTCGGTGTGTCCTATTAGCAGAAAATAGACAAAGTTCTGATGCATCATAGCACGCATCTGAAATTCTAATTCTAATTAACAAGAAGTCATCTGTAGTTGCCCAACACCGTATTATTAATTCACAAAGCAATAAAGGGATATATTTCAGGCTGATTGTGAAGATAGGTACTGAATGGGGTCATAGTATTTCACTACGCATAATTTGTCATGATCTTTAACTATTTCAAACCTATAGAAGTCAAGTTGTATAGTGCCTTACTGTGAATATAATTTCTCACGTATAAAAAGCAGCTACACTGGTATGGTTTATTCTCCTGAACTTAAATCTAAACTAAATCTAAACCTGCATAAGACAGGGTTGCATAAGGAAGCATATTTTTACTGTAAATATGTTGACTTTTGCTCTCTATTTTTAAGCAAGAAAGGCAGTTCTAGGGACATTGCAAAATGCTTTCTGGCATTATGATTAATATGTACATTAATTTATTTTAAAATATATATTTAGTAACAGGAACAGTAGATTTGATAACTCATTTAAAAAGCACTTTTCAGTTAAATTCTAATCAATTTTACATTCCAAGAGTCTTAAGGAAGGCTATTTTTATAAACCTACACCCCAAAAATGAAGACTTTTCAAAATGCATTGCTACTGAGTAAAACTTGCTTCTTCCTGCTCATTTCCAAAAAATTAAGTTAATTCTAAAGTATAGGGAAAGCCCAAAAATCGTTCATTCATTCATCCATTACCTTTCCAGCAAGAGAATGTGCAGTTACTAGAATTTTGCACAATTAGTTCTCTGAGAGTCCTTGAAATGCAAACCTGTATGAAGAAAGTAAAAACAAATCAAAGTTAATGGTGACTGGCTGGAACAAAATGCTTAAATCAATATTACGATGGCTCATCTGCTCGTCATTTAGCCATTACCTGGGAGACAAGGACCTCCTGTTATACCTGATTTTTTGTTAATTCAGATTTACCAATGTCTCAGTACTGCAGGCACATATGAAGCCAAAGTCATTCCAGACCAACCCTGTCATTATACTGTTTACTCTTCGTATCTTATTTTATTTATTCCTTTTTGTTCCTTACTATGGATACAGAGATAGACACATACAAACATTGGGGTGCTCAAAAAGTTTTGTACAACAGCAAGAGATGGCAAAAGCCATCATCTCACTTCCATAGCTTCCTGGAGAAACTGACAATATAACAATTCTCCTAAAGAATATCTATATATTAAAAGATTTTCTTCTAATTGAACCTTACAATGAAGAGGAATGCTGCACAGATTAGAAATATTTTGAAGTACTTCTTCACCATGTTAAAACATGTTTCTAGTACAATTTTTGAAATAGAAAGTTCATTGCCTGGTGTTCAATGTACCAAAAGCCCAAGGACATAGGGCATATATAGAAATAAGAAAAGGGCATTTTGGCGACATTATGGACACACAAGGCCTGATTCTTATCCCACTGGTACTGACAGAAATCCAAAATCTGTTCAAATCAGTGGTGTTTGACCAAGGTCTGCCACCAGGATCAGAATCAGAACTGTTGTGTGCACGCTTGGCTTTTCTTGAAAGCCACAAAACTTCCCCAGAAATGTAGCCCCAGGGTTTTTACAGCAATGCACATCTGGGCAGCGAAGGCTTCTTGCTCGTAATCCTGACAAAGCAAAGTCTTTAATTCTGGTTCCCCAACTGGAATACATGACCATTTATTCTTCTGGGGACATGAGAGTAAAAAAGAGTCAATGCCATCTCTGGAAGAAAAACCTATGGTGCAACCTCAAAATACACTTATTTGCATATATACACACACTGGAGCCTCATATGTATCTACTAATATACCTTTCTTAAACTGTTAGGAATATCACATATGCTACAGCTCACACCAACCAGAATAGTGAGGGAGGTGTTGTTTTTTGATATTTTTATAAGTTCATGTAACTCTACAGTCAAAGCAACTCCAGGTTCATCAGTTATCACATAAAAAAAGACTGATTGCAAATAAGTTTATTTAATAATCAGCTGTCTTGACTTCAGTCCTCTCTCAGACCTGTGTGCATACAGTCTTTATTACAGCCTAATCACACCACACTTACAGAAAGGCAAACTCTGAACTGAACACCTCCCTCTCTCTTTTCGTTTCCCAGCGGGTTAAATGTGAAAAATGCTAAAAATCTACTGGGAGTGCGTCTAAAAATGAAGTATAAATAGGTATGGAAAACCTATGAGAAAACTGTTATGGAAGGTGCCTGAATGGCAAAGTGCAAAGGGGGACAAGAAGAAAATTGTGATGGCATACAAAAGGCAGGAGAATAAGAAAGATGTGATACAATAGATAGCTGGCGTGAGCCTATCAACTGCCTGGTAGCTCCTGTTCCACCCACCTCCCCCTCAATACCTTCATTTTTTTTGTTATGATAAAGGACATTCATGATCAGTAACAATGTTATAATGATAGTAAATGCAGGATTTAAGGTATATAAAACCTTCAGCCAACATTAGAAAGCCACCAAGGGGGAGTTACCTTGCACGAGGTTCTATTTAGTGATGGCTCCACTCTTTCACTCCCTGACTGCAAATCAGCATTTTTAGTGGACAATAGGCTCAGCAGTGGCCTTATGATTGCCTCTTTTCAAATGGAAATGGCTATCCTAACTCCTCTGCCAGGTTTTTCTTACTAGAGCACAAATTGCAGTTTACAAGGCTCTAAGGGGGGAAAAAAAATCTTAGCTGAATATCTTTTTTTTATTCGACAAACTGACATGTAAATTACCCTTTAAGTGCTCCACTCTAGGGCTCTGATCATCTCCTAATTGTCACAGTCAATTGTAGCCAACAGTCTCTTCAATCCCAAGCGCTTTGACAACAAGCATAAGGATCAAAGCAGAATCAGCTCCCTTCAATATCCTTCTGTTTAGGATGCTACAAAAAGCCTGAAAAAGAAAGGTGTAAGGGCATTAGTGGAGAAGGAACTGAGAGTAGAGAGTACTATAGCAGTCATTTTCTTCTTCACTAATATATAACCTTATATACTCTGTTATCCCACTTTCAGCATGAACACAAACATCCCAGCAAATAAATATGGTTTGAAATGACTCGGATATATGACGAAAAAACAGATGCATAATGCATTTTGCTGCCTCCTGGATGTCTACCCCCATTCTTTCCCCTCCAACTTTCTCCTCCACTCTGGGAAGGGATATAAGAGCAATTATTTTTTAAGTAAATTTGTTTTTTCTCAAAGCAGTCCCACACTCTCTTCCAGAACGAGCGGGGCTGCAAACCAGCCTACCCGATGGAAACCCATCCCAAGTTGTATTCATGGAGCCGGTACAACTTAGACATAAAGCAGGTTATTTGCACAGCTCTGCTTTTGCTTTCTGAAGTGCCTGTAACCCAAGGTCAGGCAGAGGCTGGAGCAAAACCCTCTCATTCAGCTGGAGGCCAACTCTAAGAACAGCCAGCTTCAGTCACATCCAAAATGACTGGGAAGAAATACAAGAATAAATACAGCAGTCCTCAAAGTCTGTCCAGGGGGAAGAAAAAAAATAACGCTGTAATTCTGAAAGAAGGTTCACCTTTTATTGTATTCCAGACCACTTTAGTTCAGCACCGCACTACCTCGCTTAAACAATTTTTTGTACTAGCTTGCTGTGTTTGATGACAGGAGCTCACTCTGCAATACGTTTTCATACCCTCAGCGCCTTGCTGAAACTCAAAGTAAGCCTTGTCAAAGCTGTGTTTCTAGGGAATAGGAGTAAGGCGGAGCTATTCTGAATAATTCTTTTTCCTCAAAGCTTGTACACATCCACAGACGTCGCAGTAACTCCCACGGAGTCGCGTGAACAGCTTCTTCCAGGCAGGCTGCCGGGGAGGAATAGCACAGCACCTGCAGAAGATGTGCTGCTGGAGCGGGAGAAGTGCCCGCAGGATACCAGGGAGCCAAACTGGAGACATGCTAAGCTCTAGAGTAACTCAAAAGGATCTCCAAATGGATAACCAGGCTCTGCAGGGTTAGGCAACTGGGTGCTTTTGGCCTCTCTGATGATCTTGCTGCCATACACAAAGGAAGCAGGAGATTTCACCCATTTTCCTGGAGCTCTGACTCTCCTACTTAGGCAAAACAGAGAGCCTGAATGCCTGAAGTCCAAAAAAATGGGAATTTGGAGGGGAAAACCCTTTTGTTCCTTCATAAGAAATCAATTATCTTCTTACAACTATTTTTAAGAAACTGCCACTTGACATTTCTTAAAGAGGATGCACCTTATCCATTGGCTCACATAATGGAGGAATGGATCAACGACACAGCTGGGATGAGTTTAACAACCTGCTGCTCCCTTCTTACGGGTCCCATTTTCCTCTCCCAAATTCTGGATTTCTGTGTACAAGGTGAGCTGAGCCAGAACCATAGATCAGCAGAAAACCAATCAATTGAGCAACAAGACCCAAAGGCAAGCCTTTAAGGTAGATGTTCCTAAACCATCACCTTCATCATGCTTCCCAAAGAAGGTTAAGTTGCAAATAATAACCCTGTTTTTACATAGACAAGACTTAAAGCTCATAGGGAAGGCAGCACAGATACTCACCCACTGCTGCCTGCTCCTACCTGCACCCACCACCTTGATACTAAATTTAGATAATACATTAAATACAAAGCCTGGTGAGAAAAGAGTGTTTTCTATAATGGATAGGAACAAAAAGTCAAAATTTCTCATGGGGAAGATATTCCAGAAAAATGTTGATTGGGAAACATCAAAAGCACTGCTATGAATGAGGTTGTAATAATAAAGTTAATCTAATATATCATTTAAAATAATACAAAACCAAAATTGTAAAATTGAAGTCTTGTCAAGCTGTCAAAGGGAAATGTTTTAACTCTTCCTGACTAAAAATGTCGATGAAAAAGGCATATTCTAAAGAAAATTTTCCAGCTTAGTGAAACACACTTTCCCCACCACCCAATTTACAAATGTTTTGCAGATCTATATAAGGATCAATATCTTCCCCAGAGACCCAAATTCTGAAGTTACTCTAGTTAAAAATGTATAAACTATTTTTTTTTATATTCCGTTATACTAGGCAAATCCCTTTATTTTCCAGAAAGTTTATTCCAAGACATTTGGACACCTTAAAAATGAAATCTCCCAACATTAGCAAATTGCTCTGTGGCTATTTAGCTCACTAGAATTAACTTAGTATATAAAGATATTTTCATCTCCTCATTCATCCACAAGAGTGCCACATGCCAATAAAAAAACCTGCCAGGTCACCTGGAATGTAATTAATGTTTTGGGGGTTTTTTTAACTGTACTTATTTAAACAACAGAAACATTTCCAAAGAGCAGGACATCAGCTAACATAGCCTGCACTATTTTCTCACCTTACTTGAAAACGTATCCAAATATTTATTACATAAAACTGTTCATTCCCGGCTTTGTCTGTGGAGTTGTCACTGATAGTTTGCAGAGAGATGAGTAGCACAGTAGTCCTGGACATTTTCCTTGTTTCCAGCTGCTAAATCATAATAAAAAAAGTTAAAATAATATTATTTTCCTATCAGAACTTTTCCATGGAGATAATGGCCATAGTTTTTGCAAAGCACAGATTTCATTACCAGAAAGTTGTGGATGGTCCACATGACCATGAATGGGAGATTAGCTAAGCGAGACAGTTTTCCTTTAAAATAAGGCACATATTACGGAAAAAGTTGGGGAAAAAAAAAAAAAAAGAAACAGCTCTGTCCTGTCAGAGAATGTGTTCTTTCTTTCAACGCAAGGAGCCCACAACACTAGAGAGTAGATGGACTTTGCCATTTGTTGCATGTGACCATTTCACGATGCTTCAGAGCCGTGATTTATTACGGGCGATGGAATGGTTGCTCTGCACGACTGTAACACGGGGAAAGGTGCCAGAATGTTGCTCGTGCGCTGGAGCCGCAGGCAAGAAAGTGGCTCCTCCAGCTGCCCTCCCTGTCTGCAAAGTCCTGGGGTGGCCCAGGAGCACAGGGGCCCCTCTGGAAGTGGTACCCCAAAAAGGGAGCGCCAAATGCCAGTCAGAAGCATAGTTTACTGATAGGATGCTGGTGCCCTTTTCTAGAGATTTTAGCATAAACCCCCAATCTGGTTGTAAGGGAGCGGAATAATAGTCCCCATTGTGTCGCTGACATTTCTCTCAGAGGGGGTGGCTTTTCAGTAACCAGTTGTTTCCTTATTTAGTTCTCCACCACAATCACGGATTTTTGCAGGCCTGATTTTTGTGCTTCTGAAAAGCAAAAGGATGAAAGGTGCCATCTGAAGAGTCTGGAAGTGACAGCCAGAGCACGTGCACTGATGGGATGTGAAAGTCCCCATGACAAACTCAGAACTATTGCAAGATTACTGATACAGCTCCTAAATTACCAACGATTAACCGATGTGCTCCGGTCATTAAATCCTTGTTTAAATCAGTCTTTCAGGCAACAAAGCCATACTATTTCTCTCCAGGATGCCTTGCAGGTATCAGTGCTGAGTTTGCTAAAAATATAGATGAAGTCATCACCTCTGCGATGGCCAAAGCCGTGTGAAATGCCTTCAGGAGTCCTTAGGAACCCATCAGCTGCGACTTGTTTTA
Organism: Streptopelia decaocto; assembly: GCF_964273445.1. Taxonomy (NCBI): domain Eukaryota; kingdom Metazoa; phylum Chordata; class Aves; order Columbiformes; family Columbidae; genus Streptopelia; species Streptopelia decaocto. Next base: position 64,712,635 of record NC_138660.1, on the reverse strand, counting down.
AGGAGGTCACATGCTGCTTTTTAAGTGATTATTTCTAGATGGTGCTCAGGGGCAGGGATGGAGAGCTGGTGACCACAGCTCCTTCTGTGCAAAGGCAGAGATTCAAGCCATGGGATACGGACAACAGTGATCACAAGACCTACACTGCAGGAGCCAAATTGCACGCAACTCCTTGCTCTTGGGGAGAAGAGGCTTTCTTGGGTGTCTTCGTTGCTCATTAGCACAGTTTCTACCGCAGTTAGCTCAGCCACACAGCTTCCACTCTGGCCACATCCTCCTAAGCCCACAAAAGCACTGCAATCCCATTTTACAGAGGAGTTTTAACAGTGGGATCCAAGGCTATTAAAAGCTAGTGAGAAGATACACTGTCCAGTGAACTCACCCAAGTCGTAAAAAATGGGTTTTCAGAGCCAGGACCACAGCATAGCAGCTCTCGGGTCCTAATCTGAGCTCAGCCTGGTTGGCATCATGAAGATCTTCCTGCTTTTAACTCCTGCTAGGTCAAGGCCAGGCAGCTATGTGTACATTTGGGACATTACTGACTTCCAGGCTCATGCCCAACAAAATACAGAACAAGGGCATTATTCACGGACACTGACATTAGAACTTGACTGTGAAGAAAGCTGTTTCAAATCATAACTAGAGTTAGGAAAAGTATGTCTAACCACATGTCTGTTAAGAAGAATATTATGCAGTATTTATCATCTCAGAGAGGAGCTTGCTGTATAAAACTGGTTTAAATATACCATTTTAAGTATATGGCAACCAGCAGAGTGAATATAGATCTTATTTTATAATAAGAGAATTTATATCTATTACTAAACTGTAATTTTAATTGACATGAAGCAAGAAGAACCACAAGAATAGAGAGACTGCCTGTTTCTCACAGCCCATCTATCTTGCATATAGTTACTTAGGGCTCATATACCACCGGTTTAGAAACATGCATAATTGCTTATGGTCAACATCATATCACTGCCAGATCACACATTAAACAGATAACCACTATTATTACAAAAGCAACTTCCTTGACCTCATATTTTGGTCTGGCTCCGAATTCCTGTACTTTACCAGTTTGGTTTGTTGTATTATGCCAACCTTCTGCTTGTACATGTCATTTTCTGCTCCTGTAAGTGCCCGGTGCAATAGAGAACTTGCTATAAAAATGCATATTTGAGCACATGAATAGAATAAATTCAAGAAATATGATCACAGTTGCTCCTGCAATGTTTTTATAAACATAGAGTCTCTGCTTTTTTATTATAGTTAAGGTACAGTGTGTTATTTGGCAGAGGAATCTGACTTGAAAATGTAAAAGGTTCAGGCAACCACACATTTGGAAGTAGAAATCTTTCCTTAAAACACGACTCTGGTTTTTAAAACAGAGCAAAATTTCTGGAAACTTCAGTTTCTTAAAGTCTGCCAAAGCTCCAGTCACATGTAACATATTCTTGGGGCTTACATATAGTGTTTCAAGTAATAAACAACATCTTGTTTAGAACAGAATAGAAAAAAAAAAGGGGGGGGAAAACACTCATTAGGAGTCAAAGCTCTATATCAGTACTAAAACCAAAACATGTTTCTTGCAATGAAACCTCAGAATAGCTTTTATAATGCATTAATAAGAGATTCATGTGCACTTCACACCTTTAACTATTGCAGTTAAAATTGTAGGTTAAATTCCTACAGTGATTAGATAAATTATATCACAAAAGAAAGAAAATTCCATACTCATTGAAGTACACGCGGGTTTTCAGTAACAGAAAGAAAGTATCTGTTCATCCTAATTCTGTAATAGAAAGAGTTATATATTGCACATAACTATACATTGTTAGTAGCCCCTCAGTGTTCTCTGTTTAACTCATTTATCATGTACTTTTTATTCAGGAACAAGGCTGTATTTTAAAAAAAAAAATAATAATTAAAGAGTTGTTTCCATATGAAGGCTCATCATGCAAAATATTCACAGCTTAAATATATGCACAGTCATCTCTACCAGTGAGACACCATCTCAGTCCGCTCATCAGAATACATATTAACACAATGATATTGAGATACAGAAATAGCACACCGCAGCCAGGATTGAAGTATGGGCCATAATACCTGCCTCCCTGGGATGTAGTAAGGTTTAATTAATTAATGCTTATGAAGCACTATGAGCTCCTCAGATCATCACTTCAATTCATTATCACCCCCATTTGTTTTGTGTCCCACTTTCCCCCCATAATTCAACAGTGAATTTCTTTGGGAAAGTGTTGCCTTTATAGAGCAATGAACAGATGAAAGTCGTTGCAGTGATTTGGTCTCCCTGCATTTGCAGGAATATAAAAGGGCACAGGAATCCTTCCCCCATTCTGCTCAAATCATTTGCCATCAGGTCTAAGGAGAGCATGAAGCCTCATGATGTGTAACTTTTTTCTTAAGAAGTCATCCCTGACTAAAACTTTGATAAAATGTAACAGGAAAAAAAACATTGAGGGTAAGAATATAACATCATAGAATTAAACATTAGTCTGGGAAACTTCCTTGCTCACATTTATGTTAATTAAAGATGGGTGTGAGCCACAAAGCTTGGAGGGGGTATGAATGCAGGCATCTGGTTCTTGCCTCATCTCTAATAATTATTAGATACATTGGATGGAAATAGTAGGAAAGAAAATCAATAAGAAAATGAATCAAGAAAATTAATGGCAAATTCAAATACTTACATGTATAGGATTTCACTCAAGAGCTAGACAAGATAAAATTAGTAGTCTGTATTAAAACAAAACAAACTACAGTTTGATCGAACTTCCATTCAGTGGAATCTTTTTTTAAATACTTCAGATTTTGGCATTAAAAAATTTGGGTTAGAGAACTTAACAGAAAAGAAAGGAAAGATTATCTGGTGAAACTCCAAGGTTGCTATAGACTTTCAGAGAAGAAACCAGATTAAGACAACAAAATTATTGGTGGAAGAAAAGCTGATAAAGAAGACTAGAATTTGATAATGGAGAAATTTAATTATTCAGGTATTGATTGCTATGATAACAATATGGAAGCTAACAAAGTTTGTTTGCAGTGGCAATGCTATTAGCCCACTGGGCAGCCAGTAGCTATGCTGAGCCCCATACTTGGAGACAGGCACATATACTGTTAAACAGTTAATTTTAATTATAAAATTTAACTACGTTTAATTTCAATATAACTTTTGGAGTTAATGATTTAAGGGATAAATTGATAGAAAACATTATCATTGAGAAAAGCTTGGGAATTTCACAAAATAGACAGATTTGCGTTGAAAGAACAAGTAAGAAAACCCAGAGATGCTCTTATTATTCATTCAAAGAAAAAATCTTAATAAAAATAATTGACACAGCCAATGATGGAGAAAATGTGTCAATAATACATGAGTGGCAATCTGATAGTAGTGAACCTGGGGAAAGCAAATATGCTTTAGTGGGGAGTGTTTTGTAGTTATTCTGATTAAAAAGTTCTCCTGACTTGACTTCAAAGATGGGACCTCATCTTTCAGGACTTACAAATATAGTCTTTCCTTTAGGTATTTTTGTTCTTGACATGCCAAACCAAGGGCTTAACAGTTTATAAATGGAATTGACCTCACGCAGTCCCGTGACCAGAAGACTGGCCTCCAGTTCCACATATATTATATTTAATTACTGTAATATAATCAACATACCTGGGAGCAGGTACTTAAAATCCAGTTCTCCCCCAAGACAGAAGAGCTCTGTCAAGAGGAGTGGGCAGAAACCACTGAAGCTTGATGAAGCCGGTGTCTTCATGGTTTAGGGCTCCTTTAGACCAATGTTAAAATTGACGGGACACACTTTCACCACCAACTTATCATGTGAAAGTGAGCACCAGTAGCTGATGCTGTGCTTTGTGCAACTTCTTCTCTGCTGTTGCACCAGAGGAGGTTTAGATTGGATACCAGGAAAAATTTCTTCCTGGAAAGGGCTGTCAGGCGTTGGAACAGGCTGCCCAGGGCAGTGGTGGAGTCACCATCTCTGGAGAGGTTGAACAAACACATAGATGAGTTTCTCAGGGACACGGGGTAGTGACAGTGTAGGATTAATGGTTGTATGATGATCTTGAGGGCCTCTTTCAACAAAAACCATTCTATGATTCTATGGTGGGATGGAAGTTAGGGATGCCCACAGGGTTTGGCACATTCCCAGACTGTTGGGTGTCCCCAAAAAGCTTCCTGGCTTAAATGAATGCCATTTTGTCTAGCTTCTTCCTTGGCTTGCACAGGAAGCTCAGCTCTCTTAGATCCAATTGCCACCTCATGTTTCTGCCACAGATGAGAAAAAGGTGGTCCCAGGTTGGTCGAAAGCTTTCTTATCAGTCTTGCTTTGCCATTGATTGAAAAAATATTAATTCTTTTCGTGAAAACCAATATTTCAGGGCAAACCCCAGTTTTCAAGAAAAAAAACACCAAACCTGGGAAAAACTAAGATTTTGTTTTTCTATGAAAAATTGTTTCTGTTTGGAACTATAACCACAAATCTCCACTGCTTGTTCCTCTCCATGATTTATAAGTCAGACTATAGTTCATGTCAATTGTCATTGCACTTCAGCAGAAAGACCTGGGTACCACAGGTGGTGAGAGACCTGTTCATGGAGGACCATGGCAGTCAAACTACCGCACCTGCTAAACAGGTCCATAATAACTAGATTGCACAAGTTCCATTTGTTTTGGTCTTAAATTTTTCACTTGGTTTCAGTTCAAGAGGAGAGACTATTTCCTGTCAGTTTTCCAATATGAAAATCAAACTAAGCATGAATCTAATATTAATCAACCACTTACTGTATTTACCAGAAATTGCCACGTTCATCATTGTAATAGGAAGACCTACACATGTGAACAGAAAGACGGGAAGGATAGCAAACATCCTAAAATAGTCAAATAATGGAAAAATAAAGCATAAGAAATTACTAATCTGAAACAAAATATTACAGAAATATATAAAATTTAAGAAAACATTAAGAATTATTTTTGTTGCAGCAAATAAAAATACAGTTCTTGAAGAAATCCATGAGAAATAATAAATCAGAAATGGTAAGAAACATCTCAACAGTCCTTTTGATCTCTTGGTGCTGAAGTAAAACAAATGCAGTGCATAAGGGTTAACTCCTCAGCTCACACAAATCAAGTTAACACCGTTTAAGTTAGTAAAATGTATTCAAAGTCAAATTCATTTACTCCAGCCAAAGATCTGTCCCTAACTGTATCCTTTGCATTTTATACTACATTAACTATTTAAAGATATTCAGCTTTAAAGCCCAATATACTTCAATACAGTCTCTGTTACATATACGCACTTTTGTGTACATATGCAGAGGAATACATACATATAAAATCATACATACATATAAAATCATAATATAAACAAATTAACATAACAAAATTTGTAGCTATGACAAATAGAATAGGAATGATTTTGCAGGATTTTGTGAGGAAACGTGCTGCAAATTCTAACTTGAGTAGAGTCAACCACTGCAGATTTATGAGCAGGAAATCTTGCTCAAATAATTTGTTGGAATTCTTCAAAGATATTCCTCCTAAGGTAGACAAGAAAAATACTATGGATGCTATGCAATATGTCTAGACTTTCAAAAGAGTGTTTGATAAGATCCTATACTGGAGATTACCAGCAAGGTACAGGGCCACTGCATAAATGATAACAAACTTTAATGAACTGATAACGGTCTGCAAACAACATTCATTGAATGACTTAGAGATTGGCAGTCAATACAGGATAGTGCTTTGGTCAGGTTAGGAGCTTGTCTTGTCTCTAATCTATGTAAAAGAATTAAATCAGAATATCAAAGGTAACGTAGCAAAATGTGCCGGGGACATAAAAGTTACAGGGGCTCTGGCAACACTTGTCTAAGCCCAGTTATAAATGCAAGATCCAGATCACCAAATGCAGCATCAGCACTGCCAGGACCTTGCTGCTGTGCTGGAGCACAGAGCTGATGGAGCAAAGTGAACAGGTTTTTCAGATGCCGTGGTAAATGGGAAAATGTGATCCATGTGAGCAGAGGATGGGAAGAAATTATGGAGGGTGCTACACAAAGGGAAGAGGGAGACCCAGGTGCTGCTTGGAGAGAAGAGAAGAGCTCGGGGGGGAAAGGGAAGGAATAGACAAGAGGATGCGTTGAGCTTTTTAATCCTTAGGAGATGGGAAGTTTAGAGGAGATTACGAAGTCTTCTGAAATTAAACAAACAAACAAAACAAAACAAAAATACACATGCACACAAAAACACAAACAAACAAAAAAAACCCCACACAAAACCCCACAACACTTTTTTTTTTAATCCTAATTTAACAGATGAGTGTTTGGGTAAGACCTTCTATCTCAGGGATGGCTACCTTATGCTTTTACTGTAACAGTTGGATAACAAAGCTAATCCTGTTTCCCTTGACCCCAAGCCCCACGTAGTTCTGAAGTGCTGCCGGTCTCTTTCTGCCCCAAGGGTGACAGACCTGTCCAGACTACTTCAGTACAACCAGTAGGCCAGGGGACAGGACAAAGGCCTCAGGGCTCATTTCCATGCTGCCACAGCTCAGATCTGCACTGGAGAACCTTAACGGCTCTCTTGATGTTTTTTCAGAAACATCAAAGAGATTATGGCTCCTAAATCCCATTTACAATAGTATCTCCTCACTGAGAAACACACTTTGTATTTACGTTCCATGTGCTCCTTGAAAATGGAGCTGCTACTCCTAAAACCTGGAGGGGCTTTAGGGACCTAGAGAAAAGTGAATATGCTCACTGGGACTCTTGGCCTCATTCCCAGTGGGATTTGTGACACATTCATGGACATGGACTTGGGTTCATGAAAGAAAAGTCGCACAGATGCAAAAAAAAGAAAGACCAGGAGTCCAAACCCCATTGGTTAGGTCCTTCACCTGGTAGAAGTGTATGTCCTCTGATAAATGTTGATGAAAAAATAAAATGAAATTTAAAAAGTTGCTAAACAGGGCTGAACGGACCCACTCCAGCATCTGAGGTTATTTAACTAAGGGCTTTTTAGCAGTTGTTTTATCCCTGATGGTAACTACACAGAATTTCACCAGATATTTAAATAAAATGTGACAGCAGTTAAGAATGGGCTCTGCTCACTACAGCTCTTTACTTTTCTCAACCTTCACATCCACATTACCCCAAAAAACTTGTCCAACACTACAACCAAACTCAGTGGGTTTAATGCAACATCTACTTCCCTTATTTTAATGGAGCATCTTCCAGCAGCAAGACCAACAAGATTTGCCCTCATAAACATTTACCAAAAATGTACAAAGATTAAAATTTCAGTTTACTATGGTAGATTTTTTACCAATTATTCTCTTTATTATCTTTATGCAAGGACCCTCACAAAAGAGCGGTCTGACACTGTGGTAGTCACTACATTATACTTAACTTTTGCAAAACAGTATGTTTAGACTAGGAACAAAAAAAGCAAGGATTTAAGCCATGGCTGTTCACAATCCAACAGGTGCCATGGGAAATGTCTTCTACATCCCCTGTTGGCCAGAGCAATCCTGCCCAGGGCCAAAGAGGATTCTCAGTCCCTCTTTGGATTACCAGCTACTTCGTAAAGTTGGATTCAGTCCTCCAAATGCAGAAGTAAATTTTTTTGAGACTTTGACATGTTTTTCTTATTCACTGAGGATCCTGGATATAAATCTGAATTTTTCTGTGCCTATTTGATACTGTACACTGATTTGTTTTCTTTCCACTAGCTACATGCCCATCTTTTCCCCTCCATAAGAACTGTTTCTTCACCTGCCTGAAACCAAGACATTTCCTATTTTTCTTCTGTTTCCACGTTTCTCAAAGTTCCCTCTCCACCCAGTGCTACCATCTTAGTTCCTGAATAAAAACCCCAGTGTTTCTCAACAGGTTGCAGAATGTCTTCCCCTAAACAATCTCTGCCAGCAGTGCCTTTTTTTGCAGGGGAAAATTGTAATAAATAAATAAATATGGTTTGGGTTTTTTTAAAATCAAACCTTCTATTCATTGTAGAAGCAAGTTGCTTACTTAAACAAGAGAGCATAGCTAGATATCAGAAATAATTGTAAACAATTATTCTGCTATTTCAACACACTTAAATAACAAATTTAAGAGTCTCTTCTTGACCTCATGTGGCAGCAATCTACTTTGCCCGTTTCCCACTTCATACTTCACGCAGATATTTTTGTTCTACCAGCCATCTTTGAAATTTCAAAATCACGCAGGTTTATTTGCGACTTGTATTTCTCTTGCTATGATTATACTCAGATCTTTAATGACATTCTCCTTTGAGTTGCCTCAGAGGAAGGGAAAAACCCAGGTTTTTTAACATGTTGGCCTTCTGAGGGAGCATCTGTATGCTAATTTGCTCTCAACTTTGCTAGCAGAAAATTTAAAGGGAGATAGTCTTTAATAAATGAAGATGAGCTAATAGTTAGAAATATTTGTAATGTTACTGATTTCTTGTTTTGGTTTTTTTTTCTTCCTTCCACCAGCCTTCAAAGCTGTTTCTTGACTTTAGGAGATCATTTTAAGTTAATACTTGACTACGGAAACTCCCGCTCCACCTTAAAAATTGTACTGAATCTGTCAAACATCAATTTTGAATGAATGCCAATTCAGTATAAATAAAGTGTGGTACGGACACTCCAGCAAAGGATAGCCTGAAAATCAAAAGGACTGTTATCACACAAGGAACGTGATAGATTTTCTCCAATAATTCCAATTTTGATCACCTTTTCCAGAGAAGAACTTTAGTGACTCAAATAGGAATAAGATATGAAGCAATCGTTTTTTCTGGCTGTTAAAGATGCTTGATATAAATGAAGGCTGAGCTTAATCCTTTCTAAAAAAGACCTAAACATTAACATTTTCATAATTAGGATGAAAACTGAAGTAGCAGTTGTATCTGGTGGGTTTAAAAAGGAAAAAAATAAAAAAGGCCAATTAAAAATGAAAGGTCTAAGAATAAACAGTAAATTCACGTAGAGCTATCCAATTCACAGTGTAGCAGGAATTATGTTAAATAAAGCCACTGAGTGAACCGAAGTATTAATGAGCAGAAGAGATAGCCAGACATGTTTATATAGACAGATAGGACTGGAGGATATATCGACAATGCAGGGAGGTGTGTTGTAATAAACTTGAAGGGGGACAGACTCGTTGGGCCAAGTGTCCCTTTGCCATCCAGGAATTCCTCATGTCCTCATTACCCTTTCACCTCTGGACAGCTGCAATATTAAAATCTGGCTCATGTCTTCAGGAAACTGAGTTTAATGTCCTTCATTTAGTCCGCACATTTATCCACATCACAAAACAGTCATATAGTTTGGCTCAACAGACAGTGTCTGTTCGGGAAAGAGGCCCATCCAGGAATGGCAGGGCTGTTGAAAGGCAAGTCTAAGACCTCCATAAAGCCTGCATAGCTTGTGTAATGCATGCATGGCACATTCACACTCAAGAGAAACCATCTTATTTTCATTCCTTTGTTTTTCTGGTATCCCTTGCAAGTAGTGTTTTAATTACCAAAGCAGACAACATGCTCCTATATCATGACAGTAGCCAAGTTGGACAAGAACGAATGTGGCCTCTTAATTTTCTCATTTTTTCTTCACAGAATCACAGAATGGTTAGGGTTGGAAGGGAGGGTAGCCTCAACAAGGAGCTAGTGCCCAGGTGACCGAAAATGCCAACAGCATCCCGGCTTGTACCAGACTAGTGTGGCCAGCAGGACCAGGGAAGGCATCGTCCCTCTAGACTGGGCACTGGTGAGGCCAAACCTTGAACCCTGTGTTCAGTTTTGGGCCCCTCGTGACAAGAAAGACCTTGGGGTGCTGGAGCGAGTTCAGAGGAGAGCAACAAAGTTGGTGAAGGGTCTGGAGCACAAATCTGATGAGGAGCAGCTAGGGGATCTGGGTCTGTTTAGCCTGGAGAACAGAAGGCTGAGGGGAGACCTTATTGCTCTCTACAACTACTTGAAAGGAGTTTGTAGCATGGAGGGTGTTCGTCTCTTGTCCCAAGTAACAAGCAATAGGACAAGAGGAAATGGCCTCAAATTGCACCAGGGGAGGTTCAGATTGGATATTGGGAACAATAACCAATTGCATTGAACAGGCCGCCCAGGGCAGTGGTGGAGTCACCATCCCTGGAGGGGTTTAAAAGACACATAGATGAGGTTCTCAGGGACATGGTTTAGCATCAGTGATGGGTTAACGGTTGGACTTGATGATATGGAGCGTCTTTTCCATCCAAAATGATTCTACAGTTCTGTAAGTTATGGGTCTGATTGGGTACAACTCGCTGCTCTCTGAAGCACAGATGAGGGCTGCAGGGTTAGGTGATGCATCGATGGATTGCATAGCATAGGAAATATTAGTGGCATGTTTTGCTCCTGGGGATTGATATGTAAAGCTCTGAATGCAAAAGTCAACTCCTAAATAATCCAGAGTCAGAAAGGGGCAGAGTCGTTGTGGTGGTGAAAAAAAAATGTGAAGGGGATAAAAATTAATCATCAAAAAGGTTTTATATTTTATGTTAGTAAATCATTTAAACTAATTAATTACATCATATCTCTAGCCAGGCTTCCAATTCGATAACTTCAGGAATGGGTGGGCAGGGATGTAAAAGGCACTTGTTCTCTTTATCCGGAAAACATCTTTGTTGCATATTTTCCATCATTGTGGGGTTTTTCTCTATATCTTCAAGAATGTTTTTTATGCCTTTGTGATCATTTTCTTCTGATCCATTTGCTTACCAACATAAGGAGCATAAAATAGTATGTAGATACTTGAAGAGTATTTGTAGAAATGTCAATGTATTGGGTGCATTTTGGGGTGGAAAGAAGAGTGTAAGATGGAGGATAAGTCTGTCAGCTTGAGGCAGAAGCCACTGATTTGTAAATAACAAAATTGTAGGATTTATTCTTTTTGATACACTGCACTTTTATTAAAAGAAAATCCCCTGGAAACCTCTGTAAATGGCATGAAACGTATAATTAGACTTCGCTTTTCTCACTCTCTGCTTATTTAAGTGCTCAGTAACTTCAGCAGTGATTCAGTAACAACTGATTTTATAGAAACATCTGACAATGAGAACAAATATTTGCAGTGTTTTCAATCTCTGCTCTATATTTCTCCCTGCTCACCATGAGGCACGAGGGAGATGTTGTGTTCCTTGCGCATAGATCAGCACCTCTTTCCCCACTGCTCCCACCCCTAACCATGCCCACTTTCCAACACTAAACATCAGGTGTGGCTTTCTACACCTCTATTCTTACCTCTGAAATTCTACGCCCACGCCAAATTTCGGACACAAACCTCACTGATAGCTCCTATCCTCCCAAAAATGAGTGCCACTACCAGCCAGGCTTTGGCATAAGTAAAGACACCACTGCAAGGTACAGCTGGTGGCTGGGTGGTGGCACAGAAGCTAACCCAGGCACCCACCTGCCCCAATGGCAAATATCCAAGGCTGTGGTTGGGTTTGTTTTCTTTTGCCTGGGCTCCACCATTTCTGCCCTTTCTCTGCTTCCTGGGGAAAGAAGTCTCACATGTAGAGAGTCATTGGTGTAGATGAGCTATAAAGTCATGGAGGGTTGACTTTGCTGTCCCGAACCTCGCCACCAGCCTCCACAGCCATCAAAGCAACCTTCATAGCAAACCCTGGGTCACCTCACCGATCTTGCGTTCACCCTTTAGGCAGCAATATTTGGTCCAGTTTACACTCCTGCAAAGGCAAGGGGTAGGAAGGACAACACCATCGGGATGGCTGCCACCAAGTCTATCCTCTCCATCCAGGACCAGCCACCCTAGCACCGAGCGCAGTGGTTGTACTGTCCCATTCCCTGCCCCTCTTATTTTGGTATCTTCTGGGAAGCATGGTGGGCCTGTTCACATCTTCAGTACCATCTGTTGCCCATGCCACATGCACAATTAAGGGGCAAATAACGAACATCGCTCTCCTAATAAGTGTATCAGTGTACTGGATCCATGCAAATGTCTTTACCTGTGGGAACACGGCTTAGTCAAATTGTGGCACAGGAGATAAGGACCTGAAGTTGCCATTCTTGACTTGTGGGAGTCAAGGACTTCAATGCACACAGCACCCCAACCCACTCTGCCAAAATTATTCTGCAGATCATTTGTCCTTGTCCCTAGCCCAGAATTTGGGAAATCACACCCATTCATAACCTCCTTGTCATAGGCCCATTGGCAGGTTGGCCCATTGACCGGTGGACCCACTGGCTGAACACTGAACAGTATTGCCATATTCTGCCCCATGAGGTTCTTGCACCCATTTCCAGCTTGCCAGAACAAGGGAAAAGAATATACTCAATATAATCACTTCTAAATTAAAGAGAAAAAAAAAAAAAACATAAAAATACCCATTTTTAGAGGGTTTCAGGTTGAAGGTTGCTTGTCAGAATCCAAGAAGAGAGCAGCAGTTGTTCTGACGCTGCGGTTTTCACATGCTTGTCAGAGATTTGAAGCAGGAGAGCTCATGTGTGTTAAAAAGAAAAAAAAAAGGAAAAAGAAAAGATGGTAAGGTTTAAAATAGTTTAGATGCTGCCTTGAGCAAGTTTAAGCGATATAGTGAGAAGCACTGGTAGAAGTGTACACACACCTAACACCAGCCATATGGGGAAATGACTTGTTTAAATGCTAGTACCTTTAATGTGATGCTGACCTGGAACACCAAAGAGCAAGTGACCCAGAGAGGTGTCAGGAAATTTCCCAATAAACATTTTTAAGACATAAATTGGGCAGGAAGTGAGAACCCGGGGAAAATTTTAATGGCAAAGAAAAAAACTCTCTCCTGGTTTTGACAGCTCTAATCACCCGGAGTCTAAGATTTGGGCTTGGAAAGGGGCCAGTTGGCCAAGACTCCATCCACAGATGAGCTGGAGATGATGCTGATGGTTGGAGAGAGCAAACAGAAGAACTGGCAAGTCCGATGTCACCCTTGACGAAGGAGATGTCAGCCAGTCAGGGGGTAAATCTGCATTTTGGGTGTGCAATGGTCGGTGGGACATGTTCCTCAGCTTCTCTTGGTATCTGATACATTCAGCAGCCACATGCAGAATGGCAGTAATTTTCCAGATATTGGGCAATTCTGTAAACACAGAATTTCTTTGAAAACTATACCGCAATATCTAGTTGTTTCAGATCATTGGGGCTTTTTCTAAATATCTTTGTCACCCTTGTGTTTCGGTAGATTTTAAAATATACACATAATCTCCTGAAGTCACAGAGGGAAGAAAATGTTTTCCTCCTGGCAGTGATAAGAACAAGTTGGAACAACGAATCAACTCTGAAATTTTTGGATGGTGATTAAAACATCAGCTTTGCACCCAGATTCCCTGCCGGCACCTTCACCTCTATTAGCTTAATATTCAGGGGAAGAAATAATGGGACACTAAGAAAGCCAGAGAAAAGTAAATTTCATCTAGTCCCAATTAAGTAGAACAAGGGCTACTCTATAATTGTATGTTTTATATTCACCTTTCAACCTGGTTAAAAAAATAATTTTAATTAAAGAAGTCCACTTTCCAGGTTAATGAATCCACCACAGAGTTGTCCATTGGCTTCACTAAGGCACAACAGCATCCAAGTTGCTTTGGTCGATGTTCCCAACACCAGATGCCTTCACCCATAGCAAAGGTTGACTCCAACCCAAAAATGGACCTTTCCCTTTGCAAAGAAGCATGGGTGCATCTCAGGGGATATTTGCTTTCTCTCCTGCTTTCAGAACTAAAAAGCAGAGGCTTAACCCCATTTTCCACCTTGTCCCTTTGCAGAGATCTTGCTGCCATTGTCACCACCCTGGTGGCCAAAGTGATGGCAGGTCTGGGCACCGGGCCCTCTGTGCTGCAAGGGTTACTCAAGTTTCCTGCTTTTGCTATTACAAATTCAACCCCCACCCTGAAAAAAAAAATCTGTTATCACTGAGCATATGCAACTGCTAAACATCCTATTCAATATAACTTCAGCCTGTTCTGAGAACTACATTGCACACTTTCTTTATACAGTATCTGTCTGTCAGATATTGCCCACTAGATTACCATAGTCTATGTAATATACTTCCACTGTAAAAAAAAAAAAAAAATAAAGGAAAAAAGTATCTTTTGGGTGTATTTTTTGTGACTCAGTGTTGAAAAAAAAAAAATAGAGACTGAAAGTTATTTTAATTTTACATTTCACATGTACTATCTTCCCTATATGAAAGGCACTAAGCAAATTTAAACACTAACATGTATTTGTGCCTCTATTTTCATGTAATTTCTTTAATCTACTAACCTGAAATAGTACTGCATCGATTTAAGATATTTCTAGAGCATCTATTGCCCTGGTTCTTCAGTATGACAGCAAGGGGCCAATAAACCCTATTCAGAATATGTAGGGCCCCTGTATATTTAAATCTGCCACTAAATAAAAATTCTGAAAAGCCTCCATTTCTTAATAAACCAAATTCAGACCTGGTATAAGCAAAAGCACCTCCTTGGCTCCTCATCAGGCAGCGCTGCTATAGCAGTTAACCAGTGGTCGGAGACAGCGGAGCAGAGTTCTAGTCCTTTAATTGCTTTATTTTTGTATACCTTTTGGGTTACGGTTTTGTCCAGCTGCCCCTTCCTCCTTTCTGTTCCCCATGTGGCTGAGTTTTGCTCGTACCAGCCCAACGCCGAGCAGGGTTGCACAACAAGCACCATCACTTGCACCTATTTGCTGACCAACTTATAACTGATCTGCAGTTTATGTTGTTCCTTTATTGCTACCAGCTATGAGTGAGGTGTGGGGGGGTGTCTTGAGAACAATGATTTAGGCATATTAAAATATAACAAGAAAATACTGATGTTGCCTCACTAGGAGGACACAGTAAAAATTTATATTAAAAGTTCTTGATATTTTAAATACCACAAATTCAAGCGACCTTTGGTCTTCTCTCTAAGTGTCATGTAAACAAGCAGGGAACATTGCATATCTGAGATATTTCTTTATGGTTTCCTAGCTTAACCCCACATGGTTTTAAGTAACGTGTATGTGTCGCAGGAGACATTACCACTGTATTTAAGAAAATGAGGCCTGAATGTGCTCATATCCAGAAGATACATGGTCTTATTAATGCATATATGTCATGCATAGATTATTAACAGCTTAATAACTAGATAGAAACTTACATTTCAATAAACATATTTTTACAAGTGCAAAGGAAAAAAGTTTTGCATTAGGATGTTACTTACTTCATGTCTTTGTCCTGGGAGAATGCAACTAAAGAAACCACATTTAAAATCAGACATTAGATATGCAAATATGTGTTCAGATCAGAGATACGAAAATTATTCAAATGATTAATTATTCATCATAAAAATGTCAATTAATAATTCTGAAGCATAATAGGCATCTTTCTAATGCATCTTTATTTTTCAAGCCTAAATACTGTTGAATCTGTGTTCAATTGCATTCTAACAAGTTTTTAAAAATTCAACAAAGTAAACAACCGACTATAAACAAAAGTGAGCAGCGAATTTTAATCACTGCCAACCGAGCCAAGAGATCTGTCCGAACTTCAGATCCCAGAAGAGACGGTAAAACATCTGCATCTCATGCTGTGGGGCAGGGGACCGAGGACATTTGCCCATCGACCCGCTGCCACCTCTCCCAGTTACCGGAGCCACTCGCTCCTCTCTGCTTGGAGTCAGAAGTGGGTTTGGGTCCCACAGATGCTGTTTTCCTACCCCAGCCAGACAGACATATATCATGGGTGGGATGTGAGCAGCTCTAGGCCATCAGAAACTACTTTATAAATGACAAAATTAAGAAAAACATATGAGGGGGATTCACTTTTGACGTGCAGGGACTCGCACGAGATTAAATATTACAGTGAGATCTGCTCCTTAGAAATGCCCAGGGATAGATAAATTAAAGCCAGACAATCTTTTCCTTTGCTTTTGGCTCGTATCCTATCCCTACATGGGTTTTCCGTAAAGGAACTTGAAAACTTTGAGAATGTTGATTCAAAAGGTTTCTTCCCAAATACCTCACCAGCGGGTGGGGGGAGAGTCGGTCCCTGACCCTTTCTTCCTTTCCTTCATGTGGAAATTAAATCTTAGTTAATAGGGACACCTGTATTGAGCAAAAGTATCCAGCAGCATCTCAGGGCCACATGGGGCTTTCCCCAGTTGGAAAAATTATTCTGCTACCACAGGTGACTGCAAAAAATAATCTCCCCCTGGCATTTTCTTTTTGTTTGTTTGGTTTGAGGGGGTATTTTTGCAACCTCCTGATTTTTTCCCAAGGCGATGGCAGCTTCTACACCCCAGAGGTCTGTGCATAAGAAGCTGTCGGTACCCATGGGGAGCCCCGAGCTCGCAGCAGCCGCTCCCCCGTGGGGCAGGGATGCGGGGAGAGATGCTCTCCCCAGGCTCGGCTGTGAGCGGGCACATCTTGTCTCGGTCCCTTACACAGGGATGTTTAATCTCTAATGCAGGAAGGGTTCCACACTTTGGGAAAAACATAGGAGAGCCAAGAAGGACCCAAAGTAAAAACCTCAGGGCAGGTAACATGTGTTTAGAGGTGTTAAACCTCTGTCTTCAGCAGCCTCTAAAATATATTAGTCAAAACGTATCAGCTAAAGCATCTTATCTGCTATCCCCCTGATTTTCCTTCTTCCATGTGGGCAAAAAAATGTTCTCCCCATTACTCGCTCTCACGCTACACTGGGGAAAAAAACAAACACACTGAAATAAATAAGGCCACAAATCATCCCACCAGCCAGTGCCACCAGGTCCCCACAAAGCCACGATGGCAGCAGGTCTGAGCAGGAGGCCGAGGTCCTTCAGGGCCTCTGCCCTGCAGCCCCTTTTGGCTGATCCCGTCCCCTGCCCATCACACCTGGGTGCTCAGGGGGTGTTCTAAGGGCTAGCAGGGAGTTTTCTGCCTGCACAGCCCCTTTCTCATGGTAAGGAGTTCCATGAAGAGGGGTTTGTCCCCAGCTGTCCCTACGGCCCGACTCGAGGATGGGGGGACATGGGGTTATCTCCAGGCAGGGTATCTCCACTGTGATGGGTTTTGGTGGACAAAGATAAACCCAGTGAGGAGAAGGCAGCGGCATCACCCCGGCACCACTTGGGGAGGTTCGCATCAGGACCACCCGGCCCCACTCATCTCACCTCTCTGCATTTCCATGCAGGAAAACCTAAGGAAAAGAGGGGAAAAAACCTGCACCCGAAGAACATCTCCAAGGCACAGCGCCGGGTGCCTTACACAAGGACAGAGCTGGGATTTGTGAAGAGTATTTTGGGTCTGTTTGTTTTTAAACTTATGGGGTGGGGGGGATCATATATGCAAAAGTTCAAAATAAATCAAGGCACAGGTTCTGCATGGGGATGGTGGTGTGACGGGGCTGGGAGCTGGGCTGCCAGCACCACCCTAATAAAGGCAGGATCTATCGACTGTCATTATTTCCATCTCCTAAAGAAGCTGCACGCCCGTTATTAGTTCAGAGCAGGGCAGGAAATCAACGCCTGGATTAAGGCTAAAATCCATCTCGGAAGGGTTTAGCTTATTGCTAAACGTTTATGTCCAGTGTCCAAAAATTATAAACAAACAAACAACACGCACCACGTTAAAATAACGTCTAATAAGGTTGGGTGCTATGCCACTCCTGCGAAGATCAGAGCAGTTTATCGCTCCGATGCAAACCCTGCTGAGGCACTTCAGAGCTGGAGAAACTGTGAGATTGAGGGCTGAAAGAACAGCCTGCAAAATTATGAATAGGGATTATCTGACAATACCAACATGTTCCTTAAAGCCCTTGAGCATCATCGCACGGTCTGAGGGTTTGAGGTTTTTTTGTGTAGCTGCAGATATATGTTTTAATGATATAACATCGACAACACTCCTGCCTATTTCAGGTTGGGCTGCAGTTTCTCTTAATCTCCGGTTCATCCTCTCATTTTGTAATCTGGAAATATATGAACAATACGTAATGGGATTAATTTATTTTGAGAACTCGTTGGTTTGTTGTTTTTTTCATTTTCTCATAGAAAACGTGGGTGACTGGAAATCAAGCGAGTCAGTAATTAGCATTCACTTTTTTCTTTTTCTTTCTTTTTATCATATGCATCTAAATTCAGTTTAGCTCTTTAAGGAATTGCCAGACTGCCCTTGATTTATAGGCGATGTCTTCTGGATCTGAGAGAATCTAATTCAAATTAATAATACTTGAATCTGATTTCAAGATATTTGCACTGTGCTGTATATTTCATTGAGATATCATCACTTTGTGTGTGTACGATTTGTCTGTGTGTATACAGGTATATTTAGGCATGGATGAGTCTCGCATCCTGCAAGAAATAATGTTGGCATTTAGTGAACCGTGGCAACGAAACTTTTAGCAAAGCCGAGATAACTCGTACCAGGAAAAAATAATATATATAAAATATCAATAAAAATAAGTAAATTAAGAGACCCTTTTTCCCACCTTTGCATAATTACGGATTTCAGCGCCAGCAGACAGCCAGGTCTGCAGGCAGATTTGCTTTAAGCCGCTCCGCGGCTGGCAGCTCCGGAGGAGGCAGGCAGGGCGCAGGCAGCGCGCAGGCAGCGCGCAGGCAGGGGCGCATCTGCCGCCCCCCCCGGCTGCCGCGCAGGGACAGGCACCGGGGGTTGGAGATGGGGACACCCTGAGTGTGTGCGAGGGGGGGAATTGGGGGCTATTTTCCGACACCCCCACGCCTGCAGGCGGGGAAGTGGGGTCCCCCCCGCCCCACAACCCCCCCCCGCCCTGCGCCTCCCCAGTATCACCCAGTCATGTCTAACTGGCGGGGCAGATCTCACTCACAGATGACAAAAAATAATAATAATAAAAAATAAATCGGTGGCTCTGATGAGCTGCAAAGACACATGGGGGGGGGGGGAGGTAAGTGGGGGGTCCCCTTCCTTCCTTTGCTATGTTTAATCGTCAGAAAGGTGTTCTCTGATCTGGACCATTTTGGAGCGCGGTCGGTCGTGCCCATGGCTCGCATTCCAGTTCTTGCTTTAGGCACACATTCAATGCACAGTTCAAGAGCAGTTTATCTTAGCTTAATGTAAGTAAAAGTACAGTGTCGGATCAGTGTACCATTTGTTTCAGTTTTCTTCAGGAGGGGGAGAAAAAAAGGAAAAAAAAAGTGCTGCGATAGATTTAACTCTTGTCAAAGAAGGGAAATTGTTTCGCAGCTCTTTAACACAGCCCTTTGGGCAGCTCCACGTTTACCTTCGGAAAGGACCGAACGAGTAGGCAAGATGTGAAGTTTATTTTTGGACTGAGGTGATTTCGAGCTCTTTTAGAGGAAGAAATGGCTGCGGGTTGTGCTGGGAATTGGGCACGATCGAGACTCAGCCATATCATCCCCCTTTGCAGATAAACGCCTTCGCTCAGCATCCCCAGCTCGGGCTGCCTTTACTTACTTCGATATTAGTTCTCAATTACGTGCGGTGTAAACCGGCTTTTTGATTAACAAAACAGCAGAGCATTGGTTAAGAACACTTAAACTTCAAGCAAAAAAAAAATATCCCCCTGGGAAGTGGGCTCTGAATTGGTTAATAATGTGCAGTACTTGCTAAATTGCTGACTTCCAGATGTGGAAAATATCTTTCTTGTTTAGGACCTACGTAACCTGATTGGATTACGACAGAAGCGTCACATTGGAAGGCTTTTGAGTGATGATTTAATTAACCATACAGTAGAAAGCTGTATTTGCCAGGAAACCCCCTCCATATTTGCATAACCAATCACTTCAGTGCAAAGGTGGAGTCTGGGCTTCTTTTTTTTTTTTCTTTTTTTTTTTTTCTCTATGTAATTTTATTTTAATTTTAATACTTGAAAAAAAGGTGAAAAACTTGTAACCTCCCTGAAGTTCAGTCCCACGCGTTTCTCGTCCTCTCTGTCTCTCTGCCCGTCCAGCTCCTTCCAAGGGAGAGCAAAGCCAGGAAGAGCCCATCTCACCCCTGATCTATATCTGTGAACAAAACAGATAGACTGTAAGATCTCAGCACGGTGGTGGGTTTTTTTTCCTACATCAGATTTAGCTGACTATTCAAATAACCTGGATGAGTGCTGAAATGAAAGGGGAAAAAAAAAGCCCCAAAACAAACGTGTTAAGGATAAAAATAAAACAGCACCAAAGCGAGCAGGAGTCAGCCAGGAGCTTATTTGCAGTGCCCGAACAGAGTTTAGTTTCTAGGCATTATGTTAGGGTAAGTTTTCTCCCCTCCGCAAGAAGCGAGAGCTCCGAGAGGGGCTGGGAAGCGGGGCGGTGCGGGCGGCCGAGCGCAGGATGCGGCCCCCAGCCGGCTCCACGGGCCGGGGGGGGGACACAGGGATCCCGCCCGGGGATGGGGGAGGAACCGGCAGGGATCCAGCCCGGGGGCAGGGGATCCGGCGGGATCCTGTCGGAGCGGGAGGGGGGGGGATCCGGCACAGATCTCGCTTGGGGCGGGGGATCCCGCCTGGGGGAAGGAAGGGGATAAAGCCACGGGGGGGGAAAGACGCACCGCGGGGGGGGTAGGAGGGCAGAAGATGCAGCCGGGGGGGGGGAGTGCGCCGCGGGGGGAGAGGGGATGCGCCCGGGGGGGGGACAGAAGATGCAGGCGGGGTGGGGGGAGCAGGGTTGCAGGGGACGCAGCCCCCCGTGGTGTGGGGGCGAGGGGTGGGATGCGCTGAGTTTCCGCGGGGTGAGAGCGGCGGAGCGGCGCGGAGCAGCGCGGAGCGGCGGGGCGGGGGGCGGGCGCGGGGCGGGGGGCGGGCGGGAGGGAGGTGGAATTGCATTTCTGCCGCTAAAGCGTTTCGCGGAGACTTCAAGGTATAATCTATCCCAGATCCTTTCCCAGAGAGAAACTTGGCGATCACGTTTCCACATGATGCTCACGTTTGGTGCTCTTCAATTATCCCTCCCCACAAAGATAGGTGGCGTGTGTTTCAGGGTCTCTCCTCTCGCTCCTACAGAAAAGAAAAAGAAAAAAATGTCATTAGAAGAGGCGTAACACGTCAGTCCGTCCCCAGGTTTGTGTTTCCTGGAGTGGCAGAAAGAGATCAGTCCTAACCTGCCCAGCAGGAATAACGGTCCTTCCGACAACTCTTTGCAAGGCTTTTTACAATTTCTCCAGGAGCTGCATCTCCCTTCACCTTTTCTCCTCCACTTCGCGGCTTCTTCATGCTTTTTCTTCTCACCATTTCTGGCCAAAACTACAAACAAGACTTCGCAGGTAGGTTTGGAATTTAATTCCATTTTCTCTCCTTTTTTTTTTTTTTTTTTTAATTCTCCCTTTCTTTTTTTTTCTCACACCACCTCACGCTATAGCGGGCTTATTTAATTTCGATAGCATATTATTTCTAAACGTGTTGGCTTCTTTCTGGCATGTTTATACTTGGGGCGAAAAACCTTTTAACCGAAACCTGAAGTGCCATCGGTACCTCTCGGGGAAAGGATGAGCAGTTTCGGGGCTCTCGGGGTTGTGCCACCACCATCCCTGCTCCCCTTACCTGTCAGCCAGGTACGGGAGGTGCCTTTTACAACCCAGCAGCAAAAGTTTTAGTGTTAGGAAGGGACTTCATCCTCCTGGGGGGAAAAAAAAAATCCCCCTTACCCACCTCCTGCTCTTTTTATTTCAGGTTTCACATCTTAGCTCTGAAAGTTTGCAGGTACCTGTTAATGCTTTGCCCGCTCTGAGCCTGCAGAGCCAGCCCGGGCGCCGCTGGAGCCCCAGCCCGGGGCTCCCCGGCCAAGGATGTGTTTCCCCAAAACGGAAACTTTGTTGTTTTGTCTGCTTAGTTAGTTTCATTTCTTTATTTTATCTTGTGAAGCTGGGTGAAGTAACACCTTAACTTCTGGGATCCTAAAGCCAGAAGTGAAAGTACTGACTGGAACTTAAAAGTCGTTTACCAAAAAGCAAAAAAAAAAAAAAAAACAACCCAATATATACTTATTTTAAAAAGCTAGCCGGCCCTCTGGGAAGAAAAGTGTTGTCGAGATCTGCAGGTTTAAAATTATTGACAACTTTTTGCGGGAGGCTGAAGAGCAGGGAAGGTAATGAGACGCATTTTAAACATTTCACCATTAGTGGTTTTGCATTAAAACGCCAATTGCCGAGGCAAGCAGAGAGTCCGGGCTTTTCTCAGTTCCTCTCCGCTACATCTCCTGGTAGATGTGCCACGGTGATGCCACCATTGCCCACTCCAGGATAGGGAATAACTGGCAAATACTAAAGTTTCCAGCACATTTCTCACCCTCTTCCTTCCTCAGCCACATACATCCCCATAGCCACCAATTCACTCTGCCCAGGCGGAATCCCAAGCAGGAGAGTGTGAGTAAACACGCTGACCCTGCACACACTCTCAATATTCCCATCCTCTTACCTGCTCGGAGATTTATTTTAGCCAAGCAGGTTTTATAACCGCAAACGTCTGAAAAGAGAGTTCAGGCAGAATAAAAAGACCTAAGCAACCACACACTTCACTGCTCAGTCCTGGGGTGAAGCTCCAGTAAAGTAAAAAGACAGAAGGGAGGGAAGGAAGGATAAAAACATAAAAAAAAAAGGTGGGAAAAAAGCTCAATTTGCTGCAAAAAGAAAATGAAAAAATAGTTGAGGCAGGTAATAATTTGGGGGGTTTTCTGTGAAATTCCCAGTGCAGGAGAAGACAATGGATGCGAAGGCAAGGGGGGATCTTGCTCAGGAGAGCAAGGGTTAATTGCCCTTGTTTTACAGTTTGCATCTGTTACATCTTTTATAGCCCCCTGTTTAAACTAATCCTCGAGTCAAAGCATCTTTAAAGCTACAGCATCTTCTTCGAGATGGACAGAGTTTCAGGAGCGTTCTTGCAGCAAACCAAATGCTCCTGCCCTCTCCCTTTGACAGATAGAGCCTCCTGCACAGCCCGAGCACACAGCCACACACAGTAGGTCCAAAAGTTTACAAGTTAAAAAAAAATACAAACCAAAACCAAACACCACCAACAAAAAATAAAATAAAATAAAACCCAAACAACTGAAAACTCTGACAGCGGTAGTTTTGATTTCTGTTTCTTTTCTGGGAAGGAAAAAAAAAAAAAGAAAGACACTCTGAAGCTTTGTTTAACTAAGGGGCAGGGGAAACCCTGAATATTGTCAAACTGACTAAAAAGGTGACAGAGGTTTATAATTACACTCCTCGTTGTTAGGGGGAGGGGGAGGTCTCCGTGCTGTGCTTTACCCCAAAAGGACAGGGGAGAGCCATGTTTCCCTCTCCTCTGAACACTTTGCTGGAGTGCACTTTGGGGGATAAATAAAAATCATTATAAAGGCAGGAGAAGGAGGAGAGAAAGCTAGCATTTTGTGTGAAAAGAAGTTCTAATGTCAAATTAAAGTACTTTTAAGAGGAAATGGTCCGCCTAGCATTGAGTCAAACAGCCTACTGTAAAAGCTGTGCATTCCCTCATACGGTCATGAGTTATGACTCATTTGAGATGTAATTCTTGTCTCTCTGATCTGCTTTGCTGGTGCAATACACACACACAGGGGGAGAGACACACACGCTCACGCAGACACACACACACACACACACACACACACACACACAGAGAGCAAAAATAATTAAATAAAGAAGAAATCTGCCCGGCTGGGGACAGAGAGAGGGGGGAGCCCGCTCCGTCTGCGTCCCACCTCCCCCGGCACGGCAAAACCCCGCCGTGTGCGTGGATGGGTTCTTTTTCGGGTGCAAATTCGGGTCCCCGTTGGCGCCCTGCGTTTAAATGGGATATACCAATGCCCACATTGTTGCTGTGTTTGGTTGTTACATAGAGCCTGCGTGCTGCTGAATCAGGGAGTCGAGTCCATGCGAACTGCCATCTGATCCACTCTTATCAATGAAGCAGCAGATCATGGCGGATGGCCCCAGGTGTAAGAGGCGAAAACAAGCCAACCCCCGGAGGAAAAACGGTAAGCGGCCCCCCCAAGCAAACTTTTTCCGGCCGGCTCCGCCGCGGCGAGGGGGGGGAAGCCGGTCGCAGGACGGGGACGGGGCGGGGAGCGGGGAAGGAGGGGGGGGAGACGGGGACGGCGCCCGCCCGGGCGGCAGCGGCGGCGGCAGCGGCGCCCGCCCGGCTCTCGCCGCCCTCCGCCTCCCCTGCGCGGCCGCGGGGCCGTCCCGGGGAGGCTGCGCGGCCGCGGGACGCCGGCGGAGTGTTGGGGGGTGGGTGGTGAGGAGGAGGAGGAAGGAAGCGGGGGGGTCTCAGCGCGCCGCAGCCGCCGGCGCGCCCCAAAGTTTGTTGCGCGGGCGCGGAGCGGACGGGGCCGCTGCGGAGCGCGGCCGGAGCGGCGGGGTTGGGGGGTGGCCGGCCCGGTTCGCCCGGCCGCTTCCCGGGTCGCTTCGGGCGCTGTCAGGGTCCGGGGAGCGGAAAGAAGCGGAGCTGGGCGGTGGGAGGCGCGGAGCGGCGCGGAGCGGGGCGGGAGGGCAGCCGGCCCTGGGAAAAAAACCGGCAGCGTGAGAACCCCGAGGCAGGCTGGCACCGACTTAGCGACTCTCTCTCTTTTTTCTTTTTTTTATTGTTAGGGACTCGAAAACGAAACTTCCTCCTCCCTAATAATTAATAATACTAATGAGTTTGGTGCCCAATTGTCCATAGTTGCCCTCTCCCCCGGTCTCCGCCGGCCGCGGAGGGCCGGGGCTCAGTGGGACGCGGTGTTCCGGGCTGATTTCACATTTGGCAGCTTTCACTTGGTGTGGGTCTCTCTTTTCTCCGTCTCTCCCCGTCCCTCCCTTAGTTTCTTCCTTTTCTCCTCCGGCTGATCGTCTCCCCCCCCACCGCCAGCCTCCCCCTCCCCACCCGCAGCCTCTCTCATGGCCATCCCGGCCCCGCTTCCAACAACTTTCCTCTCGAAGGAGCCGGAGGAAGGAAGATATTTTGTATGAACCTGAACCCGTGCGCTTATAGCTCAGCTACTTCATTTAAGTGGAGAGGTGGAGGGCAGAGCGGGGCAGGGGGGGGGGACACGGACGAAAAGGGGGGGACACACACATAACAACAACAACAACAAAAAACCCACAAAGACAAGAGAATGTTGATTAGAAACAAATGATCCTGGCCCCCCCCTCCCCTTGCCTCTCTCTAGGTTGTGAGTGTGTGTGTGTGTGCGTGTGTGTGTGTCTTTTTCTTGTTGTGGTGGAGGCGTCGAGCCATATGGGGGAGTGATAGAGGAATTTTAGTCAGAAACTGTTCGTTATGTTACACTGGCTTTTCCCTTTGTGTTGTCTTTGATCTATTTGCTTGGCTTAGTATTACAAAAAAACCCCAACTAAAATAATATATTCGGAGCAGCTTCCCAAGGATCCGTTCCTTGTTATCTTTTTTTTAAAGTCTCTCCCCCTCCACCACCACCCTTTACTCTTGTGTCTGTCATTATTTAAGGTGGTCCTCACAGAGGAGACCTCCCCTTCCCCTCATCTCTGGGTAATTTAGTAGACATTAAAATTACACGTAATGTTTCCCTCTCCTCTCTTGTGTTTCCTCAGTTCTTTTTATTAAACGTTGGTTATTGATTTTCTAAAATCAATGTCTGTTGTGGGGCTTTTTTCCCCTTACAAGTATCTAAAGCACGTTGCTGATCAACTGGATAACAAAAGCTTTGTGTCAAGTAGCCTTTTTTCTTATGTTAAACAGTCATTTTTGAGAGAAAAAGAGAATGAGATTTAAAGCAACGCAGCCAGAAGTACTCTTTTGCAGTAAAGAATATTCTGTTTGAGGGGGTTTTATTCTTCTTCTTCAGCCTCCTCGCTTTTTCATACAAGATTATTAGTTTAGCGGGTTAGACCCATCACATGCTCTGTGATGAGGGATGCGTCTACGTGTTTAACATTTTCTCAACACGATTTGAGTCGCAAAAAAAAAAAGACAACAACCCAAACCCAAAATAAAAAGCTGGATGCCTGTGTTTGCCTAAGAGACCAAGACTGCAGCCTGTACGTCCTGTTATTGCACCCAAGACTTTGGGAACATGCATGGACCGGGGTGGCACAGATTCTTGCTGCTCCTGTGCAAAAGTGTGTTTTGCACGGAGCTGCTCTAACTTGAGAAGCCACCACACTTGGGAGTCGAAAGTTTAATTGCGATTTTTTTAAGGTAACCACTTAAAGATCCTGCAAACTTCATTTCAAGTGTGTGCGCGCTGGTTTCACGAAGGTCTAAGTTCTCCCTTCAGTGTCTTGCTCTGGCCAAGACAGGGTGGGGGGAAATAATTCTCGACTTTCTGTCTATACACTCTTTTCTGTTTGTGCTCCACAATTTGTTTCTTTCATTCATTTCTGTGTGAGAAATGTCCTGCTTCTGAGAAGCAGGTAGACGAGCCAGGGTGGGTTCCGTTAGGCTTGTTTTGGTTATTTTTTTTTGCATTTTCCCTTTCTCGACAAGCACGTATCCAATGCCTTTCCCGTTGGGAATTGCCCAGGATTTATCTGGACTGAGTGGATTTTTCTTCTTTCCTGGATTCGTGGAAAAGATGCCACTTCTGAGCTTGTGTCTTTGCTGATAACACCAGAAACGGTGATGCTTATCGAAAGCAGGCAGAAATTCCTTAGAAACGCAGCAGAACCAAAATAAAATTTAAAAGCCACAAGGAATAAAAATAAAAATAGGCGGTCATCAAGGAAGGTAGAGAGTGTGAGTGCAATCACTCACAAATTACAGACGGGATCAAAACAGAATAATCCAACTAATGCCTCAGTGGGCTCCACGCCTGTGTGCGAGGATGGGCAAGGCTCGGGATTAGATACCGGGGCTGGATAAAATTACGGCGGAGTTAAATAGGGTAGAAAGGAGGAAAACTCGGGATTTTCCAAGATAACGGGGTTGATCAGAGAGGTGTGTGGGGGGGTAGTGCT
This sequence comes from Streptopelia decaocto, assembly GCF_964273445.1. Taxonomy (NCBI): domain Eukaryota; kingdom Metazoa; phylum Chordata; class Aves; order Columbiformes; family Columbidae; genus Streptopelia; species Streptopelia decaocto. Next base: position 64,685,723 of record NC_138660.1, on the reverse strand, counting down.
GAGAGAGGCGATATGGGAGTCAATGAGGGGTGAGCCCCCCGGGGAGGAGGAGAGGGGACACAGCACGGAGGATGGGAAGGAGAGGACCCCGAAAGCGGGGCGGGGGGACGCGGGGGGGTGCGGAGCGGCAGCCCAGGAATGCGGCGGCGCTCCGGGAAGTTCAGTCAGATGATTCCCAGCGCCTGACTCACTTCGCGGCACTTTCACTCGGGAGAAGTCGCGGCAAAAGAGGAGGAGGAAGAGGAGGAGGAGGAGGAGAGGGCAGCGAGCCCCCTTTCCGCACGGGCGGAGGCGGGGGGGGGCTGCGCTGGCGGCCGGTGCGGAGCGGCGCGGAGCGGTGCGGAACCGCTGTCCGGCCGGCCCAGTGCCCTGCCCTGCCATCCCTTAGCAGATGAGCTGCCTCTCCTTGTTGTTGGTTTGGCGTTTCTTGGTTATACTTTTTTTCCTCCCTTCCTTTCCTCTCCTTCCTCGAAAATAAAAATCAAATTAAAATCCCCATGAAGGGGGAAGAGGGGGGAAAGTTGGACCTAATTTACTCCAAAGTTTCAGTAAACAGCTCTCTTTGATTCCTTTGCCATCTCGCTTCCAGTTATAAAGAAAAGGGAGAAAGTTCAATGCTTTCAGGGCGTCTGATCCGAGGGAGAGCACAGACCAAACAAGCAGACACAATTAGACTTGCTCAGAGCCTTTACCAAAAAGACACCCACCCACCCTCCTTTCGGGGATGCTGGGGAAGAGGGAAAAAACCTCCTTCACTTCCCACTTGAAAAAAAAAAAAAAAAAAGAGAGGGGAAAAAAATTAAAAACAATTAAAAAAATAAAAGCCTGCCTGCTGCCTTTAGTGAGTGGGATGTGAGGCTTGTGTTCCCTGCCTGGAGAAGTTTGGAGGTAGCTAGACTGAGGCTCGGGTGTGAGGAGGAAAAGTGGGTTTTGTGCAATTCAGGTGGCAGAAGGCAGAGCGGGCATGTGGGAGCGCTCCTGTTCCCGGGGACCTCTGCAAGGCTGGGAATCCGTTGCGAGCAGATTCCTCCCAGAGTTGGGTATTGGGTAGGGAGACAAATGGACAAGCTCCAGAAAAGCACCTGGAGAGAGGTATTAAAAATTAATGCCATAAATGCGAGTGTGACCAGGGCGTAATGATTATCTAGCTGCATTTTCTCGGTGCAGATTCATGTCCAGGCTGAGCTGTGACATGGAGCAGAGGAGGTTGTTTTCTGTGTCAAGCCTGATCTGTTTGTTTTATTCTGAGTTTCGAGAAAACCAGCGAATTTGGAGATCAGTGCCTTATTTACTGTTTGCGTCTGCGGCCATTCGGTACTTACTGGCTGTTGCTTATTGCACATGCTTCGCAAGGAAACTTTTGGGGGAATTTCTAATTGCTGTAAGAAAATATATTTGATGCCTGGGAAAAGCCGTATTTGAAAAGTTAAAAAAAAAAATAGAAACCATTACAAGTTAATTATCGGTAATTATACATATCCAACTGCCCAAGGTAGGGAAAATATATGGAAGAATGGCAGACTGAAATGCAAGCTCTCAGGACAGGCTGGTAATATTGCCCAAGAAAAATGTGTGTCTCACTTTAGAGTGGAAAGAAGGGTGTTGATTCTTTTACAGCAGCCCCACATTCATTCCAAGAAATAGGAAATTCTTCGCCTCACAACAGTTTTTGGCATCTGCATTATCCCAGTGCTTTTAAGGTGCATTTTCTCCTCTGTGAAAGAGAACTCTTTGTCCTTTTTTCCTCCAAGACCATGGCTTCCCAAGGTAGACACTATTTTGTGCCTGTCACATAGAAAGGGAGTGCAGGTTTGCAGTGCTCACAGACAATTGATTGTCTGCCCTAATGTGTTTCATTTACATGTTTATAACGTCAATAGTGCTGGGGTGTCCACTGTACCATTCATTCCAGCATTCCCACAAGGGTGCAATTGTCTGAATGGCCAAGTCAGACACCTTTTTGATTGCTCTTTAGTTGTCTTTTTAGAGTATGGAGAAAAAGGAGAGAAATCTGTGATGCAGAAACACTAGTTGAAAATATTTCAGAATTAAACGTCACCCATTAAAGCAGATGTGAGCATTAGGCAAACAATATATTTTAACTAAGGTTCTGAAGATGGAAACAGATTCAGAATAGTGGGGATGGTTACTGCACACGACATACAGCCCTGTCCCTTATTTTTTTCTATATATTTATTTTTTAATGATTTCTCGTTTTCATTTTCGTTTCTGCCCCTCTAAATGCACCCACCTCCTAACTCTTTGTACGCTTAATTGTAATTTGTGATTTTTTTCCTATGTATTTACCCCTCTCTGTTTACATCAGCTAACCACTTGGAAAGTCTATTGAGGGAATATTTAGGCTGTGAGAAGTATAAACTTAAAAAAAAATACAAATATTTCCTCATCAAGCATTTTTAATGAAAAAAAATACAATGCTTAGACTTTTTCTTGAAGCAGCTTAACTTAAATAGCTGTGTAGCAACTTCTTATGCCTGCGGATGCCGTCCTCTTGCGCTGTGAGCTTCCAGCAAAGTGTTTTTAGGAGTTCCCAAGTCAATAGAAGATCACTTTTAAAGGTGTGCTGCGCTGTTTTGATACGCCACACTGTCCTTTATCATGGGAGTTGCTTCTGAGGGAGGCAAGAAATGATTGCTCATGTTTCATACCCGAATAAATAAGCCACGCAGCTTATTGAAATTCACGCGTAGAGATACATGTATACGTGTGTACACACCTAGGCGTGCGTACATCGTATGTATATGGTACACATAGGTACGCCTAAATATAACGGTTCACATTTCAGACGAGATCATTCCCCCCTAAAAATGATGCTGATCCCAGGAGCTCCAATTAATACAAGTTGACCTGTTCCATCCGTGATCCATAAGGGAAAAGAGCACTAAGTCCTGTAGCTTCTGCTCGGGAGGTAAAAAAAAGGGAAAACTTTTTTTTCCCCTTTTTTTCTTTTCCCCTCCCCAATATCATTTTTGTTGTAATTTTTAAAAAATGCCTGTTTGTGGAGAGATATTTTTTCCAATTTTTTTTTTCTCTGTGCCTAACAGGGAAGACACACACAGTAGATGCACCGTTAGCTGAACCCCTGACACGGCGGTCTTTTGAATGCCTTAGGTATGATTTCACTTTCGCTCACATCAATGCTGACCTGAATGCCTTTCATATCTGATCCGCTGTGTCTCTCCCAGTAAACATCCCCTGAGGGGAGAACAAAGAAAGGAGCTCTTCTTCTTCTTAATCACAATTCAGCCCATTCACCGCCGGCAGGCTACATTTGCATTCTGCAACAGAAAGCCAAGATGAAAAGGAAAAAAAAAAGAGTGAGAAGAAGGGGGGAAAAAGCAGAAGGGTGGAGGCTGAGTAAAATAACTTAGGTGTTTGTAGCTGTTTGTTGGGCTTCCCCTAGTTACAAGCCTTATATAGATCCTGCTCTACCCAGGCTTGGCTCTCCTGACAGGCAGATAGTGTTACAAGATGCCTGTACTATTCATGGCCACTCGCTCTAACACTTGAGGTAGAAAGTGTCAGAGAGGGATCAAATTCTACTCTGAGAAGTCTGTTATAGTTAGGGTCAGGTGTGTGTACTCTCAGCTCTTGACTGCTGCCTATTATTTTGTTTTAATTACTATTATTGTTTACTCACCATGACCTTGTGGAGCGGGGGTGGCTGGGGGTGAGACAGGCTCGGCCACCACCGGCGAGCAGATTAGCGGGGAAAAAATAGATAAAATAAATCTCCCTTTCCCCTATTTAATTGTATTTTTAAAATATTTTTGGCATGGTTTTTTGGAAGGGTCGGGATGGTGTTTTTTGCGGCCGGCAGGGCCGGGGGACCGCGGGGGTGTCCCCAGCCTGGCGACCGGCCCGGGCTGCCCCGACCCAACGGGGAAAAGCAACAACTCAGCAAATCCTCAGCGGCACCACCAGCAAATGCTCACGGAGGAGGAGGAGGAGGAGGAGGAGGAGGAAGGCGAGATTTGTGGAAGTTTCTGTCGCTGGGCTCCCTCGTGGGGTTTCGTAGCCACGTTCATGTACATTTTCTGTCTGTGTCCCCCTCCCGTGTCCCTGTCCCTCATTCAGCCCAGATTTGTTTGTTCTTCAGAAGCTCTTCTGTGCTTTTAATCAGACAGTTAAAAAAAAAAATATGGTGAGGTCTTTGGTCGTAGCCACTTTTTCTCACCAAGAGGAGGTTTATTTATAACTGGATCCTGCTTACTGAGAAGTATTTAAGCCCTTTCAGGCAGAGCTGTCAAAATTTCCTGTGTTGTTTGCCTCTATTTGCAACATGTAAAAAGTAATATGCAGTTGCTGGTGTTGGAATAACCGGGGTAGTGCAGAAATCTCAAGTGACAAGTTTTCAACTACACTATCTCCTGCCGACCAAACTGTCATTTTTTTTCCAGAAAGCACTTTTAAGAACCTAACAGTTTTTTTTTCCCCCCATCAGCAAATAGATTAAACGTGCTAAAGCAACTTCGAGAGGGGAAGAACAGTTTGAACAATGAGGAGCGGGAGGGATGTCTTATTTTCCTGTGGCTGCTATGGCAGATTTCACTCATAAGGAGCACACTAACCGAGATGTTACCAGTTGAACAGAAGCATGTGACACAGATTCCTGATTTTTTCCCAGAAGATTTACAGAATTTACAAAAAGAGATTATCTCTACACCTTCCACCCTCCTAACCACCCCCATGACCCAAGCAATGGAGGATTTAGGCAGATTTACTTCAGTAAACACCTTTGGACACTTGGGGAAAAGTAGGAGTCTGTTTGCAAAAGCAGGCTTTTGTTAAGGGAGGTGCTGGATAATGCTTTACCAAGCAGCTGTGATATTAACCTACCCAGTAATGCTGGAAAAGAGCGTTAACTCCTTGTGCACGCCAGGCCATGCTGGCCCTGCAGGTACCAGGCCCTGGGGGGGCGACTTGAGGGGGACACAGGCGAGGAGGTGGCGCTGCTGAGGTCACAGCAGCCCCTCAACCTGACGCGTCTTTGACTTGCTGCTAGCTGAGTCTTTCGGGGTCAATCCATCAGATCCAGGGTTGGGAAGAGCTCTAAGGCATCGCCTCCTCCATCAGTTTGGGGTCACCTATATGGGTGTGCGTACACACACATGCACACTCCATATCTACCCCTATGTATATAACATATCCCAAAACGTCTCTATGAAAGCTTGCAAGCATTGCTAAGAGAGGAAGGTCAGTGTAGGATTCGCACTCGGGCAGTAAAATAGCTGAGAAGTTGCAGTGGCAAACCTGGGCTTCACATTCCCAAAAGTGAACTTTTTTTTTCCTTTTTTTTGAGAAAGCTGCTTATTGCTTTTTCTGAGCCATTAGAAGAAGGAGTTAATAAGTTAGTTATTTTTGCTGGGTATAAGAATAACTTCACAGGTGTTTATTTCTTTTAGCTTGAATAAGATTCCTTCATTTGGGGATTTTTGCTGTCGAGGGTCCTTTTTATTTTCTTTTTTTTTAAGAAGTGTAGGTGTCAATGTTAGAGCAGCCACAAATGTGTGAGAAAGCAAAGGGTATGAGACGTGACAGAATTAAAGGTGTTTGCTATGTTGTTACCCGTGTGTCAAGCTGCAAGCTCCCTTTGTCACAGGCTCCTGGTGATTTGATAGCGCGGATCCACTTCCCTTCCAAGTGATACAGCAATTTCCAACTGGGGGGGGTTAATGCGGTGCAGTCGTTGCTATTGCCTTTGCCTCTCCAAAGACATTTAAACACCTCAACATCGCGCACACCCCATTACTCCCACCTTACATGAGGGTGCTGTGCGCTCAGGCACCAGGACAGCAGCCATAGCATTACAGTATCTGGCATGGAGCGTCGTTTGGCAGCAGTGTCATCTGCCAAATCATCCCATAATTACGTTTTATGTTATTTGTATGAATGACCAAGCATGCAGTATTCCTTTTGAAATCAAAGGAAGGCTTAAAACGCGTTTTTGAATACTTTCAGACCATGGTCAGGTCACAGTTTGGGAGTTGAATTAAACTGATCTCATTTGTGATCTAATTGAGGTTGGCAACAACCTTAGCAGTAGCAATAACATACAAATACAAATCAAAGAGTAGAATTCAGCAAATCAGATCTTTTGCTCGAATTCTGCCTGGGAGTTATTCTCCGACTGCCAACAGAGAAGTTAAACTTTGTCCCGCTTCTCAGCGGCAGCGCAAGCCTTGCATATTTTTCGAGGATTTGACAGGAAAGTTGGGTTGGATAGATGGGCACACAAAGGCGAGAAGGGAGCTGTGCCTCCTCGGACAGGGAGCAAGGAGCAGCGACTGACTCATCACGTATGTTTCTGGAAAGCCCAGTGGCAGAAAGTACAAGAGGTGTAACGGGGGAGTATGGTTAGGAAGGACTAGAAAGAGTGATAGGTCGCTGCAAACAGGAACGATTATTCCGAGCCGAAAGTCAAGGCAGCTCCCTATCTTTACATCTATCGCTGCGGATTCCAGGAATGTAATTACCAGAGTGGCTGCGAATTGTTGACAAATTTCCCTGGGTCTGTCGGGAGCTGGCGTTGCGAGCGGCGGGGCTGGGAGCCGCGGCCGGGCAGGCGGCGGCCCCGACGTGCGGGCTCCGTGCGGGGCCCCGGGCGGGCGGAGCGGCTCGGCCCGGACAGGGCATCCCCGTCGGGGAGGGCGACAGCCGGGGCGGCGCTCAGCGCAGCCCCCACACCCCAAACGGGGATGCTGCCGGTTCCCTCCCCCGGGACCCCCCGCGTTCGGAGGCGGCGGAGCGGGGCAGGGACCCGCCACCCCCGGGGAGCATCCCCCACCCCCCTGGGCCGCGCCGACACCACGGTGCGGAGCGGTGCGGAGCGGGCTGGAGACGCAGCCGCAGGCGCGATGCGCTTGGGCGGGGGAGTGCGAAGCCACCTCGCCCTGTCCCGCCCCGGGGCAGAGGTGTCAACCGCCTCTTTGGGGCGGCGGGTGGGGGGGACGCGGGGTCTCAGCGCTGTCACCCGCCGCTGCCGAGCAAACCCCTCCGCGGGGCGAGGTGACAAACGCCGGCGGGGCGGCCCGGCCGCTCCCGGGAGATCTGTCTGTCCGTCCCCCCCGGCCGACTCCCCCGGCCCCCAGTCGGGCTCCCGCGGCGGCGCAGCCCCAAACTTTGCTCCCAAGAGGGAGGAAGAGGAGGAGAAGCGGCTCCGCGCTGCCTGCTGCTCCTCCTGGGTCTGGGCTTGCAAGTGTGTCCTCAACTTCCAGCCCCCCCCAGCTCCTCCGGGCCATTTTTTTCTTTGACTAAAACCTGTTTACTCGCCTCTTTGTTTTTTGACGTTAAACGAGTTTCCATCTACTACTCCTGCGGATCTCTAAGAAATAGATAAACCATTATATTTCCCCCTTTCTCCACCCCCCCCCCCGCTCGTATTTTAAAGCAGCGATCCTGACAGCAGTACTATTATTGCACTTTATGTTTTAGTGGATGTTTGCTGTTGCTAGTTACAGCAACACTTATCATAAGACAGCAAGAAAAGAGTAGTCCCTGGTAATTAAAGTAATGAAATATTCATTTACTCTACCTTTTCAGTAGTCTCACAAATTAGGCTGCTACATTTAATGCCTGCACTGCCTCTGTTTTTATTATAATGGCAGCTTTCGCATCTGCAATTAGGACTAATTCTGACAGTTACAATTTCTGAGGGATGGTAAACAGTGAACGAGATGTGCAGCAGTGGTATTACACGTGAAAAGCCCTTGTCTCTTTAACCTTGTTGTTTTTTTTTCTCGCAGAGGTTACCTTTTCCCGATGGTGCAAAATCGACTTGACATAACTGTTCATCAGTTTCAGGGTTTTCCCTGGAGGTATTTGCATCAAATCAGCCCAGTCAAGCTTCAAGTTGAAATTGGCAGGCCAGAAAACTGACAGGGTAGGGACTGGGAAAGAGACAGCTAAAGTGCAGGCAGCGAGCTGACAGCAGAGGCGGGCAGGCAGGGGGAGAAGGCTCCGAACCCCCCCAGCCCTCCCCGGGTTCCCCCCCGGGTCCCCTCTGTCCCCCCTCTGTCCCCACCCTGAGCTGTCGCGAAGGGGCCGTGCGGTGGGAACTGGCCCCGGTACCCGGAGGAGGCCGGTGGGGATATGGAGGGGGGGGTAAAAAAAAACCCCAACAAAAACCATAAAGGGGGGAAAAAGGTGTTGTAAAACAAAGAGAGAAGTTGGCGTCGTTAACAAGCTTATTTTGCGGCAGTTCTTTGCGGAGTCGTGTCGTGTTTATGCGCTACGACTGTTAAGAGAAGTGAGTGAGAAGGTTGTTAATACCGATGAAAACATATTTTGATCAGCTCAAAAAAAAAAACCTCCAAACCCTCCCAACCCAGAGAGACGTTCATCTGCAAAGATAATTACGTTAGAATCAAAACAAACATTTCCTCGAATATGTTGTTTCATTTATCCTGTGTCACGAGCCGGGGGGGGCTCCCAATAGAATGATGTGAAAATTAATGTTTCGTGGATTGTTGGCCAAATCAGGACCGTTCCCTGTGACAGCCCCCCCTGCACCCCGACAAAATTTTACTTCTTTGAAAATAATTGCAACTCTTATGTAGCGTGGAAAGGGGCAGCACAGCAAGGAACAGGCAGCACCATCAGACCCGTTCCTTCCTTAAAGGTGGAAAAGAGCAAAACTGTGTTACTTTCCTGAGGAAGAGAGCTGACTATATACATATATATATATATATATATTTTTTTTTTTTCCTAAATATATATATATGTAGTCTTTACCAGATGATGAAAAAAAAATCCCTCTCACTTTTCCTACCAGACTTGTGCTAAAGTAAGCCTTGCTTTCAAACAGTTTTTCAGCTGTGTGTGTGACAGGCATTGGCTGATCTGCTGATGCCCATTCGACAGGCACTGTTGAGCTAAAGTGGTGTGACGGCACAGTTTTGTTAAGCTGTGAACAAAGGGCTGGAGATGCCTCGCTGGCATCATCCATGTGCATATTGGCCTTGTCACAGTTTTGCTTGATTTAATGCTCTGTTTATTCCTAGATATTAGAACTTAAATTCCAAACAATATGTTTTCATATACCGCACACAAACTTTATTTTAAAAGCTTTCGCTCCCAAGAACTACAGATCCATTTGTCTGTGCAAGATCCATGCAGCAAACATTTAAAATGTAGCTCCCAGAAAAAAAGAGGTGGCCGGTAGCCTCTTAACTGTTACCCAGTTAAAAAAACGGGATTTCGGTTTTAAAAAGTCTTATAAGGGTAACAGATTTATTTCTTCTTTGATCATTTGTTGAGAGTTGTTATTTATTTCAACAGTGGATTTTCTTCTAAGCTCCTAAGGAGAGGTTACCCCGTGTGCAGGCAGGGCGGGCAGGATGGACTTTTCAAGTGCCATATCATCCCAGCGGTGTTGCTGTGATAAAAGCAGAGCTTTGCAAATACCTGTAGGCGTAGTCGGAGGACTATTGGCAGGCAGAAATAAAGCAAGCTGGGTTATGGCAGGTTAGTGGAAGGGAGCAGGAAACTGGATTAAGATGAAAATACATGTATGTTCATTAGGTGGCCACAACTTTGCATCTCAGCAGTTCGTCGAGAGAAAACATGAGCATGTGGAGCTACATTCAGGTTTTGATTCTCTTTTTTAGAGACGCTGTGGACTTTATCTGTAGAATGCTTTTTATTTTTTTCCTTTTATTTTTCTCCCCTTCTTCATCTCCTTTTTAAACTCTCTTCAGGTTTGCTGCAAGTGTTTGCTGAGAGATTAGTTAGCCAGCTTCCATGGAGGAGGTAGCCCTGGGAAGCAGCTCGTTGCAGGGAGGAATGCTCAGTAGGTCAGGGCATGAAGATATAAGGAGCTGCCCCAGCTGAGACTGGGGATCAGGTATTTTCCTCTTTGTTTCCTATCAGAGACAAAGTGCTTATGGAAAGGTTTGTGGTGAGACATCAAATCCCAGCAGGAGCACAGATGTTCCCACTTTTACAGGCTTACCAATGAACATTTCAGCTTAAACAAGTTTATGAAATAAAAAGATTTATTTATTTTTCCTTAGTAGATGCAGCATCTTAGTTTGATTGTGTAAAGATTGTATCGCTCCAGCCACTCAGGGTTATTTGGTCCAAGAAACGGTGCTTTACTTGAGGGCTATAAGTAGCCATGGGAGAGAGGGAAAGAGGGGGAGGAGGGAGCAGTCAGCAAAATGAAAGTATTCCTTCTCCAAACAGTGTAGTCTAGAGCCTAAATCTGAAATTGAATCTGCTGGGCAAAACCTGTACAATTTTTCTACCTGCCCTTAGTCTGCTTCCTTTCAACGATGACAGTTTTACTAACTGAAATGAATGGGCTCGCTCGCTCCCGTACCTTTGCTCAGTGTGCGTTTACATCAGGTACTTCAAACAGAGCTGGGTGATATATGGAGGGGGACAGCTTGCGCAGAATAAGCTTTAATGGTTAATTTTTGTATAGCTTTATAAATGAAAGGGACTTAAACCTACTAGTGGTATAGATCACAAGACCTTATGTGGTCTATTCTTCTCTAGATGCACAAGAGATTTACGTGCCTAAGTCCCATAAGAGTTAATGGGAGTTACGCATGTAAATCTCTTCCACAGTGAGATAATAGACCCTTTTATGTATGGATAGCTGGATTCTTGCAAAAATCACCTACTGAACAGTAGTCTTTATGTCCTTCCCTCTTAACAAATATTTATAAAGCAAGCAGGCCAGCAGATGAGACCAGGAACCCCCCAAGATGTCTCCAAACCACAGTGCCCCCCATGTCCACCCGGAGAGGGGAGCCAGCCCCAGCTCTGCCTTGTCCCTTTGGTTCTGTGTCCTGGTTTTGGTCCTCTGTGGGTGACATGGCACTTCTGGTGGCGATGGGGTCTCAGACGTGGTGTCTCACCTCTTGGCAAGTCCTAGTTGATGGACACCTGTCACTCCATGGATTTGCACAGGAGATTGGGAGTGGGAGAGCTGCCACCTCTCTTTTGGGGGGTGTGAGCCAGGGTGCACTTCTTGCCATGTCCCTACACCCATCCCACCCGAACTGTTGGATTTATAGCCCTAAGGTGGGAGACCCCCAGCAGGACCGTCCCGGGCCGCTGGCAGAGCACGGTAGCGGTGGCACCGTGTCCCAAAGCCCAGGTGCTGCTGGCACCGCACATCTGCTCCCTCCCCGCTCCGGCGCGACCTCCCTCCCTGGGAAAACACGCAGGCTTTGCCTCCAACGGGCACCGTCTCCCTGCGTCTCCGCGGGGATATATATAACTTGGACGATCTGTATCTGCCAGCCATGAGTCAGATCGAGATCTTATCCCCCTGTAACGTGTAGCCGGAGATAGCCGGTGCCACGGCACACGCGTGTCAGGAACGATCCCCGGGTTTTGTGAGCCGCGGCTCTTTTTGCCATCATTGTTTCTTTCCATCACTCTCCCTGCTCCTTCCCGATAGCGATCGGAGTGAGTTGGGCAAGCTGCAGACTTGCCAGCCCTCAGCTCCCAGGCCTGGCAAAGCACAATCCGGAAAAAAACCCAAACAAAACAACAAAACAAACTTACGCCGTGAGACTATCAGATTAAATCCAAGGGTTTCTACCAGCGGCGGGATGGGAAAAGCCCATTGTTTGTTGATTATCGTATCATCAGCCCCGGCTGATACGAGGATGCTCAAGGAAAACATACTTCGGTTACAGTTGATTTTCAGTTTCCAAAATGGTGCTGCAAAGTCTGTGCATGCCTAATTATATTTTATGCTAGGCTGTGCAATACAAAATGTATGCTGCAGCAATCAGTGAGTTAACAGTATCAATCAATTTGTAAACAGATGAAGTCACTCATTCCCAAACTGGTTTTCCAAAAACAATTACTAAATTACAATAGAAAAAAATTGTACAGTTACTGTATTTGTGTGCTGTGTTACAATCAACATACCAGGGAAACAAAACAATTTAATGCAGAAAAATCATCATTCATCTACATTATAATTGCTTCTTTTTCACATCTACAGGGCGGTTAATTAAAATTGTGATTAAATGCGGTCGCGCTGCCTAAGATGTCTTGCCCAAAACAGGTGGTACAGAATTTAAAAGTAAAAAAAATGTAATTAGCATTGGAAATTGAGAAATTGCCTGTAAGAATCAGTGTTAATTTCAGTCAGTGATGAGGTAATTTATAAATGAATGCAGTGGAGGCTGTGCAAATGCACAATTGCCTTCCTGCCTATTCTTAGCATTCTCAGCATGCAGGTGAAAATGTTTTCAAAATATTGAGGTAATTTGAAAATCAATCCGTGCATTCGGTATCTTTTTTTCCTCCCCGTTCGCAGCAAACGCTGAACAAATGCTGCCAGAGATGGCACAATGCATCAGGTTTGCACTTTTTGGGGAGTGATATTAAGGGTGTCGTGGCATCAAGAAGAGTTTAACTAAGCAAAATGTTTGGCTAAGATCCTTTACAAAGGCCAAAACTGTCGATTGAAGCCCGCGGTAATCCCGAATGTCTTCAGCTATGGCATGTGTTTAAACGATGCCGTATCAAGGAAAAGTAACAGCAACCTGCAGCGAGTTGAAATAGTGCAGCACAGATACCGCGAAATAAAAGAGATGCTAATATGGCACGGAAATCATGATGATTTCTTGTTTAAAATTGGTACAGCGCACTAGAAAAGCCTCAGTAGTACTGATGCTTTCTGCAAAAACTCTCTTTGCAAACGTGCATTTCAAATTTCATCCTGCAACCATAAAAGAATTGTTAACTAGGTTATGCATACAGAGATTTTCCCTTAGATGAACTTTGTTTATCGGTATTTTGGTGCTTCCTCTAAACTTTCAGCTAGCAAATGAGAAATGCTAATTCCTAACACAAAAATATGACCTGCAGATACAAAAAGCTCGAGGCGAACCTGACAACAAACAGATATTAAAGATTTAAAATCTTCTTGACAGTCGAAAGAAAAAATAAGAAAATCCAAGGCACACATTGCTGGAACTGACATTTCCATGATTTGAACAGTCCTTGTCCCCATGTTTCACTCCACAGAGAGCCCTTTCTTACTTATCCCCGTGTATACTTAAAAATAACTCGGACTTTCAATAATGTCGGTTGCTGGGCTGGAATACATGAAAGCAGAGTGAGTATTTGAACAGGGATGTACAGGTGTCGGTACCAGGTTGCTGTAAAACACACACAAAATGGCTTTTGAACATAACGTGCTTTAATTAAAACAAGCTGGTCTTCCTGCAGAAAGACCGATTTAGCCATGTAATTTAACTATTGATGCCCTTTCTATTAATTTTGCCTTGACATATAATAATGAACTTTTCTTCCGGCTGACACTTGGTTGTGTATTTTGCCTATTTTTCCTTTTTTTTTTTTTTTTCTTTCTCTTTTTCATTTTGCTGAGCCCTGCGTACTTCAGAAGCTATTTCAATGCTACTAAATTTGCTCATCCCATGAAGGGATTAGGCCCAGGAAGGGACAAGGGTAAGGCCGTGCTGGACCGCTGTGATGCTGCGATGAGGATGCAGCAAGGCCGGGCGGAGGATGCGGGTTGGCGCTGGGGTGGGATGCTCTCCTGGCCCCATCCCTCCTGCTACAGAGCATCAAGTGCCATGCGTGCTCTCCAGCAAGTCAATTAACCTCGCGTGCTCGTTTTCGCTGTCTATGAGTTGGGGGAAATACCATCAAACTCATTCAAAGGGCTTTTGCAGACCTTAATATTTCTAAAGCACTCTGCCATTCTCCGGGACTGCGGAACAGCAAGTATCATGCGTTGTTTCGTCAGAGGGAAAGCGGGTGCCAAGGAATTGGACTGAGAAAGTGATGAATGTATGTTTCTAATGAGCAAATTCTCAGAGTTTCTTATAAAACTGGTTATTTTGATTTAGAAGACAATATTGCTCTTAATGGCCTCCCCCACCCCTCAGTTTTCTGACACTGAATATCAAGAAGCTAACGGTAATCACTGAAGCAATGATGATTATTGACTGAAAGGTATTTTAAAATGTGAGCTCTGTTATGTGGAGCTTAGCAAGAGGCTGCGCTGATGCATTTGAACTCCTTATTTCTGCGTAGGGGCTGTAAAAATATATCAAAATATTAGCGAGCCAGCAGAGGTGCGAATCCTGACTGCAGTCAGTGGGGGTGCACGGGTGATTTCGGTGGGACGTGGAGCAGAAAAGCCAGGTTTGGTGCCTGTGGCTGGTTTTAGTGGAAAGCTGGAGGATCAACCTCATTTGGAAATTCAGCCTTATCAAAGCAAACCTAAGTTTGGGCTTTTTCTTTTCCATCTGACGTGAACTCGAAGGAAAGCAGGAGATCAGGTACAGCTCTGCTGTCACGTTAGTCCTCAGCCTCTCTTACACCTTTGGAGTTTTCTGGGCCCGTTTCCATGAGGAAAGACCAAATGGCCTGAGAAACTTGAGCACGATTTGGCCCCGAACAGGCAGTGCTTACAACTTGTTAAACTGAGCCATGGCCATTGTAGTGCTGGGGAAGTGCAGTGAAGGAAAAGTAGCTCTGCGGATCCCTAAAATAGAAAGTAGACATAAATATTTCTACTTTGCATGTCAGATTTCAATCACCTCTCAAAACAACTGAGCTTCTTGATTTAATTAATTACGGCGTGTTTTTTTTTTTTTTCCCTTTTTCTTTTGTTTTGTTTTGTGTGTGTGTCTTCGGAAAGAGCCAAATGAAAATATGCTCTTTGTTTCCCCTTTGTAACTACCAGAGCTTTCCTCGAGTTTTAACTCTTCTGCCACCCCAACACCCTCAGCCCTCCTTTTTCCACGCTGTCCTTATCGCTGCCGTCCCATGGCAAGCCCCAAAGCCCGGAACATTTTGTAACGACTATGTGACAAATTGTTGGGCTTTTATTCACGTCGGACATCTTTTGCCAGGATTGCTTGTTGTTTTTTCTTGTTTGGCTGTGTCATGGGACCAAAGGTGGCTGCTTTTGTGCAGCATGTCAAATCTGGTTAACATGCAGCCATTTATCTTTAGAGCCCACTCCCGCACAATGGCAGGGGTGTATTGGGCCACTCGTATGGACTCCGAGCATCAAATATATATATGTTCTTTTTCGGTGTCATCCTCTCAATGTGTGTGGATGCACCTTGGGTTGAGACACTGCGGTGAGCAGGTCATGCAGCAGACAAGATGTTTCATAATTTTGGGAACCTTTTAGAGACAAATTGCACAGTGCAAGTGTAGTGTAACTGAACTGCTGGTTGCCCAGTGAAGTGTAGAAAATCAGATACAGCACAGCCTGAAAGAATGAAACAAGAATTCATATCTATGTATATACATGGTGCTTTATAAAGAATTCATACACAGAGAAAACCACATTTATTCTCTTTTTCTCTGCTTAGATTTGAGGACTGTGCATGGTGGGTGTGTGTATAAATGTGTTTATGTGCATGGTATATATTCATACAAATAATATGCCATGGGATATAGGAATAGTTGTATGTGTGATGCATTTATATGCATAAGTGGTAGGTTTGCAAGTTAATGCCTGCTTGACTCTGTGTGTGTGTGTAAATGATGGAAAGGTGCTCAGCACGATGAAAAGATGAATTATCCTATAAATAAAATTAAGGAACCCCAAACTTCCACAGCAAAGTTTGCAGCTGTGGGTTCTTTTCTGACGCTTAAGTCACGTAGAAATGTTTCTCATGAAAATTATTTCCTTACAGATATGGCGATAATTATCAAATAAAGAAGCTGTTAAAGAAATGGGCAAGTTTGAATCAACAGAAGATGAGGGCTGACTGCAAGGTCTTGGTGCCTTTTTGCAGCTGAAACATTTGAGATAGTGGGACTCAATGTTTTTTTAATGATTTGCTGTGTTGTGTAATAATTATACATATAGTGCAGTGAGGTTACTTGGAGGAACACCGCACTATGTATGGTTTTTTTGAGTAAAGGACCCAGGAGATTGCCTTTCACTTTGAAAACAATCCCTAATATCAGGAAAATGCTCTGTTTGTTTATGCGTACATAATGCAAGTTTGTCCGCCTGGGAACTGCAGCAAATGGGAGAAGTATGCATGGATTTCACAGGTAACAGGATTACGTGGGCACATAATTGATCCATTTGGAGAAAAAAATGACAGTGCTCTAAAGATGCCTAGGGTTTGGAGATGGAGTTTATGAAACAGGCATTTGTAAATTCAAAGGAATCAATATGTCAATTTTATTACATCTCAGGACCAGCTGGGCATTAAAGGAACAGTGGCCTTTTTAAAATTGCAGCTGCGTATTCTTGCATTGTGTACCTTTCTTAAAAGCCTTTGAATTCTAGAAAATGTACTCTTACCAGCGCTTTGCACCTTTCAGTGACCAGTTTGCATGGACAAAAGAAGACACAAAACATTACATTGTGTCAGTTTTCCTCTTAAGCCGCAGTTGGTAAAAACTGCCGGGCTTCAATTATACCGTGCAAAAATCTTCGTAATAAATATATACAAGGAAGGAGACTAACGCCTTTTTGTATCCCAAATGTTGAAAAAAATACTTGAGATTTTGAACTGAACACTCAGCACACGTTGCAGAGGCAGCATCATAAGGGGAGATACCTGAAAAAGTGCCTTAAAGACCTTGCTTGAAACATGGTCTGAATCCTTGTGAAATATCTTCTCTTTCCTTCCTACCAGACTTTAAACCCTGAGATGATTAAATTTAATGCAAAGATATTTTTTTTCCCCAAGGAACAGCAGTCTTCAGCTGCTCAGATTTTGAAATGCAACTTTTCATACAAATTCGCAAGGTGCAGTGTGGAGGGAGATGTGCAGTGGAATTTGGGTGCAGTGGTGATCGCTGGGCCAAAGGCTCTCCAGGCCACCCCAAAGAGGGTCCTGCATCTCAAAGATGCATTCTCAAGGAATTAGTAATGGCCACTGAAGCTTTTCCTTTGGAGAGAAGGAGGTTGGCCAAGGAGGAACCGTGGCTTTCCCGAATATGTTGTACACTCCTCTACCTGAAAGGCATTTGGTTGAGGGGTTGAGTTAGTAAAAGCCGAGTGCATCTCCGGCCTTCAGTAGATATCCTGCTGTCCTTTCTCCTTTGCTCACTAACCATGTTGCTATGGACCTGGTCATTACAGCCTACCACGCAAGTCCAAATTTATAATTAACATTTCCAAGGCAGTCACTGATTTGGGGTATGAAACTATGGACAACTCTAGAGGTTTAACACATCTACAAACACAAAAATATTCAAGTTTTTGAGTCCCCAAAATGAGGTACCTAGGATCAATGGCCACTGCTCCCTGAGACTTCTCTGCCTTCTCAGCTTCCTCAGCTTTATCATGACCCTCTCTGATCTTCTCTAATGTTCCTCTGGCTCCTTTTGCAGTTTCCTTTTTCTTTGAGTTCATACTTTTCAAGCCAGCCTGGTTACAAACCAGGTCTCTGTATGGTATCCCAGCCTACCCAGTAATCCTATGTTTTCTTCCCTGGGAATCTCTGCTCTCCATAAGGTATGCTTATAGCATTGCTCCAGTGGTCTGCTAACAAGTTATCATGTGAATAAGCCTTGGATGATGTGGGATCACATCATAAACAGGGTTATTATATTAGTGAGTAGTGTATAAAAATAGGTAGAGTACAGTCTGTCTCTATGTATGTGTTCTATCATAGCTCTGTCTCCCCTAGCAGAAGTATAAACTGAATATGAAATAATAAAAAGTTGAGTTTTCCCTGAAAGAGTGTGGAAGAGCAGATACAAACAATAAGAGTTTGTTAAGTAGCTTATTGTGATCATAGACTTAGCATGAATTAAAACTTTACTCTGTAATGATGCACTTTCAAAGCATTTTTTTTTTTAATATTAATGTGCTAAAGAAGACATGGAAAAGAGGTTTAGGGTGTTTTCATAAAAATTCATGGCATTGTAGAAAATAAAGATCACCTTCTGCCAAACAGTGATGCTCA
The DNA here is from genome assembly GCF_964273445.1 of Streptopelia decaocto. Classification (NCBI taxonomy): domain Eukaryota; kingdom Metazoa; phylum Chordata; class Aves; order Columbiformes; family Columbidae; genus Streptopelia; species Streptopelia decaocto. Next base: position 64,667,808 of record NC_138660.1, on the reverse strand, counting down.
GAGCTAATGCAAATATATATAAATGAAGAGGACAGAAACAACATAAACTAAATAGATTAAAGCTTACAGAACTTCAGAGGTAAGAGTTCCTTTCAGCATAGCTTTGCCTGCATGCTTCGGTGTGACAGGTATGATGTACACACCTTGTTCATCTCAGCATCCTCCACCAGTGATAAGATGCTGAGACAAGTCTTAAATGTAACTAAACGAACTTTTTCCAAGACGCATAGCAAGCTCTACTCAAAAGATGTTGTCCCTTTCCTTGCTTGCTAGAGGAGAGTAAATGGAGATAAGAAGAGTTGAAGTGACTCAGCTGAAGCCTCCCAGCAAGTCAGCTGGACCTAAAAAAACCCCCTAGAACTAATAAAACCAGAGGTCATATTCTGATCCTGGTTACCTCCATGCAGTCCCAGAGCCACTCTGTGGGCAGCCTTTATACCTTGTCGGTTCTTTGAATCTAATTCTAGAAGTAAAAACAAAGCTTCCCAACGATAAGGTGGGAAAAATGGCAAAACGAAACCCTGTCATTGACCTGATTGATGGTTCTTCCACCAAGATCATAACGGCTTCTTCAGAGACTTTTTACAGTCTCTCTAGAAGTGCAGGAGGCACTGCCAATATCCGCAGATCATTGGCATGATAGACCGTAACGGCTTCTTCAGAGCCGTTCCGGTCTATCGTGTCAATGCGTACTTAGGGAGTCCTCAATGCATGGATCATTGACACGGTACTACATAACGGCTCCTTAGAAGCCATTACTGGGTATCAAGTCAATGCATACTTAGGGAGCCCTTAATGCACGGACCCACGCAAGTTGACTTGCTCTGAATACTAACAATCCTGGGGAAGAGTAGTTACTGCCTATGGCATCGAGGGAGGTTATTAATACCCGCCTGCAAGAGCTTGACTCATGCACTACGCTCCCAATGCTTTCATGGGAGATGTAGGGCTGCTCCCTAGTTGGAGCATGGCACGGGAGAGTCTGAAATTATAAACTTTCCCTCCTCTGCTAACATGATTTTATTTCATAAAATATGTAAAAAAAAAAGAGGCTCTCAATTTGAGATAGGAAAGCCAAGAGGCAGCCTAGGATGAAACATTTAGAGGTAGAATATAAAGCTTTGAGAATAAGTGGTTGCAATGGAAATCATAGAATTGTAGAATCATAGAACAGCTTGGGTTGGAAGGGACCTTCAAAGGTCACCTAGTCCAATCCCCTTGCAGTGGGGATTGCTGGCAAACCCCTACATACGGAGCAATAGTTTTGTGTATTTTACCCCTCTCAACTACGTTGCTGTAGTTATCAAATATGCCACATATTCACCATGACCCCTGAAAGATGCTTAGCTTCAAGCTTGCAAAAATGACCCGCTCCGAGGAGAGATGCTTCGTGAAATATCCCACCATCCAGTGAGGAATTTGTCTGGATTTGTTGACCTGGTCCCTGGGGAGCATCAACCGAGACTTTCCAAATTGTCACCGCGCCTCTGGTTCGACCTGCAAAGGCGCATCCCCTTCGTCTGGCTTCCCCCAGACAAGATATCCCCGTACCGAGTTAAAAAATGCTTCTAGTTTGCTGTTGTTGATATTTTTCTTTTGTGTTCTGCTTACTGACTGACATCTGCTATCATGCTAAGCAGGTGTTCCTGTGTAAACGAACGTGCCCTGTTTGTGTTTCGCCATCCTCGCTACTGCGCACCCAAATGAGCAGCATGATTAAGAATCCTGTAAATTTTTGAAAGGAAACGGATGGCTGCCCTACTAGAACATAATTACACCGTTCCAACATCCGCAGCTCACTGCTGCAGCCGAGTTGGAGAACAGCAGAAATTAATAATATATAATAGCATCATTCTCGTAATTTATAAATGAAATAAAGTAGAGAGGAGATTCTGCTGATATGCATTTTCTTCTTAATTCTAAAAGACAAAGTATAGATTAGAATTTTACTGGGGTGAAACCTGGCCAGCAATATCACACTAGTTGCAAGTGTAGGGCCTGATTCATGAGAGGGATCTTGCTTAGGGAAAAGAGCTAATATCTTTTATTGGACTAGGGGAAAAAAATGAGTATACAAAGCCCTGTGAAGGCAGCCCCTGATGCAGGGAGGCTAGGAAACCTCCACAGATCATGTACCTAGTTTTTAGCTTAATTCATTTGTAGGTTTTGCAGGAAGACTTTGCTGCATGCTGTGATTTTTTTTCCCTGACTGAAATAATACACTATCACAGGTCACCTCCTTGGAGAGGAGAGAGGATTAATCAGTTAAAGATGTTGTCTGATCTCCTATTTTTGTTGAAAAACAGCAGTGTTTTCAAAAACAATATTTTGAGCTCCAGAGATGTGCCAGAAGGAGCTGGACTGCAAATCACCGCTCAAGTCAAGCCTTGGAGTTGGTGCTGGAATTACGCCTCCCAACCCCACTGGAAAAAAAAAGATACAGTTTTCTAAAGACAAAGATGTATTATTTGTAGCGACTAAGCAGTATGACTTTTTTTTTTTTCCATTGCATACGAACAGTCAAGTTAGCTAAATGCTTTTAATTTTTCTTCTGTAGCCACCCAGATATACTCATCTGGGTGATGGCCCAGCTGATTTACACTTTTACTGGGATGAACTAAAGCAGGAGACTTAAAAAAATGCAATAGTGTTTATTTACATGTTAATTAGGGATATTTTAATACATTTTGACACTGTAAAACTCTAAAGAATGATTACTGTTTTGATGGAAAAGATCAGCGTGGATTCCCCAAGTTTAACACAGCAAATGCGAACGTACACACAGAGCCCAGAGAAATGGTGCTCTCTTAAACTAATGGGTATGTTTGAGTCGCGCTCTTTTAAAGGGCCCTCTTAATAATTTGTTTCTGAGAAAATATGTGCATATACAGATTTATTTCATTAACAGGTATTTATTTAAGTGGGCTGCACTGTATTTAAATCTTTGAATAGTTTCCATTACTTCCTCAGCTCACTTACTTCAAGTTGACTAATTTTAATAAGGCTAAGGTGCCTAGGGTCTTATTGAGTGTTCAGTTTGATCAATATGGCTAAATTAAAATAGTGCAAAATATAAGCAAATGTACTCTAACAACTCAGTGAAAAATGTGGAGTGTACCAACCATTGATTAGCGTTCCACAGACATTAATTTGTTGTTTTAAGTACACTAATGCTGCTCAGAAACTGCATCTACCTCCAGCACACCCGTGCAGCCTGGGAACTCATGGACCATATTCTGCCCAGCATTCCTGTACCGCTCACCCGCATCACACCTAAGGGAAGCAGAAGGAGGACAGTTCCGATTATTTGCACGAGTGAAGACTATTTATATAATCATATTCATTATGAATTTGGGGCTATACATCAATTCTACACATGTATTTTTAAGACAGGCACAGACTCCTAGGGAAGTGGTTGTACGTACAAGAAGATATTCGTTTTTGCCCTCCTGTAACACCACAATATTATTGTCATAAAAGATTAATGTCAACCCCCACCTGGTATTAAATTGCTTTTGGTAGCCCTTGCATTCATGTCTTTCTGCACAATACAAAGCCACTTTTAAAGTAACTACATGCATCCTCAACTCGAATTACTGCTATTACCGGGTTGCATTTTGTTTTTCAAATGCCTTAGTTGTTGTTCTAGGTATTTTTTTCCCATGGATATGATGTTCTGAATAAGAATATGGTATCACGAACTTAATTTTAGGGCAGCAAAAAGTGTGCTTTAGAAAATAGGGTCTTATCATCATCTTGTTGATGTTGTACATGTTAATTATACAATTTATTTCCATACTCCAACAAAAAGTTGTATTTTCCACATACTAAAAATAATTAGGTTCTCTTTATTTCTCTTTCCCTTCCTTTTTCTTGGTTAGCAAAAGCATGAGATTACCATACTTTGCCATCTACTGCTTTCACAGGCAGGTTTTAATGGTTTCTGAAAATCTGACAACAACTCCTTAGCAATCATACTTCTATATCGTTTTAAATGGTTTCTGATATCTTTCTTGGTTTTTCAGTAGTTCTCCCCTCTACCTGTAGCGTGCTCTTTCTGCTTATCTCTAATCTCCTTGGTAAGTGATATTCGCTGTAACAGTTCTTCCTTTCCTTGATACCATCTTTTCCTACGTGGCAAAAAACATAATGATTTCACATGAGCAGAAGCTGGTTTTGTCAAAGGTATTTTAACACCGTGTCTATAAGAAAGAAAAAATGACTTAAAAAAGAGAGAAATAAACAGGAGGGAGTTCATATGTTAAAAAAAAGCAACTTGAAAGCACATTTAGAAGTATATTCTGTGAAGACGAAGTCAAATGTGAAAAGCATTTGTCCAGTTTAAACTGACCAAATAGAGTTATAAACAGCAGAAACATTTGAAGTTCCCCTTTTTTCAATTAAAGCTGGAGCTTTAACTTCTTAACCTTCAACACAACAAGTAGAGCACACTGTGCAAAAACAATTTGTACGTCTTCTCAGCAAACATCTCAAGTGAGGAGGGCCAGCACAAGTTCAGCAGAAGTGACTTTTCATTTGTAGCTATGCCAAAAAAAATGCTTAGGTTTTGTTGTTGTTGTTGTTGTTTAGCTTTGGTACATGACAACCCTGATTTCTTCCAGCATTTTACATGTTTAGAGTTTTTAATATCAAAGGTATTGCTCTCTGTAAACAAGTATAAGTTTACCGAGGCAGCTTTACTTACGCTCTTCCCTTGTAATCAGATGTGAAAATTACAGCCTCCCTTTTGGCTACATGATAATTACACATTTCAACATACAAAGAATTGTCTCTGTTTCAGTTGCTGGAATGAAACAACGAAGGCACTTGGGAAAATATACTATTATATTAAAGATCAGTGCCATAGCTGTTTTTAGTAAAAATGAAGTTTGTAATCACAACTGTGATCAAGATAACTTTGGGATTTACATATATATATATGTGTATATATATATGAGAGAGGGAGAGCAGTTAAAAATAAAATGAAACTAAGGTACCTCAGCACGGAGGGTGAAACTTAGTCCGTGCACCAAGAGCCAGCACACAGCCTACCCCCTACTTAAATCTCACCAAAGGCCTATTTTGAGGGTGAATTTCACTCCAAAAGCATAATTTGTGGTGAAGTTTAACAAAGTTTCTCCAGCTTTGTCTTGTTTTTCTCCTTTTTCTTTCTTTCTTCGGGCTATTCTGTTTCACTTACCTAGAAACTTCGCCTGAGTCTCTTGTGTGTCTATCGATTTCCTTGCAAATGCTGGGTGCAGAAAGAATTCAGAATTAAGCATTGCTCGGAAAGAGCTGTGGGAAAAAAATTACATATGCAGCAAAACATGTCAGAGTTGTGTTTTGACAGTTTCATGACCAAGCCAAAAAATATACGTTTTTTTTTTTGTACCTGGCGCAGTTTCACAAAAATGTCCCCTCGGGGAATAGTCATTTTTTTGTCAGAATCAACTGTTTATTTACTTAAAAATCTAAAAGTTTTGCCTTACATTAGAGACAGAGTTGCGGAAGGTTAAAGTTCAACATCAGCTCCTTGCGTTGCCTTCTCTGTAAAAACATGGTTTGTGCCATGAGAGAGGGATAAAGCATTAGCATGGGCACAGGACAGAATAAAAATGCCATGCATTTTAAAGACAGAGCAAGTGAGGTTCGTCAGGTCTCGTTATGCATCTGCGGCCGTGTCCTGTCTTGTTTGCAAGCCATGGGCCACCACCTTGGACCTGCCACCACTGTGGCTGAACATGGTGGTGATGGTTTAGGCTGGAATTAGTGGGTTTTTCCAGCCAAGTCAAAGCCTGGTTGGGTTTTAATGGTGGCGATGGTGTTGAGAACCTTACCCATGGAGGTGTTCATGGTAGGCAGGGCTTTGAGTGTGCTGCCTTATCTGGGCTGGGGAGGCCAGAAGGGGTGCAGGTGACATCCCAGCGCTGCCATGGGAAGAGTAGCCCAAGGCTGACCTAGTCGTGTCCCGCTCCAGGAGTGCCACTCTTGCTTTTTCTGCATCAAAACCCAATCTAAATGCCCTGCAAAGGTGACTTTTAGGTCAATGGAATTGCATCAGTAAAGAAGAATTAGGTCTCCCACTTCGAAACTAAGGTTTTTCGCAGGGTAGAGCTTGGTGTTCTCAGCAGAGAAGTGATATTTTTATTCATTCTTACCTTTATCTTTATATTTACACAAACAATCAATATTTTTATTTTTGCCTGTAATCAGTTTATAAGATTGCAGGGTTAACAGAAATGCACTGTGTCAGATGTTCTTTTGCACATATATTTACCTTGACTGCGGCTCCAAACTGCGGGGACTGGCAGGCTGACCTTTCACACTGGCTACCGGCCATGTTCAGTGAATAATTTCGAAACAAATTTTTTACTAGGATAGTTAACATAGCTATTTATTTGGGGAAGCAATTTGCATCAGGGCAAAGAAAAAAAAGGCAAATGTAAATACCGATTTCCCCAGGAGATTAAAAGTAGTCCAAAACTAATAGCCTGATCTAATTCACATAATGATCATCATGCAATATATTCAGTGGGCCTAATCCTGCCCTTGCGGAGTCTCTCTGAAGGAAGGGACTCAATATACCTGTCTGAATTTGAGTTTACCCTTTATGTCCCTGTCACAGTAGGAGAGCAGCTTTTGTCTCTATGGTGAATAATATTTTGCAAATGAGGCTGCGTTTAAAAAAAAAAAGCAATATATAAGGTGGGGAGGGAGTTTCTCCTGACTCACACTCACGGGGCGGAGGTCACAGCCGAAGCTGCTCTGTAGGAAACAATCGAGCACCGCACCAAAAAATAACTTGAAAACTATGACTCAAACTGACAAAAAGGGAGTAAATCAGAGATAAGGATGGCCCTTCGTCCCTACCGAGCGCTCTCGTTAACGTGGCGGTTTAAGGTATTCCTCCATCCTCGTCAACTTTGCATTTGTCCCCTTGTATTTATTATCTGCTCGTTTTCCTCTGCCTGTCTCAGAGGCTGCGTGTTTTCCCTGCCTGAGAAGTCAATACTGGAGACAGTTCTGGGCTGACGACCTCCATGGAGTTACCACTGGCCCCAAACGGCCAGAACTGACCCCAAAGTGGCGCCACTGGTGGGATGTGGGACCCTTGGGGCACGGGGAGGTGGGATGAGGTCCCCTCGTCCCCCTCCAGCTCCTCCAGGCTCCTCGGCACGGTGGGAAAAGTTCTAACCCGCCTTTTGCTCAGTGCTCAGAGGTGGGGTCTGCCCGGCCTCGTCAAACCCAGCAGAGACTCCTGGGAGCTCGGCTAACGTGCATATTGATGTACCCTGTAGCTTCTGAGATGATGAAAGAGCATATTGCTTATTTCCACAACAACGAGCTAGGAAATATTTACAGCCACCCCACTCTGCTACCTGGGGAATTCCTTCCCAGGTGACAGAAATAAGAAACATCTGATTTTTTTTCTTTTCTTTTTCCCAATGCAAATTAAAAAAATAAACGCCCCAGAAGTCCACAATAAACCAAAGTTGTTAGTCAGGGCGGTGATACCACTTCCACCAACACGCAGATATGATATAGCTTTAATTTGTATTCATCGTGTCCACTGGGGGTAGAAGATGGAGGAGCTATTATGAAACCTTCTTTTTTTTTTTTGAATTTGCTTTATTCAGTGTTTACTATGCTGGGCTGACATGATATGATTTGTGCATTGCGGGGTCACAACAAGCTACTTGCAGGACAATTTGCTGAATCAAGAGGGTGATTGTGTCTGGTGCCAGTCAGTCGCAATTAGGGCCAGGATCAGGGAGGCCCAGAGCTTGTGTATCGTCTTGGGCAAACCTCATAGAAATCAGCTCACCTGAAACTAATTGTCACAACAGAGACCTTATGCAAATGAGCCCTAGGGTTAGCGTGGGAAAAGAAAAACTGTCGCAAAGATAGGTGACCTGCTGAGCAGGGGGTCTGTTGCTGGGGAAATCTTTGTTCAATGAGTTAAAAAAATGTTCGCATTGTTCCAAATCCAAGAAAAACGTAGCAGATCCTCTCCCTAAGAAAGCGTGGCGAGCACACTCATCTGAAAGTCCAATAAAGTGGCAGCCAGCTTTCGAGCTGGTAATAAATTGGAAGTCTTTATTCTTTATAAGGGCTGCAGCAGGAAAATGATTTTCCTTTGCAAAGGGGCCTTTAAAGTTTAGCTGCTCGTAGTTAGCCGGTGCTTAAAACTTCACTGTCTGTCGAAGCTTTCGCCTGCCTAACCTGTTGGATCCCAGCAGATTTCCCGAGCTGAGGTTTTAGCAGCTGGAAAACCTCCCCCTGGCTCCTGGAGCTGCTTTTTTGGAAGGTCTGGCTCTCGCATTGCAGCGAGTCGTTGGGTTTGGAGGGGGCAGGAACAAACGGGGAGCAGATCCGTGATGTTTTCTGATGTAGAAATCTCCGGGGATCTCCGAAGCTCTCCAACTTTGAATGTCTCCCTTCTCGTCGCCTTCCCGAGCAGCGCCCGCCAGAGAGACGGGCAGGTTCGAGCGCTGGAAACATAATTGTGAATTAAGCACTTTTAACGACAGGCTCATTGACGTCTGCACGCAAAAACGGCTGTTTCTGACATGCTTCCCCTCTCCCTTTTTCTCATCTGCCTCCAGCCCAGGCAGAGAAAAGCATAATTTTCAGCGAGCACATTACACAACATTTGTCTCGTTCACTCCTTCCTCTTTAACAATGTTTATGGGGGTTGCTCAACACGTTCTAAAATAGGAATGGAGACGATATAATAAAGTGCTGAACTGATGATATACGCTGCAGTTTATGCTGTCAATGGCAAATTCAAAAGAAAGGGATGCAACACTCTCCAAGTGAGGAAATGTAAGCCCGTGCCCTATAAGCACATGGAGTGAGAGGCAGCTAGGGTATTTTTGCATGTAAGGCTTTTCCAAAGAGGTTGACTGGGACAGAGGCGAGATTAATTGCACTGAAAGATACTGGACAAATTTCAGAGACATGAGTTGCTTTGCGTTATCACGGAAGGCAAAAGAATAGTTATTTTGTTTGGTTAATAATTAGAGCTGCGCTTTCAACGGCGCTGCTTTAAAGGGGTGAAATGTAGATGGTATCAGATCAGCAAGTTCGGAGATTAACTTCCTACCCACCAAACATCATGAAATAAGGATGGCTTAAAAGTAATGCAGATTAATCACCAACTTTTTTTTTGATCTCTTTTGTCCCTTTGCCACTGTCTGAAATAATTTCCACAAATAGGAGACGTTTCACAGTGGGTATGAAGTGCTCAGCTTTCACTCATCAAACTTTAATCGGAACTGCATTTTAGTTTTTGAATAAAGAACACTTAAAAAATTTAGATGCAAATTATTTTGCATTATTCATGCTCTAAGTGTCCTTGTAGATTTAAACACTTCTGAGGCCACCTTGATTCAAGTAATTACCTAGGCCCTCACTGCTCCATCATGAATAAGGTATTTTGTACAAGTAAAGTATGCACCCGATGAGCTTTTAAAGTGGCTTTACACTGAACTTGTGTATTGCTTCTCGTGCATGAGTGATTCGAACATGCGTCGCAATCTGTCTCAGGTGGGAAATCCTGGCAGAGCATCCATGAGTGACGGAATGAAGCCTACCAGCCTCGGCGCACACTATTTCTTTGTCTTCGCAGAAGAATCTCAAAGTGATTCTCTCACTCGAGTCTTGTGGCTCCTCTTAAAAGTCTGAGGAAGCAATAACTGCTAGCGGGGAAAGAAATGACAGTCATTTTTTTCCGCTTAACCCTTCATTTCCCATCCCGGTCCCTCTTCGCCTGCTGCCTGCGCTCCGTCACTTAAGGCATTCGCATAAGATAATATAAGTCTTTCTACTTTTATGTAGCATTGTACATCTGCCTCCCCATCTGTCTGCTCCGTCTCCCTCATGTACCAGCGTTAGGTACCACCTGAGCAGGATTTTTCACACAATAGATCCAGCCCAGCGCCGAGCATCGTGGCTGAGAGCTTCTCCCAACAGAAGTGGCTATAGGAGGACAAGCTAAATGTATATCTACACATATATTGTCAGCAAAAATGAGCTCGCAAGAGTTAAATTTAATTGGCTGAATCTTGTAGTTGGCGTTTGTTGCAAAATGCCCATGTTTTTTTTCTTTTCCAGCTAGATTGCTTTGAAGAATTATAGGAATTTTATGATGTGCTATTGGAGTTCCACTGGCAGAGATTACAGTAAAGGGGTTAAAGTTGGTTTATGTTAAAAAAAATTATGCAGAAACCAATAAAAATAAACACACTCCAGTAGACTAAACTTGCTGGGCTTTTAGTTTTAGCTTAACAATAGAAGTTTAGACGAAATCCAACATTGCAGCTTTTAGAAAATTAGTTGACACTCACAGTTGATCATCTTTACTACACAGCGGTATAATTAATATTTAAACATTCTAATAATGCAGCTTGCTTTGCATGCACTTTTCAGCCCCACCACAGTATATTTTATCAGGAATACTGCTAGCATTTTCTTAGGTAACGTCATTTTTTAAAGTTATGTTTAAAATAGGGTACTGGCTTCTTGCTCAGTGCAAAAGAAATATCAATAGGCCAATAGACAGGTTTAATGTGTCAGTTTATGATTAAAGTGTGTCTTTACTGAAGACAATAGAAAATATATAAGCGGCTACTTCATTTCCCTCATCACAAAATAAATACACTCAGAGACTATCAGTTTAAAGAACTGTCTGCAGTTGTTATTTTTTTCTCCACACTATCTATAATAAGAGGAACATTTAATATCTAGATGCAGAGCAAAATCAGGCAGTGACCCACAGATCTGTGAAATACTACACCTCTGACACCCACTCATTTAGAGGCAGAGAGCATTTAATAAGAAAGTCAGGCAAGTAAAAGAAAAAAAGCAAGGGGAGACTTTTCACATGAGTGTTGTCAGGGTTAAGGCTTCTGTCTGCCTGGAAATTTAGTAAAATGGCAAGAAATCATCAAAATGGAAAAGGACTGTGCTGGTTTATTTACTTAGGAGAGCACTTTTCTTCTTCCAGTCGAGGTGGGAAGGAAAAGTTGTTTCAGGTGCTTTGCTCATCAGCTTAATCCCCCTGATTAGTGCAAGGTGCCCTCTATTCCCCATCTTATAAGTTGTAGCAAGACAGCCTGTCACTGGTTTGGATTTTCTTCCATGGTTCTATCCTGCAGTATTTCACACATGTGGGTTCTCCTGGTGCCAACCAAAGAGTTGGCACTTGTTTGGCTGTTATTAACCACCACGTATGTGTGGGCACCACTAGCAAAAGCCATCCCCATGGCTCCTTTGGGGTGACCTGTGAATAATAATTAAAACCAAAAATATACAGGAAGGTCTTACGCACCTATTTTGGCTGCTGCATGTTGTGGAGAGGATCTGCCGAATTTCCCAGCTGGAGAAAGCATCCTGCAAAGTGAGTTCCTCATGTAGCTCCCAGCCTTAGAGGTATTTAGTGGTGTACCCAGAGGGATATTTGTCTTCCGGGAGGTGGGTTTTGGGGGGCACAGCATCAGGCGAGGCTGCAGCGGGTTGCAAAGGTGCCTGAAGCTCAGCTGACAATCTGGCCATGGGTTTTGTCACGTTTTGTTGTGAGTTTGAAAGCAGGCCCATTTCTATTAATACTGTTAATAAAAGGCATATGTTTTGTCAAGCAAAACCGCCCTTTCATTAAAACGGAGCATAATTTCATGGGGGTTTTTCATGTTGATGCAAAAATAGCCATTTCCCCAACATGTCCCAAAAAGCCAAGTTGGAGACTGTGTGTGCAAAAATTTCACCAAGCCACAAATATTTTCATGCCAAATACCACTAGATGAAAATGCTCAGTGTCTCACTGCTTTAAGCTAGTCCTAGGGCCTCAGCCTAGTTGCCTGGGAGGCCACGGGAGTTTTTAATTTACTTAAAAAGTAGCAGAAACAGGCTTTAAAAAAATTTTGCGTGTGCAACGACCGTGTGACTGACGCCATGAGATCCATAGCATGTGTGAAAATAGATTGCATATTGCTGAGAGCTTTCTCCGGGCTCTGCCATAGATTGCCTTACATCACGTACGCCTGCGAAGAATTTAGGGACGCGGTTTTGATGGGAGACGTCGGCAGCGTGTAAAACAAAGTCGCCTTGTGTTGGCCGAGGGCGCGTGGGAGCCGCCGTGCCGCGTGTGCGCCGTCCGTCCGCGGGGCAGGGGTGGGAGTTTTAAGGAAACAGATAAACAACAAATAGAAAGTGCTTAAAAAATAAGACCGTGACTTCCAGCCTTGCTGTGTTGCCACCGATACGTGTTAGATATGGGTGAGCTCTTCCAACTCTTGCTTTTCAAGTGAAAGTAGCACCGTGAGATGCTGCGATAGAAGTGTTTGTATGTGAGGTGGGGGTGAGCCACCTCCAATGGTTTGGTTTGCTCCTTCTTTATCGGGTTTTGTTCAAGAAGGCGGTTACGCACACCTTGGCTGCAAATAACTAAAAGAGCATGATCTATTTTAAACCTGCTGCTGAGGTGGTAAAGAAGAGATAAGTTGAAACCTAGCTGCTATCTCGTGTGTGCGTGTGACAGATATGTCCAGAAATGGATAAAATTAAAAGCATTTTTCATATGCTAATAGCAACCTGGATGAGGAAAAGTACAGGGAATGGAGCTGTAAAGTCAAGAGGTTTCTATCACAAGTATATTTCTTCCATTACCTAAATTATAGGACTTCTTTCCCCAAACTGATATACATATTTTTACTATGTCTAAAAGAAAATTCTATAGTAGAGTTTGATTTCAGCATCAACCTTATGGCAGCCATGTGGGAGTGAGATTATGGGACATGTGGAACAAAAGTCTTCCAGCCAGAGGAGGCCTTCTGAGCATAATGATTCTTATTTAAATTAGTCTATGTTTTATTACTCAGTTGGGGAGGGGAGAAGGAAACAGAGGAAAAGAATATTTCTTTTAAACCCATGGTCACCTGAATTGTAGATGAAGAGAAATTAAGTAGTTTTCAGTCTGTAAAATGGACAAACATTTTCATATCATAATAATCATTTCAGGCAATCCTCAATTATTTTTTTTTTTAATTTTACAATTAAACGTGGTTTTCCTGTTGGCATGCCTGCCGATTCATTTGTAAATGTGCTTTAAATTCCTTTGTATATTACAATGAATGCCACCTCTTTAAACGCTCTTAGTAATTTAGCGAACTTCTTTGCCAGTGGGTGAAAGTACAGTATTGTACATGCATAAGAAAAGGTACATTCATTATGCTTCACGTATGAAAAGGTATATTAGGAACGGTTTTGCTTAAAGTGGAGGGGTGAATGGAGGAGCCCCTGATCCATCATAGAGCTTTTGCATGTGTGAGAATGTGTCTCTGTGAACCCAAAGTCCAGAAATGCTGGTCGGGAACCTACCGGCAAATGTGTGCCTGTGAAACCTGAGAAGATTTATAACAAGTAGGTAATCGTTTCAGGCCTACGCGAGGGGAGCCAAAAGCTCACGCTGGGCCCGAACAGGAGTTGTAAGAAGAGAGAGAGAAAACTTGAGGGTCTGGTTTCTTCTGTCTTCTGCCATGGCTGTCACACTGTGCCGCGCAATGGGAAAAGGGTTGTGCCACGAGTAGGATTGAGATCCTCCTGTGATATTTTTGAAGAGTGTTTTGGGGTTGGGGCCGGTCCCCAAATCTTGCCGTGTAGACAGTTTTTGGTGTGTAATAGGTAGAGAGACAGAAATGAGGTGGCCCCCGGAGCCTGGTCTTGTGCTCCTTCCCACCTCTTTTACCCAGCTGGGATTACTCCTGCCTCACTCAGAGTGAACAAGAAGGTTCAGTTTAATGGCATTTGGCATGACAAATATATGGTGTGCCATGATGGGAGGTAAAGGGATGGAGTTTGGGGACACAGGAACCCCTGGACAGGAAGGGAGAGCATCTCTGGGGAGGAGGGCAAGGCCACAGTCGGCCAAATCCTGCCCATCACCCCCCGTTTTCATTGGGATCACTCACTTCAGTAAGGTGAGCAGGATTCATACCATTGGTTTGGCATTTCTGTGAAGAACAACCACAGCATTAGGGAGCGGGTTGGTCAGTTTATGGCCAATAAACTTGAAAGCTGAGAAGGTTTCAATGAAACATTCTTCTCCAAACCAGAGGTCGTTCATTTTGCACTTATTCCTTTATGTGGTTTCTGAAAGTTTAATTTTAAGGAGAGGATGTGGGTACTCTCTGTTTGTTTTCTTTCTCTTTCCTTTTCTTTCTTTCTTTCTGAGCTCTTTACTTTGAATTAATTTCATGGAAACGCGTGCGAATGCTTTCCAGTGGCATGCCAGCTGTCATTTTTTGATCGGGAGGGGGAAACCCAGAGTTTATTTTGGAGACACAATTTTAAGCTTGATTCATTGTAATAAGTGTCACTGTAAGGCAGGCGAAGGAGAGTTAGCTTTCATTAACATTCTTCAATTCTGGAGCCCATCAGGAGGTAGATAAGGTACCACCGGGTCCATCCACCTCCCGGACCACAGGAGGACAATGCCAGGAATGTTTGCAATGTGTTTCTATTTTTGTCACACCTATGTGTGGCCATCCCATCTGGTCTTAATCAATCAGTCTCATCCTGGAGCTTTGCTGTTCTCCCAGCTGAAATAATACACTTCTTCTGCAAGAGCTCTGCCTCAAGGAGGGTCACTACTCACCATTCCCCAGACAAGGCATATTAACAAGGCTTACATATTTGTAAACATAGGTAAACCCAGGAGGGCCAGTTGGGAAGGAACATTTTGAAACATGAATATTTTATGAATAAACCACTGTGTTGTTTACTTAGCGATATTACACAGGAAAACTTGATGAAGTACTAGAGGTAAATTTGTTTTAGGGAAAAAAAAACACAACAACCAAACCAACCCTCTAAAGGACTGAGACAAAGATAAATGATGAAAGAGGGAATGATCCACCACCCTATTTAAGCAGAGGTAGTGTGTATAAAATATGTTTCTGAAAGAGCAGAGAAGTGGGTGGTGAATACTGTAAAATGTGCCATTTATTTATTTAGATTGCGCATCAGGAGATAAAACAAATGAAAACTCTGACTTGTTAATAATTTACATTTAAGTGGAAAATTCTTACATGCTGTTAAGATACCTCCAAGACCTGACACCATAAATGCAAATAATTTACATTCTTTGTGTGCATGCGACTTCGCTTGCCTGGAAAAAAAAAAATCAAATATGTGTTCAGGGGGCAATGAAAACCAAGATACATTTACACTCTTATACTTACATTTATTAATTTTGGATGCCTCTTTTGAAGCATTCATGGAGCTGACCTTCCCATTCATCAGGTGTTCCTGGCTGGGAATCTGCTGGGCCATACCTCACAACCTAGGAGGTAGGAGATGCAAGGAGGGGGGTTTCTTTTCAATAAGCAGTGCTATTACTTTCCCCCCGCCCTAACAGCTTATGCAAAAAGTTTTGTAGGGGAGAAAAAAATCCCCAGGAAAAAAAAAAAAAAAGAGGAGTGTGCATAACAATAACTACCTCTGTCCCTTCTGTTTTTGTTCTTTTCATGTCAGGGAACTTTTTAGCCGTGCTGCCCGGGTAACTGCTCTGGAAGGTTGGAATATCTCTTGTTGAAGGAGGTTTGTGATTGAGGGCCCTCTGACACAACCTTTTGTTGCTCTGAGGTGTTTGATCCTCTTTCCCTTTCTTCTAAAACCAATCCCATCCCTTTAAAAAATGGATAACCAGCACTTCTTTTACTTATTGTCAGCTTTTGGAAAGTTACTGTGGGGGGTTGTAGAAGTTTAACTAGTTAACCCCTTGCATCCTGATAGCGGGTTGCTATTAGTACTTCATTTTTTGCTCCTTCCCGGACGGGGGGAATATTTCCATAGCTGCGTCAGGTATGCAAATCCTCTTTTTACAGGGAGCCATGTGATGGGTTGGCTGGCGGACAGTTTGCTCGCCGCTCTTTTTTAACCCTGGCTCGGTGGAGGTTTCTTGAGAAAACCAGGTTCAACCGGGAGCTCTGAGCATGAGCTGAGGAGTCAGTCCCCAAATCAGGACGGTCGCTATTCAATTGTGCTGAATTTTCTAAATGAGTCAGAAGTTTGTAGCTGCTGATTTTTGTTCTCTTTCCTTGAACTGAAACTTGTGAGAGTCACCACAGGCGTAGGCTGGTATGATGCACTTTTTTTTTCAGAGAGCGGCTCTGAATATCAAGAATTCACAGAGAGTCGCTCTTCAAAAGTGTGTGGCCAAATCTGAAAGTAGCAAAGGAAGAACACCTTAAAATGAGATGTGTAATAAGGATGCTCGCTTAGAGCCTTGCGATTAAAAATGGAACTGTGGTGGGTTGTTTTGGTTTGTTGTTTCTTATTTTTTTTCCCAAAGGGAAGGGACACAACCTGGGCCATAGGAAAGAAAAGCAGCTCAAATGGATTATTTAACAAAAAGCAACTTCTAGCTCCTAGATAGTGACCTACATTCTGCACACAATTATGATGTTTTACGGTGGTGATAGGGTTAATAACCTAACATCATTCATGTAGTGTTTTTTGAAAATTGAATTTTACTGCTACAAAGTAAATGTAACAGCCCTCTGGAGACAATATTACAGGCACTTTATTGTTTGCTAAGCTGATGTCATCTTTCTACGGACTGACTTTAAAACAAAGGCAGAACATTTATTACAAATATCACTGTGTGAAAGGAAATCTACTGAAATATTGTTCAGAAGGTGGACTGATAAAAATGTATTAATACTTGGCTTTGATTATCTGCAAAGTTATGCCTGTGGAATGCTCTCTCGTGTGATCTCTGCTCAACAGAAATGTTCGTCTTGGAAATTACACCTACTTTTATTTTAATGTTATCCATCTCTGAGCATGTGTTGCTTTTAAAACCTGTTTTAGAATATACTCTACAGCTCGTTTATAACTCCTTGCAGTTCCTTTGTAAGAATGTAAATGAGGTTTTGGTCAAAACTTAAAATATTTGCCTTCAAAGCATTTTCATGTAAACAGGGCCATGTCTTCCTCGCTGAAATCACTGCAACTGTTCATGTGAATAAAGCTGAGGAGACTTGGCCCTCTTTTGGGAACATGGTTTGGCTCTGATCTGCCAGTCCCTGTAGGCTATGGACCCATTAAGGTCAGTCTTTTCCAGTCTGGATCCCCAGTCAGGTGTCTACATGAACATCTCCTGGTGCAGCGAAGGTGCTGGAGGCTGAAGATTCTGTGCCTACAAGTTGCATGTGTTAAGTGGTGTTTTCATACGGAGTCTTCATGAAATTGCCAGGTTTGAAAATGTTAAGCTGGTTGTAGATGACCCTGAGCTTTGGGTTTTATCATTCCCATGCAGCCTTTCTAAGTAGGTTTCAAGCGAACAAAATACATTTGTCCCTTTTGAGAAGAGCAAACGATTCATTTGCAAATAATTTAATATCCATTGAAGTTCAAGTTTCCTTTGTTTCCTCACTTGCAGAGTAAATCAATGACCATTTCAAAGTACAATGAGGGAAAACGCATTTTCAGGTATCATAGTATCGCTATTGTGGCTCTTGCAGGTGAAGCATAGAAAGATGTGAACAGCTTTATGAGGACGGGTGTCTAAGCAACTGATTAGCTCATCTGTGTTGAAGGAAGACTTCAAGAGGAGTGTAGGAAAGAGGGACAAATTTAGCAAGTGAGTAGTGGAGTTAACAATAAAACTAGTAACTTAGTAGGAGTCTGTGATATTAGTATCACTTCTGAAGTCTATGTACATGTAATAAGCTTTGCAAAGGTGGACATCTGCCTACGCTCCCGAGCAGAAGTTTATGTTCATCCCCCCTTGTTACATATTTAATGCTGACAGGTTGTGGCAGTTTATATCAGTGGGATTAAAACTGGCAATCGGACGATAACAGTTTACTTTTAATATCCTCAGAGCAAAGTTTTCAGATTGCCAGCAATTATCAAAGGGTGTCTTGCCTGCTTCATTAATGCTAATATTCTTAGATGTTTGAATATGATTTTGCATGTCAAGCCGATCTATCTGGCATATCGCTGGACATCCTTTGATTGGTGCTGTGTGGCATTTTTGGTTTGATCTTTGGTGTTGCTCAGATAAATTTAATTCTGACACGAGCAATAGTCGTTCTGACATCAGTAGGATCTGCACGTAGGTAGGGTAGCAACAACAGGCTCTGCCGGAAAGTTAGAAAAGAGTTCAACTATTGAAAAATGTAATCAAGAACAGACTATTAACCTTTGGCTTAAGAGCAAAGTGGAGGTTTGTCTTAACAGGATTGAACACAAATGTCTTTGTGTTCCTACACAAAATAGCTTTCAGAGCTTTTTTTCAGAAACACCGAATGGGTCTGACCCAGATCCTGCTGAAGTCACCTCAGTGGCTTCCAGGAAAGAGGTCCCAAGCAACCTCTTCAACCAAACCTTGAGCTGAGACTAAAATTCGAAGGCATTAAAAGATGAGAAGGTCTGTGTTTGGATGCTGAGACCGCAGTTTTCTCCAACAGATTTTCTTTTCTGCAAGACTTGGAGGGGAGAGATGGAGGGCTCCTGTCTTGTATCATTTGGTGCTTCCCGACAAAAATCAATTGACTTGTGGCCATTGATGCCATCTCTGAGTTTGACTCACATTGGCCACTATTCCCAAGGTCTGCAAGAGAGCTATATATAACTACAATATATAATGGTTGCTGTTAAATGCATCAGCTTTGCAAATGGATGCACTAGACATGTCCTCTCTGTCTCATGTACTACAATCGTTCCAATTGTTTGAAGTCGAGTGCTTTACGGTGCTGAGAAAGAAGTCTCTGTAATGTCTCCCACAGTAGATAAAGCCAGTCGCAATGAAAATAAAGGTGATTCTTTATTGAAACCTGGGCACAGACGCGACTCTGTAGTTCTCTAGCTGCTTGACTGGAATAGTGCAGCCCTAATGTTGCTGTGCAGGCATCTGGGAACTGGCCTGGAGCTCGTAGTCCAAGAAAAGGGCCCCCAAACCACACCAGTGTGAATGCATACCAAAAGGAAAAACAGGTACCTCCGTTACAGGGGAAATGTCGAAACGGCATGCCAGGTTATACAATCAGTATTTCATCATTATTTTAGTTGTGCTAGAATTCAGAGAGGGTTTGGGCTTAAAAAAAAAAACACATCCCAGCATCAACAATGGGTATAATCATACACTTGAACGTAAGAATTAGTTTTATGCGGCGCGCTAGAAAAACCAAAATCTTGAGGAGCGCTTTCAAAATAACCAGGGAAAAATAAACCATTCCTGATGTCAGTCTTGTTAGAGAGGGATTAAGAAACTGGCAATTATTTTGGCGACCTTAATTGTTGCTCTGCAGGAAAATATGTAATTAGAGCACGTTCGCAGGCCTGCACACCTGCAGCACATCCTACAGTATAATGTCAGCTTTCAGTGCTTGCTGGTGCCAGGTTCTATCACAACCAGGCACAGTGATGCTCTGAGAACATTTCGGACTTGTGTAATGTAGCTTCTGTGTATGAAAGAAGCAGGCATTTACACTGCCATACAATGGAGTGCATTACTGCAACACTGGTTTCATTATTTTCCGACGCCTACCTTCAGCGCTGCTCTGGTTTACTCAGTTTGAGGTTTTATTGTTACGGTATAATAGTCCTGTACATTTCTGAAATTCCCTTATTATTCAGCTTATTAATACAGTACTGGCTTGATTATCAGGCTGCAGTTGTGAAGGGGAAGATTCAGCATGCTAGCAAAGTCAGAAGCTGGGTAAATTCCTGGTATAATGAGAACAATTGTTTGACGTGTTTTAGCCCAGCTCTCTGTGTGCATATAGCTGCAGATGCCAACGTACGTATGTGCGTGCACGGGGTGTGTGTGCCCAAAAAGAGAGTGAGAAATGTTGGAAGCCGGCTTTAATTCTTTGACATAATGGGGGGGGAAGAAAATATCCTCTTTGCCATGCTCCTTGCCTTTGCTTCTTTCTCATGTTGCTCCCCTGGAAAACTGGAAAGCGAATTAAAATAAAGGCGCAGTAGAGGGAATAGCTGTCTTCCAGCTAAATTCAGTAATCTGGCACGCTGATAGTTAACAGACTTCTCCCCCTAAGGGAGATACACTGTATTTTGCTATCTGACATGTTGTCATATATAAAGAAATCAATTGGTAATTAAATGATGCACCTTGTGAAGATGACAAAAGGCATTTGGTTGCGAAAAGAGAACTGGGTTGTGAGGGGTTTGTAATGAAGGCCTAATGACTATTCATAAGAGATTTTCAGTCCGTTGATCCACTTGACTGGAAAGTTCTGCCCTGGAGAGTTAGTGCTGTCAGATTCTCTCACCTCAGAAAGCCGCCGCAATCGACGGTGTGGAGTATGAGCGAGAAATTATCTAGTTGTTGCTTCAGGCCTGTCTTAGGTCACATGCAGAAGGCACACATCTGGCTTCCTGTAGGTGCCACCTCGGGACATAAACTTTGACTAATTTTTAAACTATAAATATGTAAGGCTGACACTGAATAAGTTACCTTTTATTCATGTTTTCCTATATTTTCTAGTGTGTTAAAGCCTTCAGTGGAGCTACCATTCTGGACTTTTCAGCTTCTCTTCTCCTCGCAACAATTTTGTTTTCGTTTCCTCCGACAAATGACATTTTAAGAAATTTCTGCAGTGCATATGCAACCCACGTTAGCTCCCATCTTCTCGCCTACAACCGGTGGACCAGCCAGAATTGTTTTGGTAGGGTCACCTACAGACAGGACCCTGGTAGAGATGTCAGGAGGCATTACAGAGTTGCAACACAGATTTTTGCCCCCAGTGGAGGTTTTTCTTGGTATGTATTTCTCTGGTCACCAGCACTCAGGATAATCATACCAGACCATCAGGAGTCTCCTCCTCTGAGGTATTTCCTGATCTTTCCCCTTTACAGGAGGTCCCTTGGATGGGGATTTATTGGAGGTGGCACACAAGGAGGTGTAGATACCCACAGTGTCCTAGTTAGAGCAAGGTCTGCACCTTAATTGCTGACACTACAGAGACGAGCACATTTTACACATCCATCTCCAATGTTGCACCCTCTTGAGTAAATAAATCTCTCTTTAGCGAGTGGTATTTTATAATTAAAACTGAAAAGGAACAAATTGATTTCAGGAAGCTATTCTGGAGAACGTAGATGTTGCCCTACGTTGATTAAATCCAACACAGCTCCTGGGTGAGAGCCCCGAGCTCTGCACATGTTTGCTTTTGAAAAGTGGCCATCCACCTTATCTTATCAGGCAGCTCACCTTATCAAAGGTAAACATATTTACCACCTCGTTAAAGGTTCTTTGCAACAGCACTTGAAAGCAGTATTTGTGGACAAAAAGCTGTCAGAGTCGTTGTTTAAGATGGACAGGAGGACCTTATGGCAAACTTTGGAGGTTTCACTCTGTCAATAACGGAGCAGTAAAGTAATTCAATATGTTATGCATATTTGAGATGGGCTTGCTGGTGTTTCCTTCTTGTGTATTGTGGTTACTGGATTTTGCTGATGTGTTTGCCGGAGTTGACAAGGTAGACCAAATGAATGGACAAATGCCAGAAAAACAATTATGTTTATTAATGTACATTGATTGCTTGTTTAGGGTATAAAACAAATTAAAAAATACATTAGTATTTAAACCTTCTTTTTATAGCTGACCTAATGACTACACGTAATATAGTGTCTAGTAAAGGACAATCTACAGTACCTGTAACTCTTGGCTTTATTGTCATATTATTTGACTTGGATTTAAAAGGATGTTTCTCTAGTCATTTCTTTAAGTGACAATTTTAAAAATATATAATATATAGGCCTTAAGTCAACTTGCTAAGGCTAGAATCAGCTATTCTCATTTACTTTAAACCCAATATTGATCTCAGCTGTGAGGATCCCCTGGTTGTGTGCCACACACCCTTGTCCCCAGTGGAACGCACAATGGGGTCCCAGCGATGCGGGGAAATGATTCGCCCCAAACCCAACATGTTCCTGCCACCCCAATTTCCCCGAGGAAGGACAACTCCAAAAGGAGACAAGGCAAGCCCAAATCTTTGCTTGTATTTGTTGATTTTGTTCCCATTTCCACCATCCACAAGGCTGCCAGCATTTAACAGGGGTCTGACCGGCACAGGAGAGGGGTCTGGGTTTACATCCCAGTATTGTTTATGGCACAAGAAGTTGCTAAATAATTTTACAGTATCTCTTTTAAGTCTGGGTAAGAAAGTTATAGCACTTTAAGTTGAGGGCAACATCATTCAGTACGGTCTTAGAAGTACTGCCAAATAGCAAAGTGAAAGCCATAAAGTAAACATGACTTAGCGACACCTGGACCTTTCAGGTTTTATAGCAATTGTTTATAATGTTGGAATGGCCTCTAAAATATGTCTGCAGGAACGGTGCCGGAGCTTTATTTTACCTAAGTTGCTCACTTTTTATGTTCTACCGAGGTTCTACCCTTCATTATTTGCACTCATTTAAGGAGTCCTGCTTTATTCCTGTGCTCTTTTACTTGGCTTTTTATTCACTAGCTGAGGTGGTGATGTAGATTTAGCAGCACAGTTTCCACATTTAACGGGTGTCTTTCAGAATTCCTCATCGTTATCAGCACATGTGGCTCCGAACGTGGATCCACAAGACATTTTTGCCATTTTTTGTGTTCTCTTCTGAAAAGTGGAGATCCCCTTGTCTCAAACAGCAGCTAATTTTTTTTGTTTTTTTAAAAAATGGAATTAATTCCTAATCCACAAAAGTTCCCATAAAATGTTTTTTTTAAACTGCTCTGTTGGAAACTCTTCTCATACAATGCCCCTATAAACCTACCTCGGTACTACCAGGCCCTATTGGAACTAATGGGGCTTGACAGTTCTTCAGTTAAAAATTATACATGAGGGTCACTTTCCCTTAAATTATCTATTGTATGCCAGCTATTCACAACTACAATGGTCTTACTTTCTTCCCATTGCCTAAAATGGTTAGCTTCACTGCAAAGCTGTCGCGACTGTTACTGTAGATAGCTTTTTAAAGGCACTACTTCATCTTAAGCAACACCTTGATGGCACTACTAATTTCAGATAGATTTTTATCGGTTCCAGGGAGCGTTTGGAGCATTCGTTTTGCTTGTTTCGTGTCACAACACTTGACTTATATCATAATTTCTCATTTGCTGGACAACTTTATTCTATTTTTATACTTCTGAGTGATGCTGCTTTAAGTACCCATGAGTGGTACTTCCGGACCATAAGCACTATCAGAGGCAACCTCAGGCAGATAAAACTCCTTGTCTTTTTGTTGGGGAGGGTCATCGTCAAGTGTTGTGTGTTCTTTTCTTTCTTTTTTCTCTCTTGCCTGTTAAAACCGAAGCTTTTTTTCATAAAGGGAGACTATACTTGGGTCAGGCTTATTTCAGTATCAAAGCCTTCATCCTCAAATGCTTCTCATTACTTGCTGAAGTCTGCAGTGGTCATCTTTGGGCTGTAATTAGAAAGTCTGATACTTTTAGAGGATGTCTGTAGAATGAAATACTCTGCAAAGTTTTTTTGGTGTGTGGTATTTTCTTTTTCCTTTGTCCTGATTTGAAAATGAAAAGCAACTAACTTTCCTCGTCCACTTGCTACTTGAATAAACCTGCCACCCTTATTTCCATAGATTAATGAATAGCGGAAAATACGTGGCAAAGGTTTATGCTCACAGTCTTCTCTGCCTTATCAGGGGCATTATTTTTAATTATAAGATAAATGTGATTTAGCGGTTATTTTTGCAACCTGGCAGAGCTACCGCATCTGCAGCAAGCGTTCTTTGATATTTAGCATGCACTAGCTTTGCATTGTGACCCACACTTCCCATACCTCTGAGCAATTAAGAAGCCTATAGCAACACAACTAGTTGCAGTCGAAACCTGGCGCAGCTGCATATTGATACTTATCCTTAATTTATTTAAAAACCCGGTCGCTGATCCACAGGCTGCGGCAGCTGGACAAGATCCCATATTGGTTGCAGTTACACGTTTCTCCCGCTCCATTATGCGATCTTTCAAGGGGTTGGGTGCATTAATATGCAACTGTTCTGTTTTCTTTCAGCTGGCTTGTAAACTCTTTAACCAGTCGAAACAGAGTTTGCAATTGTTGCGGGGGGTTGAGTGGGTGGATAGGAGCCGGGGTTTGCAGCCCTGTCCAGTTGTAGATAGAATAAAATTGACAATGATGCAATGGAGCTGGCATCTGGACAACTCCGTGGGATGAATGGCTCTGCTCTCGCGGTCCCTCCGGTGGTTGTACGCCTTGTAATAGCGAGCGTAGGAAGGGTGGTGAAAATTGATATGCACTATTACTACATGTATAAAACTTAACACTGGGGCCATAGCACAGGTGGGGGGTTCCTGTTTATTGATTTTTATGACTTGGTTAGAACATACGGCTAATGCTTTTATACTCCGGGAGCTCTGGGAGTGCTCACCTCAGGTAATAAACCTCTCCGTACTCCGCAGTAGTTCACAATTTACATGTGAGCTTACGTTACGCGATACAAAGCCATCCCTCTCCCTTTGTAATACGTGGCTGAAAGGGAAAAGAAAGCAACTTACAGTGTTTATTTCGAATTTTGAAAACTATCCGTTCCTACGATGGAAATGGTCCCTTATTCTAATTACTCATATTTCCAAGAAAATTAGTCACACAAACTTATGTTATGTGTTGTCTCAGAGGTTGAAAGCAAATTAGGTTTCCAATAAGACAGTACATCAAACAAAGTAGCGTGTTCTTGATGCAGATTACTTTTTTTTTTAGAATTATGGTTGGACACTTTTGGCAGACAGATTGTCTTTTACTCTATCAAAATGACAGTTTCTTTTGTAACTGCTACATTCATAATTAGAAGGAGAGAAGCAATCTGCCCAATTTAATATACTAAAAGAAGTTTAGTGTCTTGTGCTAGTAATTTCATTATTTTAAAATATGAATTAATTGTCTTAAAATAATATTGTTAGAAGTATAACTAGTAGGATTATGGAACTAATTCTCTTCTTTAAAAAAAAAAAAAAAACAAAGCTCCTATTAATGCACTTCAGACTAGATTAGGATTTTAGTTTTATATCAGGTGTTCGGATTGAAGATTCAAGGGAACAGGCTGGGGGGGTGGGGAAGAAAATCCTTAATACGAAATTCCTCTGTACAAAACCCGGGCTCTCTCAGGTTTACTGTAAGCTTGCAAAGCTTAACTCGGGGTAATAAATGAGAAGTAGATGGTTTAGCAGCCTGGGAATAGAAGAAAAGGCCTTTCACCTCGAGTTCATGCGGTTTCCTTGGGGAGCTCGGTGCCAAATGGGCTGCCTCTTTATTTTTTGGGTTGTTGTCAGAGGAGTTTCACACACAGTCCCTGAGCTTTGTTCCTGCTGCTGATATAATGGTTATTCTAGCACCCAAAACTGCTCAGGTTTGCAAAACGCAAGGTCTCCAGTCCCCATCAAAATTTGTGGGTGTACGACAAAGTCAGCAAAAAAAAAAGACCTCAAAAAAAAATCTGATTTATACTTTATACAGAAACAATATTAACCTTGAAAGTTTAGCTTCCTCACGTGAAATGCAATCCTGGCGTGGGCCATACTTTGTACTTCATTAAAAGAGTGAATAACTTTAAATTTCAAGTAGGTTTTTTCTGTTAAAAATTCATGCTATCTTTTCACCTTGAGGTAGGCCCCAGCTGAAAACTGGATTGACTCGGTGATAGCCAAAGGATGTTCATGTCTCAAAGCAACGAGCTGAGGGTTTCAGGCAGGTACCTGGTGCGGGAGGGAGCGTGTCCTCGGGGGTAACTGGTGCATATTTTGGCACATTAATTAGAGGATGAGGTTGTGCTGCCTGGCCAGGTAGGAGTCCCGCTGGTGAGGGAGCTGGGGGGGATAAATGAGTTTCTTTCCCCTGGTAGCGGAGAGATGCTGGAGAACCCTGGGGCACTCACACTTTGCTGCTGGGGAGGTTGTGACTGGGGTGCTGCTGTTAATACCACATTTAAAAAAGAAAAAGGAAAGTACAGAAGGTCAAAAGAAAGGGAAAATACTTGAAAGCTTGAGGTCTGAAGCCTCACTCCACATCTCTTATTTTACCTCTTAACCACGGGCAGTGCCTCTGAAGTTTACGTGCTTAAACCAACAGAAAAATAATGTATTTTTAACAGATGTTTTCTCTGTCAGGAAGGTCCCTCTTCTTGCTGCTCTTCCCTTTTGTTCGGTATCAACCCGGCCCGTGCCCTTTGCCATCAGCTCCATAGGAAAACAGCTGCAGAAAGCCTTATCCCAACCGGAATGAAATCATTATGACACAGCAAACCCAAACATGATGTGTGGTTTCAACAGCCCCTTATGCCCAGCTCTGTGTTTCCTTTTGGCTGTGAGGATAAGGTTGAGGACCAGCCTACTAAGAACATTTTGGCTGACCATGAGGCACATGTAGATAGGACAAACTTTGAGCTGTTTTAAGCTCAAAACCCGGTGGGAAGGAGGTTCTGGAGGTGGTGTTACTCCACACACACGTATGCTGGCAGCCAGGAGTTTCTCACGTGCATGGCAACAAAAAGTCTGTGTTGGAGGAGCATCACTTTCAACACCAACTGGAGTATTTCTAGTGCTGCAAAGCATGGATTTTGCCTTCTTTTGTATTGATCAGGATGTAATGAGTGAGACACCTGGTAGAAAAAAAAGGTAAATGGGCCGTAGACACCCTGTGCTTGATGGAAGGGTGGCCAGAGGAGCACGAGTTATTTCTTGTTTCCCTTCTCAGGGGTCTTGTAGAGAGGAGTAGGAAACAACAGGTGAAGAGTGCTGAGGGAAACCCCATGTGGGGTCACAGCCAGGGCCGACCTCCCTTCTTCCTCTTCTTCCTCCTCCTCACGGCACCTCCCATTCACTCCCGATGCAAACGCGTGACCGCGTTGCAGTTGTGAGCGCTGGCACTGGGACGAGCTTGGCTGTAGGAGGGATGTGTATGGTTATTAACTCGGTGTATTACCGTCGTTCTCTTGAGGCTCCCGGGCATTTAGGAGTCCCTATCCTTGCAAAACCCAAGGAGAACCCCATGGGCACACAGAAGGCATTTCTCCAGCCTCGGGACGTTGTCCCTGCCATGTTTTCAAGGCTTGCACTGAACAATGGAGGCTTTAGAGCTTGTTAGAGAGGACAATCAGATATTTTTTCCCTAACAGAAAAAGCTGGTGATTTTTAGATACACGGGTCACTGCTAACTCTCCCTCTAATACTTTTTGCTCGATACATACCAAAGGGGCAGAGCAGTCCGAGGCATGTCTGTCCTGGGCTGAAGCCAAATGTTCATTTCAGTAATGCTATTTACTGGGAGACATCTTGATTAACGGAGCTTAATACTATATGAAATCGCTACCAGTTATCTACTCCTAGTAATACCTAGACTCTTGGAACTTTTTTTTTTTTAAGCATTTTTACCCATAACCATTCACCCCTGTCGGGCATCGTGCCCTCTCCCACAACATGAGCTGCATCCCACGCACCTTGCAAACATGTCCTGGCCGATGCGAAACCTGATGTGAGGTCGATCAGACGCTGACTCAGAAGGACCATTCTCACCTGTCCTTAAAGCTGACAAATTTTTGCATGTATCTCAAGAGTTTCACATCTACCACCTAATGCAGGGAGGGAGTGAAGTGGCCTGGGTACTTTCTCATTTCTCATCGGCACGAAGCTGCTCGGCTGCGAGTTAGAAAACACACTCATTTCTGTAAATTCAGAAGCCGGTGCTGGTGGTACATTTTTTTTCACACAGCTTCTCCAGTGACCCCTAACATCTGCCTAACCCTTAAGCGTACACAAACCATTTCTGACTTGGGTTAGAGGGTGGAGGGATATTTTTGCTGTGCTCTTTTGGAGAGTGTGTTTGCTGTAGCTCTAGGCTACTGAATTTTTTTCTGAGCGTTTTTACCTAGTGGATTTACGTACTCTAAGCATCTCGCTGGTCATGTTTTTCCAGCGAACAATGCTGGTTTTCCCCTCAATATTGAATACGTCTGAGGTTGGGTCTTTTATCGCTTCTTTTCTTGTCGGTTTCTCAGAGTTTCAGAGTCTTCCTCCTTTGTCTTGGAAAGGAGCAGTGCTGAAAGCATTTCCACCTGGATGTTTGAATTATTTAAGTTGCAGGAACCAGACCTTTTCCCTCCTGAGTAGTTGTGGGTTTTAAAGGCTAAAATTGCTTCATCATGCCAAAGTGAAAGTATGCATAAATTATTTAGTTAAACCTGAGAAAATACAGACTTTTCTCAGTGATCTTTCAAGGGCTGCCTACTTAAATTTCAGAAGAATGGGCAGGGGTTCCTCACTCTCTCTCTCGCTCTCTCCTCTTTCTTTCTCTCGAAAAATATTTTAAGTACCTATTCAGCCTTTCCTCAGATAAAGCTGTGACCAAAAATTGTAGGGCTGGGTTTTGAGCAAGTGTTTATAATAGAAAGGAAAATGCTGTAGAAATCCTAAGTACCCCTACTTCATCACGAACCTATGAATTGTCTCACCAGAGCAGGTAACAGGCAGTTGTGCCTGTTCCCCATGCCAAGCGAAGGTTTGTGTCAGCAGAAAAAGAGCTCTGTTTATCGGGAGCTTATAGCTCAACTGTAAAAACATGTAAGAGCAAATTTTTAATTGACTTTTGGCTTTTTTTTTAATTAATTTTGGGACAGGTCGTGATATTCTTGGTACTCTACACAACCCAAATGCCTTGCTGTGGGCAGTAAGGCTGCCTAAAGAGTCAGGTAGTGCTCTCCTACTGTAGCAGAATCCGTCCTATTATTATTATTATTATTATTATTATTATTATTATTATTATTATTATTATTATTATTATGGTGTAATGCTGCTGGTACTGAAGTTAATAAGAAAGGTCCCTTGGGCTACAGTGGAGCAGGAGCAGTGTTTAAAGCTTCTCCAAGCCACCAGAAGGACCCACCAGCACGGGACCTGGTTCTGTCAACACGGGAGAGTTTACAGGACTTGTCCCCTGTGTAAAGAAACCCGATCTTTGCCTGGCCGATGTCAATATTTCTGTCACTGGCTGTGGGATCTAGATGAGGGTCAGATACAGGGATGTAAAAGAGAGGGGGAAAGAAACAACACGTTTCCCTGTGAAGGTAGTTATTTGTTTAACTGTTTTATTAATATAGTCTGACTCCCAGGTTGTGTGTGGCAGTGAGAAGGGAAGGAGTAAAAAAAAATACTCTTAAAAGAAGAAATACAGACCCCGCTCTGTGGCTGATGCTGGAGGGAACTCTGTTGCGAATTGTGAGGAGTTATCAGAGGGATAAGATTGCTGCAGGATCCGTTTCTTCATTTTGCAAACAATTAATTAGGCCTCGTTGAAATAATAATAATAATAATAATAATAATAATAATAATAATAATAATAATAATAAAGAAGTTGTGGCGCTGGGGAGGGTAACCAGCCCCTTGCCCTTTGGTTGGAGTCGGGGACAGGGATGGGGGCTGGAGGTGGCAGCGGCCACCGCGGGAGGGTGAAGTGTCAGGACCGCGACGGGTCCATCAGCTGGTGATTCATTACACGAGAGACACCGACACCGTGCATGGCAGCGACTTCACATTTAGGGGATTGCGGCGTGCCCCGCAATGAATATGTATTTTCAGAATGAATGTATTACACCAAAATCCCTTCAGTTTTTAGTCAATGGCGCCCTTACAATCAATCAGGTAGATGATACCATATGTGCAAAACCAATAGAGATCACAAAAATACATATTTATTCAAGCTGGTCCTTCAAGCTGTTGTGGTAAGTCAGATAAATTTTGCATGTTCTCAAAGCCAGAGCAGTGACAAGCAGAAATCTGGAAAGGATGTTAGGAGCTATTTCCTAATACAAATCCTGCTTAACTGCTAGAAAATCTTCATAGTTTCTTCTACCAACTCCCATCTATTTTAATCAACAAGTTTGTCTCTTTTGTACTTTAAGGGGAAAAGGAGCACAGCAGAAAAAAGAAGCTTTAGGAGAAATAAGTTTTGTAGCTGCAGTTTGGTGAGAGTGTGGAGACTCCAGCCTTCTCGTGCAAGAGGGGGAATAAATTGTTAAAAATCACAGTGTGAGCTGGGGAATCAGCTGTAGCTGCAAGTCTCATGGCTTTGGTTTAGTTTCTGCCACAACCTGCACATTAGCATTTTCTCTCTCTCTGAATTATTGTGAAGATTTGTATTATATGTAATTACAATACAAAGAGGCTCCGCCAGATAAAGCTATTTGCTGAAGTACTGTTTGCAAAAAGCACAGTCCTTTCACACTTTCACTTACACCTTTTCATTACCTGCTAATAAAAGTACACTGGATAGATTTTGCCTAAACATGTCTTGCTAAGAACATT
>NC_138660.1:64627462-64632462 GCF_964273445.1 Streptopelia decaocto | reverse complement strand
TTGGGGCCCTGAGGGGGCAGGTGTTCCACAGAGGACACCTAAATCCCATAGGTAGGTCAAGTGGGCTAAGAGGCAGCTTGGGACAGGCAATGAAGGTGGAGGGAGATAATGTTGGTCCCACCATCCCATCCTCTGTGGGCAACAGCAGTGACACCCACAGCCAAGTGGCTGACTTAGGTGAAAGCTTTTGTGGAACACCATGATGCTGGTGATGTGCTGGTTCCTCCCTTTGCCCAGAGGCCTTTTTGTGATGCTTCTTGGTGTCCCTGGTGTCAGATGGCCATCCTTGACAACAAGCCCATGCCGTGGGCTTCACTTTAAAGCCATTTCAAGGAGCACATAGATGGGAGACCTCAGAGCAGGCTAATGGCACTATGTGGGGACTTTGCAGACGCCTTTGGGGGAGCTGATGTCCATGCAGGACGTGCCGTGGGAAGGAGCACGTTCTCCTGCCTTTTCTCCTTGGCTACACTTTTCTTGTAGCTATGGCTTTTGGTCTGTGGGGCTTTCATTTGTGTACATAGGCAAGTCCTTGACCCACCGCATCCAAGGAGGGACATGCTGGCTGTCACACAACTTAAACTTCATCAGGGATGAGCTGGCTTCCACAGAACTTAAGCTTCACTGCTCCTTAAATTTGAGTACTGATATTTTTTTAATGCCTTTTTTGTTCTTGTGATAGTGTGCACATGAGAAAATGTACTCCTCCAAAAAGGAATGGCAAAAGTAAGCCAAGAAAGCACGCATGAGCTTATAGAGAGTCCTCTGAAAAGCAGGTATTCCTATTCCCCACATTTTTAAAATATTTTAAGTTTTGACGCATGTTGGCCCAAAATAATTATTTACTCTGTACAACCAGTAGTAAAAAGAACCCAGAGGGAAATTCTGGCAAAGTTATTTCCACACATCTTCAACTGAGTCTGATTCTAGTCAAAATTACATTGATGTAAATCATGGTCTAAGAAGCTTGATTTAAGTCAATAGTTACACTGGCATAAAACTCACATGCATATAATTTAAATCAGCCCTCCTTGGAGCTGTGCATGTGTGGCAAAATTTGGACCTAAATGTTGCAGAAATGAATTAATAAATGCACGGAACGTTCAAAAGTTGTAAAATTAAATATACATCTGTGAAAACAGCTATCCAATTACGTAGCTGCACATTTGCAAGATGCATTTTACACTTCATGTGGAATTAAACTATTAGTAAAAATCTGTCTGCAAATAGTGACACTTACTTTAAAAGATCACATGGACTTATATTGTTTCATAATGCATCTAAAATAGCAGTTCCTGAAACATCACTTCCACTTTAACAAAATGTGTTACTCTCACAGTGGTTTAAAATCTATTTTCCTGAGGAAGGACTATTGAAGTACAGAAGTACTAAGCTGGGAAGGGTTGGGTTAACATGTGTAATTCTTTTTCTTTCATTGGACTTCCTTTTTGCCAACTTTACCTTGTACAAATAATTTTGCCTGTGAGAGTCTTTACATGGAATGCAGATTGACTATTACTTCCTGAATAGATTTAAATTTAACACCAATTTAGTCACTGTAGTATTCCTATATTGGAAATAACAGCTTCCATAGGACTTCTACAAAGTGCCAGAAATATGATCTCATATGTGGAAACAAATTTAAATGTGTTTTCTTTTACATGTTTTCTTTTTGTATATTTTTCCCACCTATGTTTCCCTTGTTTCCCAAATTCTCCCCTCTGCTCCAGGGCTGTGAGAAATCTGGAAAACTACCTGGTGAAAAAAAAAACTAGCTTTTAATAAGAATTGCCAGTCTCCCAAGCATTTTTATGTTAAAGCTTGTTGGTTTTTGTTTAAATCACGCTAGTTCTCCTTCCCAAATACCAGATGCTTTTAAGAAAAAGCCAGGCTGTTCTGTTCATGATTTCTGAACTTGAAATGTGAATGCCAATAATAAGAGAGGTTCGGTCAGGAGTCTGGAAATCATTTATTAAGCTTGAATGTTGGGAAAGTCGTTGGGCCCTGCTTTGGGAAGTGGCATTTCCCAGGAGCTGCTGGGGTAGCCCTGACTGCTGGGCTGGGCTTGCTAACCAGGGAGGGGGCTCGGGGAGGACCACGGCTCCTCAAATAGTCCTTTGCTTTCTGTGGGGACATGGAGGGGCCAGGTCTTGGCCCTAATACCTGCCAGTTCATGTGGGAGGGGAGGTGGAGTTGCCACCTCTCTGTCCTCATGGTGGAGCTGGAGAAAACCATCCCTCATGTACAGCAAAAGCACTACGGGGGTAGGGTATACTGTGACTTTCTCTGTTCTCCCCTATAAGACCATGCTAAGTAAGGCTTAATCTTTGTTTCCTCCTTTCTTACTCAAAGAACCAAAACCAAATAAAACAAAACGAAAAAAAAAAAATAATCCCACCTCAGAATGAGATCATAGTTCAATGCATCATGGTTTGGATGCAAACGTACATTTTCAGTGGGTTCCTTGGCTTATATGTCAGGCACTACTGGAATTTTTTTAGTTATTTGGCAGTTGAATAGTATGGTTTCTAACTTCTTCTTCATCAGCTTTTGAGGCAAATAGAAAAGAGCTAATAATACACTTCAGTTTGCTCTCTGGGCTTGGAAAGCTAAGCAACCAACTTGCTTGGAACTCTTAATACTCCTCCTCTTGCCTGCCTCCTTCTCCTTGCCATCAGAAATCTCTGTAGGTACAGCCAAAGACCACCCTCTGTGGGTGGGCAGCACCTTGCTTGCTCCCTGGCAGAAAGAGAAATTACTGTGGGTCAACCAGGCGACACCTTATCGTGAATGTTGTCTTTATTCAACTTTCTGCAGTGATTTGCTTGATGCTTTCCCAGGTTGGATGAGTCTTACCTGCTCACCTGTCTCCCAGGCCACCGAAGGAATGTGGAGTGATGTTTAGCTGTAGGGTGGTGGGTAAATAATAACAGTGGTGGGTGTTTATCAATAATGCTGAATGCTTTTCAAACTTACTGGAAGTTGTGACAAAAGATGAACAAAACAGTAGATAAGGGATACCTCCCCTTTAGGGGATGAGTCTCCCAGGGATCAGGAGAGGAGTTTTACCCAACAACCCATGTTTTGTGATGGCTATGATCCTGCAATAGCCATAAAATTTGCAATACTCCATGTCTGTGAAACTTACCCACCAGGCATGTCCTATGGAGGGCTGTGTTGGGGGAAAAAGAGCTACACCGATTAACAGATTGTCTGGTTGTCTGCTTTTTTCATCTTCATCCCCCTACAGCATCTGTGCTGCTTGGGTCAACCAAAGATGCTTCTTCCATGAGTTTCAGATATCTGATAGGAAGCCAGTGAAACCTTGAGGGTGCAAAGGGAAACAGGGAAAAAAAGGGTAACTTGAAGATACAAGAAGAGCAGAGCATGGCCTATGAGAGACAATGATGGTCTGTAGAAGAAGTAGGAATATTTGAAGGGGCTATAAACTCCTCACCCTTTCTCTTACCTTCTGTAGTGGTGTCCTCTGCATCATCACAGCTCATATTATGCAAGGACTTCCAAGTGATGTAGGAGGATCTCCGTAGCTATTTAATGTTGTTCGTGGCCTGTTGTGCGATTAATGAGAGATGCTGTTTGCTGAGATCCAAGGTGCTCCAGAGTTGCAACCAGCCCATCACATTTAGTGGACAGGCTTGTAGAGTAGCTAAACAGGATTATCTCCAATGGAGCAAAGACCAAATTGGCTGGTCGCAATGTGGCAGCAGGAGAAGCCACAGCAAGACACTGGGAACAGTAATCACGTATGTGTGTTTAGTCTGGAAAAGTAAAACTAATTGGTCCTGCATTAAGAGCAAGGAAGCAATTTGCACACTTTCTGCAGGTAGCACTGCTAAGGAGCTTTGAAAAGCTGTTTTTTTGCAATTGGATAAGCAGCTGCAGAACTGCCATAAAACTTCTAAATGTGTCCAAGGGCAACAGTTATTGTGAAAAAGTATAATTTTATCATTAGGTCTAAATCTGTCCCTAGAACAAGCAATGGTTAGTAACTCGAGTCTATAGCTGGCAAAATGTAAATTAACAATATCGGTTCCTGTAGCTAATGACAGTTTTACCGGAGGGACTATTGCGGGATTGGGCTCGTAACAGATTTTTTTACAGACGAGAGATCCTAATTCAGCACAGAGTCCCACACAGGCGCAGGGATCCCTGCCATGTGGCGCTCATCTTCGATTCGGGATGACATGTGTCCACTCCGAGGACGTAATGGCTAATACGCTGCGCATTAAGTTAAAAATATAACAGCAAGACTGCATAGTCCACATGCCATTCGGGGAGGAAAACACTCGTGCATATTAAACTGAATTTCTACACTCGTTTCTACATTTCTTTTCTCCATATACCCCAAAGGATCATTAGGGACGAATGGTCTGTACATCATCATTTTATGAAACAAAGATGTGTTTGTTTTACATGCAGGCATCAAAAAATCCTCACTGACTTCTATTATATTTCCCTGTATTGTAATTTAAACAGAAGTAACCAAGTGTTATACCCTTTTATCTCCCCGCCACCAGAAACTACCTGCTACAGATGAATACCGAAGCCTCGCAATGGCTTTGCCAAGTGTAATATAGAAAAAGGCCTTGCTCCTTTGAAGCCTTGCACTTGGGCATAGCTTCATATACACGAGCAATTTAATTGTCCTCTACGGGACATAATTCCTCATAATTCTGTGGCCTAGAGGTTCATGAAAAATTTGCGTTCGCTCCAGGTTTTTTTTTCCAACTAGTTTTTAAATGACAACGTACTGAGAAAGTATCGTTGATGCCCATAGCATGGTGCTTCAGAAAAGGCAAGTAATGAAATCCTGGAGTCCTCTAATTCCACTTTTAGAGAGTCGTTCCTCGCCTTCATCAAAGTTTTTCTTGAAAAAAGAGAAAGTGGAGGAAGTCCCTTCCTGATTTCACACAAGGGAGGGAAAAGCCCCTTCCATTTAAATGGATATATATATCTTATCAACTTAACTAAGCAAAGTA
>NC_138660.1:64612462-64624962 GCF_964273445.1 Streptopelia decaocto | reverse complement strand
GAAAGCATTGATAAAAATATTACATTCATATCTCCAAAAAGTAGCATAAGCATTCAGGGGAATTGCAAAGTGAAGATATTGCAGATTTCCCCGGAGGAGCAGATCTGGATAGTTCTCAGCAATGGGAGGGTTGGGGGAAGAACACAAACAATCATAAAATTGCTATCGCTGGGCCAAATCCTGCAAAGAGGTATTCGCTGAGCAGCACTTGCAAGCTCCGGTTTACACAACGGGGCTGCCATGGTTGGTAGGCCAGAAAAAGAGAAAATAGGAGCGAGAAAATAAATAGGGAGTTTTTTGTTCTTTAACCACCTAGATTCCCCAAGTAACTAAACACATGGTCAATTGTGATAAGATAAAATTCCTTTGCATTTAAGGGGAAAAAAAATTGCATTTTATGGAGGGGAAAAAAGCATTTTGATGCTGCTCTGCTGATCTGATAGCTTAACTACAAAAGGAAGAGACTAAAAAACCCCAAAGTTGTCCCCTTGCTGCAAAACACTCAGAGGCTGGAGAAGCTTGGTGGGGATTTTCTGCTTGGAGCAGAACCTTTTGCCGTCTCTTCCATAGATACACAGGAATATTTTCATGGATTAAAACAACAACAACAAAGAGGTTATTTGTTTTCTCAATTTTTAAGCAAGTGTTTGGCTTTAACTGTCTGCAGGGAAAACTGTCTCTCAGAATCAGCTGCTCAGATGTAAAATTGCTGTTGACTTGATACTGAGCTAAACCAGAAGTAGAATTTTCTCTACCAAAAAGTAGAGAAAGTCTGTGCCAACTGGGGATGGAGAAAGTTCCCAGTGGATTAGGTCAGAACATGAGGTGTTAGAGCAAGAAAAGTAAATCATCTCCATGCATCAGCCATTTGTCACCCAGTCTCTGTCTGAAGCTTTCTCACCTCCACCCAAAGTGCTTGTAAGTTTAAAGACGACCATGTCCTACCTTGGCCCTGTATTCCGGATGATTCTGAGGAATTATTCTATAACTAGCAGCAGAATGCTTTTGGGAAGCCTGGTCCTGATAAATCCACATTACCAGGTAGGGAGCGTTCAGATTTGGACTGAAAACTTAATTCATGAGGTCAAACTAGTATCAAGGATGAATTTGAATTTGAAGAGCAGCCTTATCTCCTCTAAACCTTTTGCATTCCACTATATCTTAATTGAAACGTAGGTTCTGTACTTTCTGCTCAGGGATTTTGATAAGTGTTTGCAGACTATGTAAACTTCTGCATAATAACTTTTACCGAGCCAGAAGGTTCCTTAAACTTCTTTAGTATCATTTTGTGCAGTATTATTCTGCTCTCTAAGATAATGCGTTATCAATACTTCATAAGATAGCTTCAACCCAGGAAGGGATAAAATTCATAGTTTCTTTCAAACTATTCTTTTTTTTTTTAAGGTTGTAGGCCATAGATCATGCAGCTGCCAACAAAGTGATAATCTTGATGACTAAAATGAAACTGAAGTGAGAAAAAAGGTGCCCAACTTCTAGCCAGAGGGAGGGAGGACTTGGTTAGTAAGTTAGAGCTAACAGGAGGAGCAAACAAAAGGTGTATTTTTCATTGAAAAAGTTTCTCTGATCATTTTGGGTGTCAACTTGGGGGGAAAAAAAGATATGAAAAAGATTCCAACAATTTAGGTTGAAGACAATCTTCCTTTTCCCTATTTATTTTCCACCTCTTGGCAAGGCTGTGCCATTGTGATGGGGTGAGGTTATTGCCATGGCACAGGGGTGGCAAAAAGGGAAAGTTTGTGAGAGAGCTCTTAGAAGGGGTGGAGACCTTTTGTTTCCTGATTTATAGAATAAATGATGATTTTTTTTCAGCTATCTCCCAAGGTAGACGTTATTTAAAGCATTCTTAGAAAACAGCTGACCCTCCCCCTCAACATTTAAAACAAATTAAAAAGGAGTGGGAAAGATTTGCTTACATTTCTGAACCGTCTTTCCAATTGTGACAATCAGGGCGAAGAAATGTATAGATGGAATTGGAAAAAACAGAAAGTGAGATGCCTAAAATAAATTAAAAAACAAAAAAAAAATCAGTGTTACAGAAAAAATTTCAAAAATTGAAGTTTTAAGGCAAAATGCACCAAGCAAAAATGCATCTGTGATGGAAAGCAGCACAATAAGTAATGCTCAGGAGTTGTATTTTTGGCTATTTTCAGTTAACAGACCTCAGCTCGAGCCCGAGAACTTTGCTCAGGTGGGTAACCCTGAGTTACCTGGGTCCCGCCGAGGCTGGATCCCTCCGCACCACGTCATCTTCCATCTTAATGCTCCTCACGTGGAGCACCAGATATTATTTACCTGATGACATGCAAAAGCGCTAAGTACTTTGATAAATGTGAAATCCTATATCTCCTCGGGCGAGGGTAGAGGACGGTTTGGCTCACGGGATACGTGGATGTGTTTTGCAGACACATGGACTGCACAGCAAAACCCTCTGGTTATTTGTTCAAAGTTGCAAGCTCTTCGTTGCAATTATTTTCCTTTCCAAAAATAAAGAAGGTCAAGCACAGCACCGGTCTACCTTTCAAAGAATGAATTGTTTTATCAGTCCTACATGCTCCGGTGCCTCTGAAGAAAATGTTGCTGTTGTGCTTTTAAAAAATAATAAAAGTTATGGGATCCCTTTGAATTTGGCAAATGTTGGCAACATTGGCAGGAAAGACACAGAGCGTTTCAAAGTTCTGGTATGAAGAAAAAGATTCTGAATAAAACAATTTTATGTGATTTTGCAGGTGGTTTGAGCTATCATTTTATATGTACGTTTGTACCACTGCTCATTGGAATGTTCATATAATACTGACCTAATTATGCATAGAAAAAAGATAAGCCATTTACTTGATTCATTTCTTCTTTTTAAATCAAGAAAGGAACAAAAAGGCTCCTATTTTCTGAAAGAAATTGTTCGCTTTTATTGCAGAAAAGTAGCAGCTTGTGCAGAACTAGAACTGTAACAATTTTATATTCCAAAGGTTTTGTGTGTATTCGGTTAGTTACAGTAATTATACCCAATAACTGACAGCCAAAATCACGTAGGAGAAAGCAAAGGCTGTTTTCTCACACAGGCCCTGCTGCAGAACATCTGCTGAGAGATTTGCATATTAATTAACCCATATTAACTCTAATTATTCTGGGAAATTATCAAATAAATTGAATTTTCTAATTTTAACCTTTCTTTTACTTGACGCGTGTCGAGGCTGAGAGGACGCACCAGGCTATCTCACCTGGGCAATGAGCAAAGGATCTTTTCTTCCCTTTTTTTTTTCCCCTCTTTTTCTTCTTGTTTTTCATTCTCTCCCTTAGACCTGGGGCAGCCTGGGGAGCTTTTGTGTGCCTGGTGCTTTTTTGGCTCCCGCGCTCAGTCGGGTCTCGGCGCATTTGCTGCGCGACGGCACATGTGTGCGTGTGAGCACAGATGGTGGATTTATACAGGGGTGAGGAAAGGTGGTACCTCCGAACAGTTGAGCAAACCTTAAGTTTTGTTGGTTTTGGTTGTGTTATTTTTTTTCTCCTCCCTCCCCCCCTCTCTCTTTTTTTTTTTTTTTTTCCCAGCCTGTTGTTTAGGCCTGAGCAAATAAATGGGAGTTTAATTCAATTAGAGCCTGGCTTTAGTCAGTTGCCTCATGACAGAAATTATTCAATATTTTTTCCCCTCCACATTGTTTGGTTTACACATCGCTGACTCCCTCGCTTTTGTGCTCTGTTTAGAGTGGCCGTAATGCGGGGAGCTTTTGTGTCTGCCGTGTCGCCGTCCCTTTCACCGCTGTCTGGTTTTGTCAGTCCTGAGGTGCAACGATGCTATTTTGAAAACAAGAAAGGTTTTAATGTATTAGGAACGGGGCCCACGCTTGCACAGCAGCAAAACGTTGGAAACAAAGCTCATAAGCCAGGACCGGTGACCGAATTACAGCCAGATGATGGTGGGGGGGATGTTCTAGCGGGGGGTTGAAGGCCCCGAGGTCCCAGCCCACCATGTGTGGACCCGCGGCCGTGCCACCCGCCTTGCCAAACTTGGTGGCATCAGCATCCTAGATGTGCCCAAAACACCCACAGAAAGGTTTTCTTGGGAGCTTTAGCAACAAGCAACACCTCAGAGGAGGGCTGGTGGGGCCTCATTTCCACCTTAATGGTTGCCACTTCCTCCCCCCATCTCCTCTCCTTGGAGCTGGGCAGGTGATGCTGGGTGGCAGTTTATCCCCCCAGCAGAGCTCATCTCCCCCATTATTCCCACTAATGGTGGTACCTGTTAGACACAAGATTTCCTGTTGACACCAGGAAACTAGAAAGCAAGGGAAAAAAAAAAAAGAAACAAAACCAAACCCAACCCAGCCAGGGCTGCCAAATAAGCAGGCAGAGATTTTCAAGGCAATCCTGTTGTTGTTTTTTTTCTTAGTTTGTTGGTTTGTTTGTTTGCTTGGTTGGTTGGATTTGTATTTTTTTAAATGGAGAGGCTAGAGTTGCACAATCTTTTTGCATGGACGTTTGGAGGTTTTTTCCCAGAGAAGTATGTGTTTGGGAGGCGAGATGTGGCTACGTCAGCAGAAGGTAGGGTTAACATCTAAGGGTTTTCTCTCTAAACTTCTAACAAGGCAACGATCACTTCTCCTAAGCTGAAATACTGGGTTGTTTAGGCTCTAAATTGTGGGTTAAATGCAATATGAAAAATGAGTCAGATGTGTAGCTATTAATCTTTGGGGTGGAGGAGGATAAAATGCCAGCAGATACAGAACTTCTTAAGAGAGAGTCATTATAAGGTTGCCTTTTTCTTACGTGATGGTATTACTCATTTTAAGTTACAAAATGACCAGTCTGTGATTTCTGAACATTTCAAGGCAGCCC
Source organism: Streptopelia decaocto (assembly GCF_964273445.1). NCBI lineage: Eukaryota > Metazoa > Chordata > Aves > Columbiformes > Columbidae > Streptopelia > Streptopelia decaocto. Next base: position 64,620,111 of record NC_138660.1, on the reverse strand, counting down.
AGCTTTTATTGACTTTCTACCTACTACATGGTTATAAAGTTGAGCAACCTTTTTGGAAGAAGGTGATAGACACAATATCTATTTATGCAAGGACACATTTCCCTTTTCTTTATGTTCTATTTATTCAAGGTTTTGTTTCCAAGGTCTTATTACTATAAAACTTAAAGCGAGACAAGGTCTGCCCTCATGTCAGATAACAACACCAAAACAATTCTGATGGTTCAGTAGCTTATTATTTCATACTTCCAGGTCTTAAATAAATTACAGTTATTTTCACATTCCTCCTGAATATCCTTCAGGCATGATAATAAGTGCATTTTTCTGAAAAGGCTGTTAATATTTCTTTTCTTCTCTTTGATTTTAAATATTTTGTTGAATTGTCATGTAGTATAATAATTAGAGGGGCTCTTGCTGAATTTCTTTCAGTGTGATGCTTATATTGTTTAGCTTCTTGACATATTTTACTAATCATTGCAGAACTGTTGGCAAATAGATTGTAAATTACATCGAAACACAACAGTGCAGCAATAGTTTTAGCATCTTTTCTCCAGCATTCCTGTGCTGCAGTCTTGCAGATTCCTCTTTTCTTTTTTTAATTCAGTCATCAAAGGCAATTATTGACTTGGGTTTTGAAGTGCAGATTATCAAGGTATTATTTCTTTAGAAGTGCGATACTGTAGACTGCAGAAAGCAAGAGGACCTGAGTAATTTTCTAAAGAAGAGAAGGCACTAGTCTCAATGACTCAATGAATGACACACATTTAGGGTTGTTTTATTTTTTTCTTCTCCTGAAGCATCACTATAATGCTTTTCTCCCTTTTTTTTTTTTCCTACCTGGGTTAAATAAGGTCATCAACACTGTTGTAGTTTTACTAGAGGGAAAGAAATCCGTGGTTTTAGTTTTGGTTTTTTAATGTGTAGTTACAGTGTGAGTATAAAGTTACTGCATTACAGTCTGGGAATAAAAAATCTGAGCAATTTAAGGCCTGGCTGAGTGATGTGCAGTACCAGATTCTGGTTCCGATGGAATGAAGGGGGTTGTATCAAAGTAGCACAGAAGAAGCAATCGATATTGAAAAAGAGAAGTTGTCCCAGAATGATTCCATTCTTTTATCTTCCCATGATTGCAGTGGTGCTTCCAGTAAAATATAGAACTTATTTAATTATTTTGTCCTGTATTTACTCCATTCTAACCTTAAATATTAGAGCCCATGAGCCAAGATGATCAGTAGTATGATGTAAGTATGAAGTCTCCAAACCTTCTTGGCTGACACAGTGGGATTCAGCCTAAAGAAGAGAAGGTTCTGGTGAGACTTTATTGCAGCTTTTCTGTACTTAAAAGGGGCCTATAAGAAAGGTGGGGAAAGACTTTTGAGCAGGGCCTGTTGCGATAGAACAAGGGGTGATGGTTTTAAACTAAAGGAGGGAGATTCAGGCTGGACATGAGGAAGAAATTGTTGGCCCCTGAGGGTGGTGAGAGCCTGGCCCAGGTTGGCCAGAGAGGTGGTGGATGAACCATCCCTGGAGACATCCCAGGCCAGGCTGGACGGGGCTCTGAGCAACCTGAGCTGGTGAAGATGTCGCTGCTCATGGCAGGGGGGGCACTGGGGGAGCTTCGAAGGTCCCTTCAACCCAAACTATCCTCTAATTCCGTTCTATGATTTTATGATGTGCAGTGCATGACCCCATGTGCCCAGCATTTGATCAAGGTCCCAAGGGCTGTCCTCTGAAAACTGAGAGGAACTGGGAGCACACTCGTCATTTGTTGTGTTTGGAATATATCAGATACTGTGGCATTTGTTTCTAGTAAGTACTTCCCACTTAGAAGAATCACTGCTGCAGCTGAAGTTTTGCAGTAATAGCGAATTATCAGGTACATCCAATGATGTTTGCCTCTGATGCCATTTGCATCCATTTCCATTCACTTTAGGTAATCGAGGTGGTACTTTTGTATAAAAAGTGTGTTATGCGATACTTTTAAACTCCTCCTAGGAGCTGTGCAGATGTTAAGAACCCGTATATTCAATGGTCCACAGTTTGAATGATGCCTGGAAATACAGATTTACACAGCACATAATGACAGCTTTGAAGAATAAGTCTCTTTTGACAGTCTTAAGGGATTTCTGGAAACATTTCTTGTTCAATGTACGATATTTGGATAATTCCACCTTTCCTCCTACCTGCCTATCTAATAGATGTTAGATATAGAGCAGATGCTTCTGGCATTGTGGTAGCAGTGGATTTGACTTCCTCTTGCTTGAGAATGAAGGACAAGTCGACTCATTTGACAAAAACATACAAACCGCTCATCCACAACCACTCAGCCACCATCCCACCCTTTCTTGACCACAAAAAAAAAAAACAAAAATGCTTTTTTTTCTTAGTAAATACATCTTTGGTTAATAACCTTAGGACAATTCCATTTTTACCTATGAAATCCACTAGCTGGTGGCTCGCTTCTCAGTTACTGTCACCTCCATAATGGTGGGAACGTGATGAATCCTACCCAGTTCTCCTCCAGTTGTGGACTGTGATGTTCTGCTGGATATTATAAACTTAAATTCTTACAAGGAGATCATGGGAGAGCTGGGTTCCTAAGAAATAATCGTGTTCAGCTGTTTTAGGTGTGCCTGAGTGTGACAGCATCGTACAAATTGTATTTCAGGCCCTTCACAGCAAGAGAGCAAGCTCTCAACAGTCATATAAGGTGGATAGATGGCAATTTAATGTCTTCCAGAAATGGCTGTGCCCATATATTTCAACAAGAATTATCCTTTGCTGTAGTAGTTATACTACAGCGAGACTACCGCTTTTGTCAGGACTCTTCAAGAATGTGAGATTGTATTCTCTAAAAAGTTACACACAAAAATATCTGGGCCTCAGAAAATGTATTTTTTTTTCTTTAGTTAAGAATCTTTTATTTCTACTTAAAAGCTGAAAACAATAATGAAGATAACAAAAGTATCTTTGGGACAAGAGATAACAGGCAACGATATATGGTTCCAGCTCCTCTTTCATCTCCTCTGTCCCTCATCATCAGTCACTGCACTTGAGGAGGGAGAACTATCAGACTTGGAACTGTTCTGGTCCAGTAAAAGCTTTGATTTCCCCCTATCTCCACCACCCCCCGCTACAATTCTTAGGCGAACTACATAGGAGTCATCACTACTGTTTGCAAACAGCCAGGAAAAGGAAAGGGGATAAAATATTCACCTCCAAAGTCAACATTGAATGAAGCTATGCATCTATATTTCTCTTTCAAGGACATCATCAAAACTCATGGAGGCAATGCCATCCACTGCAATCCATGAGGCTGTATAGATTTTAAGGTAATAAAGCAAACGCAACTGTCAGTCTCCAAACTGAAACCATGGTAGCCTTTTTAACTAAAGAGAAAGTTATTTTTTTCTTTTCTGAAGAGGCTTCCTCTTCAAAGACCCTATTGATGGGAAGGTAGAAGGAAACCTGACATCATTTTGGATTCTTCCCAGCCTACCTTCAGGCATCTCTTTCTACTGCTTCTTTCATGGAGGCACTCAAGTCTTGGTGTGACAATTTAAAAAATATGAAGCCTCTGGGCTATTATGAATTTCTGTCCCCAGAGAGAAACATAGCACAAATCTGACATGCTAGAAGACTCAGAGGAATGGTCTCTTTTCTGTTGTTTCGAGACAGTCAGCTTGAGACTGAAGGTGATACTGTTGTAAGGGGTGAAACCCCCATCAGTCTTTACAAGGGGTAACTCCAAACTGCAATGGAGTGCTGGTGGGGATTTCAGAAATACAGGGAAATGAGGAAAGAAGTGTAAGGATGAGGGTGAGAAGTAAGAAAGCGTGGGGTGATGGAGGATACGTTGGCAGATGCCAATGGACAGCTTGGGTGATTCTGCGGATGACATGTGTTTTCCAGACAGAACAATGGCATCCAAACTGCTAATCAGAACACAGGGTTGGCTCTGGCTCTCTGCTGTAAATCTTGCATTCTCCTGTCTTTCCTGTAGCCAGATTTTTCAGTCGGTCAGTAGAAAAAGTGGACTAAATTATGTAGTTATCTGGAGCCTTTTTATTGAAGTCAGTGAAGTGGTTTAAAATTACTCTGATAGTAAAAGGAAGATGATTTTGTCAAAATGCATATTTGAAAATATCGATGATTTCTCCTATATAAAACCTAAATAAATGTTGTGAACTAGGGGCTTTGTGGCCAGATTAATTCTGTTTTCTAGTTCCACAACATCTAGAACATGGGAAGAAACACATGGGCTTTGAAAAGTGAAAAAAGATTGTTTTATGCCTATTCATCATCAGCAGGACTCAAATTAAAATAAATGGCATTAAACGTATGACAGTCCCTCACTAGAGCTCACAACTGTTCTTCATCTGTCTTGTCTTGTTTGCTTGTCTCTTCAGTCCTCAAAAAGATTGGACTATTCTTTTATTTTTAAACTATACCAGTAGGATCACTCCAAGAATAGTCCTGTTCTCTCTTCTATGTTTAAAGAGAAAAGCAGATTTTGGGCAAGGAAAGAGAAGCGTGAACGTATTAAGCTGTACTATTAGGGAGAGAATTTTCTTCTGTCATTTGGTTTCTCATAAGATGATGTACTTGTAATTTCTTAAGACTTACAAGATGTGTCCCTGAATACTTAAAAATCATCAAAATCAGATCGAGGATACAATTAAGCAACAAAAACATCATCTTGAACATCATGAGCATTAGAGTCATACCAATTCCATGCTCATTTCAAGCAAAAACTGAAGGTATATTGTTTTCCTCTAGGCTATGCTTTTGTTTCTCCTGTGAGCAAGCTCTATAAACTACCAGGAGAAAAGGCTATCTTGAAGGATAAATAAATAATCAATTATTTATATTTCTAAAAGCATGCAGTTGTGCTCTTAATGCTGTGAAACCATTTAAAAGTATGTACTCAGCAGAGAAATTCCAGTCTGGGAATCTTAGTGTACGTGATTTAATCAACACCCTCAAGATTCATAGGAAGACAAATCTGCTCTTGGCCACCAACATCCAATAACCGACCTGACATTTCAGTGCAGAGACAGTCATAAGGATAGCAGAGATTGGATGACCACACAATTGACAAAATTAACGTCTCCCAATCAAGATATATAAACCTTGATGAATCGCGTTGTCATTAGCAGGAACAAGGAGACAAACGTTTCCTGAGAAGAGAAGCCAAGAGCCTCACCAATGTGTACTGAATCTCATCTGACAGTGCAACTTGGGTAATGGCCTCAGGACTCCAGCTAAAAATATAAATAGAAAAAATATAAACCAATTTGCCTGCATGATACAGGAGCATTCATTGCTATTGGAGTTCAAAATAGTCTCACAGCCTCTTGTTGAAGTCTGTAGTGGGTTTGTTATTGGGGTTCAAAATATAATCACAATTTCTTGTTGAAGTCTTTAGCTATACACATATTCCAAAGCAGTTATGTGCAAAGGCAACCTGGCAGGGTGAGATACAGGCATGAGCATCAGCTTTTAGGCTTTAGGACTAAGTATTCCTTGAGGTCTGCATTTCAGATTTCTCTATTTTTTTTTTCCCTTCCAATACCACATCTTAAGTACAGTTGAGGGCCTGTCTGTGGGCAAAATTGTCTTTGAAATCCTAAGTCTTCCTGTTTGTGGAGTTTACATGTTGATGGCACATCCTATTAGGACCACCGTTCCCATAACAATTACGGTTGCATGAGAAATTTCTAAAAATAATGTGTTTTTATTATCAATGTACCTTCCCTGAGAACAGTGTTTATTCTGGTGGGAAAAGAGTGGGTGTTCCCCAAACTTCCTGTCGTATCACTTGTATCGTCCTCATTTCTCTTAGGATGAGAGACACTCATTAGTAATAGAACAGAGGAGATAAAAATCAGACACACAAAAAACAGGTAAGGCCTCTCTGTTTAGAGTCTGCAGATGACAAAGGCAAGGAAATGCAAAGATAATGCTGTCACTTCTTTCTTAGATCGTATCATTTATACTTAATGTGCTGCATAGTGTTGTGAGCATTAGAGGATTCTGCAATCAGAGTAAGAAAGCCTAAAAAAAAAGCACTCTCATCTATGTGCAGAGTTTGCCCATGTTTAAGCCTTTTTGCCCTAAATCCTTTGCACGCATCAAGCCCAAATGCACAGTCATGACTTGGGGACATCCAAGAACCAGCTGGAAGAAAGCATTTTCTTCTCTTGTGTTTCCAGGTTTGGCCAGGCTGCTTCTAGAGCTTCTCCCGTGGTTTATCCTCTGGTCATCTCACCAGCCACTCCTGACTGGGGATTTCTGCACGTAGCTAGGTCGTAAAAAGTGGGGATGAAACAGAGTTTTCATCATCCACCGAGGAGAAGGGCATATTTTCATACTTACATGGACACTTTCATTTTCGGCTCGTTTGGTGATGTAATTGCCACCTTTGAGCAACCACTTGTGTTACGGGAAAACCAGGGAGCGATATGACCAGCGACCTGACCTTTTAGCACACCTGAAGTGGTTGGGCATTTCCCAAAAGGTTCCCCCAGATGCCTTGACCGAGGCCGTGCAGAATGGACCAGCCGTCCCCATCCCGTGGGATGATGCACGTCGCCTTTCCCATCCCTCATTCTGCAGGGAGCCGTTTGCATAAATTCCTTGTAGATCAGGGAGAAAATTGATCCCCTACTTTTCACTTCCCTTCTTTTACTGGTTGTCACAACCTTAACAGTACTTGACATCAATGGGAGTTACGTTGTGGATTGGGGGCAGTGTTTGGCCCTTAAGCGTAGTTTTTGCATGTTAATACATTAGCAACTGATGTCTTATTTGTTCAGTAACTGACAGAATAATGTACAGAAAGCACGTAAGTATGAAAAGGGGCTAGTTAGGTAATGTTGAGCAGAACATCTTCAGGACAACACAGCAACCACTGTATTTCAAATGTCAGGCTAATTATTATCAACATTTAAATGTTAGCGTGGGCCATTTTTAATAGTGGAATTTTTTCAGCAGGTACCATTATGGAAAGAAAATGTCACATGTAGTTCTGCCATCACATCGTTCAAAAAAGTACATAAAACAGGGAAATTCTTTCTAGAGACAGCAAAAAGAACATCTTGTTTGCTTAAATCTGACTGCAAAATTAATCTGTCTGATTATACTATTTGGGGTATCATTTTTTTTAAGGAGGCATGGAGAAGGTTTGCTAGAATATAACAATTTCAACGGAAAACAACGCTTGTCAGAGCTGAAGCCAGAGCCTTTTACACTTAGTTTTTTGGAGATTCATACTTGTGCAGGTCCCAGTTGTTCTGGAGACAGTTGAAGTCTGAGCTGTGTATTCCCTAATAACCCCTTTACAGAAAATGAAACTTGAATATGATTCAGCACAAAATGGAATGCCACGCCAATAATTCAGCTACTCCTCCTCCGGTCTCATCCATCCCTTGCCATGTAAACACAGCACTAAATGACAAATACCCCCACGGTCCGGGACAGCACCTCTGTAGAATTATGAGCATGTTCGGCTAGCGCAGCTGTTACACAGAATTATCATTAATTCCTGTGAAGTTTTGGATACCAGCGTTGGTCTCAACATTTATTACTGCTTTCGAATCGGCTTTTTGCTACACCTTAGACTCAGCATCAGCCATCAGTGTGTTTTCCCT
>NC_138660.1:64579962-64604962 GCF_964273445.1 Streptopelia decaocto | reverse complement strand
AGGAATGAACCGAGAATGTGCTTTGTTTATATTATTCCCCTATCTTCAGTCAAATCATTGTCATGGAAATGGATTAATACTGGGCCAGTTTCTATCCTCATCAAAATCTTTCGCACAAAAAAATGGGTAATAAGAATTTTAATGCTTCGTGTATCAATAAGATTTTAATAGCAGGCTTTGATCTTCTTGCCAGTCTACCACTTGATTGGCCGAGCAGCATCCGTCCTCCTGAATTATCATTGACTTGTGTTCATTTCTGGGAAATTCTCCTTTGTTTTATTTTTATTTCTTTATTTGGTCATTGTTGAAGCATTTCTGCGTGCTTTCGGATGTTTTATTTCTTACAAGTGCAGCTAGGTGAAAGATTAAAGCAGATTTTTCACTTAAATCCCAAATACTAAGTTCACTTAAAAAAAACAGAAGAGAGAAATTGTATGTTTGCGCGTGGCTTCAAATAAAGAAAGGCTGGCATTTAGAAGTTGAAAAGGCGAGAAAGAAATGTTGTGTATATTTATTTTTGCTTGTGAAAACCCTTCGGAGGGTTAAATCTTAACCAGGCTATATGTGTGAATACCTGTTGCACATGAACTAACAAATTAGCAGCAAGAAACCAAGTTTGACAGGCACTCTGAGGCAGGCTGCACCATCTATGAAAATAAGCATTCTCCCCAGTGATGGAGCTTCATCCAGCCTCTTTAAAATGCTATTTCAACTCACTGCAGCTTCGTGGAAAGTAAACTGATCCATGAGAAATACATAGTAAATAATTCTACACATATCATGCTCATCTGCATGTGAATTAACCCAATTTATGGCCAGAAAGGCAGACTTTGTCAGCACACAGAGAGAGCACGGGAGATGTAAATAAATCCTATGGGCAAAGAACTGCCCACAGTTGAAAATTTGTCACATTTCTGCACTACTTGATATTAATACACGCTGTGCTTCAAACGAGGTTAAAATGACGGTGACAGCTCAGAAGATCTGTGTGATGATAGATAGAGATAGAGATATAAGAAGTTCTTGTATCTTCCTTTTGTATTTGCAGTTTCTTCCAGGTATAGACCTCACAGTGTCTGTTGACTGATTATTTCTTTTAAATACGGAAAAAAAAAAAAATCCCTTTTTATCACTTAGACTTATTAGACTTGGTATTGGGAAAAGCCCTTCATTTACCCCGAACAAATAGTTCTGTTTTCCACCACTGGCTGTCATGTTTAAAGTAAATAAGTTCTCGTCCATCCAGCAGGGCTGAACTCATTCAGTGGCCAGAACAAAGCCATTGTGCAGGGGTCCACAACAGCCCTTTTCTGTCCTTCCCAGGGCAGCATCTTCGCTGCTTTGTAAGCAATTCAATAACGTGCAAATGCTAAAAGTGTACATGCTTCTTTCACAGAAGAAATGAAGGAAGATTATGACACTATGGGGCCTGAAGCCACAATTCAGACCACTGGAAACAATGGTACAGGTGAGTTACTGCATGATGTGAGCATCACTTTTCTTCTGTGTCGTGTAGAATTAGATGTGCATGAAGTGACAAAACAATTTCTTTCTTGTTTTCGATTTAACAATTGGGAAACATTTACATAATTCTCCTTTTTTTTTATTTTGATTTTTTTCCCAATTTGATCACAACACTGCAGCAAAAAACTCATTGAGAGTCCTTGCTACCCCTCCTGTGCAACGTTTCAGCCCCTGACTCCTTTTAACTGCATCCTGTGAGCTGATAGTTTTCAGCAGCGTGAGGAGATGTTTTCCCAAAGAGGGCGAACCTCCTATAGTTTAAAGTAGCTGGACCAAGATACAGTAGTTTTTTTTAATGAGAGAGTCTGTACAAAGAGCTTGGTAATGAGGATGGGGTGCACCCTTCTTGGCAACCCCAGATTCGCATGGTGCACAGAGTAAGCTACTTCAGAGACTGAAAGTATCTTTTCAGCAAGACACACATAAACCCCTTACATAGATACACACACACACACACTCTTTAAATGCATATTTATGAGATTATTATGTTTCTGGCTAATCTTTTTTTTTTTTTTTTTCCACATCTCTTTCTTTCCCCTCTTCTTAGAAATCAATACATTTTGTGGAACAAGAAAGAGCACGGAGATATTTAGCAGGCATCATCTCTGAGCCATCTCTTTTTTTCTATAGCAGAGCAAAACAGCAAAAGGTTTCTGTTACTATTTTCTAATCCGAATGAATTCAGGGTTTTACCGTGTTCTTTCCAAAGGCCACAAGGCCCCACTCCATCCTCAGCGCAGGATCCCCATACATCACCCCATGTTTCCTTTGCATTTTGTCACAATTTGAGATGCTGCAGATAGCCCTGATTTGCACGGTTAAAAGCAAGAGTTTTCTCCTATAAGTACATTTCTATGCATTCCATTTTGAGATTTAGTTCATAGGTAATGGTCTCTGCAAATATTACTGTAAAAGGTGGTACCTGTCTTGCAAGGATCTTATTACTCACACTTTCCTAATGTTGGTAACACCCACGTAAAACCCCAATGCTCTCATTAAGTAACACAAGAAATTTACTTTATAATTCTTGAGGGGGAAAATAATAGGAAAATAAAACCGTGTCGCTGCTTTCTTCATCCATTAGATTTATTATGCATGAAAGGAAGGTGGCACCAAGGCACAGTTTATCATTACATATATACTTAATGATGTTGCCATACAGACCTGGATACACACGTATTTTAAAAGCCTTTTTTATTTCCAAGGGATGTTAATAAAGCAACAAATTGTGCTTAGCACTTGGAGAAACAGGACTTTAAAAGGCGTCTGATTCAGAAATAAGACTCGATGGTTATCTGAATTATCATTACCAGAGCTTTTGAGGTCCCCTATCAGTCCGTGTGACTTCCTTTGCACATATTTTCCTTACCATAACAGGCCTTGACTCTTTCATACTTGCAATGTGGTCTGCTCGAGGGGGAAGATTTCATGTCCTCTTAGTCCCTTCCTTTCCAGTATTTGATGGTCTCTTCTGCCTGATCAACTTGGGCCTCACAGCACCTTTCTGGGGACAGGTCCATCGAGCCCACGGGCTGTCCTGGCTCTTCCGAAACCAGTTTTCTGGGGGGAAAACATGAGGGTTGCCCCTACCTGATTTGATGCACTGCAAACTCGTGATTCAAAGGGTGCTTTGCATGCAGGTGGCCTGCATTTAAAATGTAGACGCAGCTCTGGATGTTGCACCTTGGCAGTTCCTTCCCCAAGTGACCTGTGCAGAAGCCCCAGCCTCCTCTTTACCCCAGCTGCTATTTGCTGCAATGTGTAGTTTGTTCAAAGAACCGTCACGAGTTTTCTGGTGCTCTGCTGGTGCTTAATACAAATCTTCTGTCACTGAGGTGTTCGGAGCCACCTCTTTCCATGGAGAGTGGTGCCTGGGTAGGTTGGGTAGAAGATGTTTCTGCAATGGCTGCAGTCTCCACAGCCTCTCTAGAGTGATGTCAGTTTATTTAGTCATGTTAAATCATCTGATAAACTAAATGCCTTTGCCAGTCTTTTCACCCTAAGTGGAAGATCCCGGGTGACAGTTGGGAGCTGCAGCATCCCTCATGCAGAGTAACAACTCCGCCGGCTTGCCTGTCGAGTTGCCCCAACCATTATCTGAGGAGGAAAGGGAAGAGGTCAGTCCCTGAGCCGCTGGAGATCCTTCCTACTGAGTCTTGGAAAAGTTCAAAGTTTTCTTCTTCCGCCTCACTATAGGCTTTGGGTCTGTCTTGAGTGTCTGGCCTCAATTTTTCCCTGCAAGTAGTAGGGGGATTTAATACTGATGTTTAATAAAATAGCTGAGGTGAGGCTGGGACTCATCCCAATGAAAGGAGTTGGATCAGTGACTCCATCTTCAGTGAAAGCCATGTAAAAGTGACCTTCTGGTCTCCAGGAAAGCCATTTAGGTTTTCCTACAGATTAACATGAGCCCTTCCAGATAGGCCAAGGAGGTCTCTCTTGCTTAATACAATGTGACTCTCCCTCTTGACACCAGATCTTGACACCAGGGCTGAGCACAGAGGCAGGAGATACAGCTCCAGACTCACATACATCCAGCTGCAAAGTTGTTGTAGGTGCACGCAACAAGTGTGGTGTATTTTTAGCATCCAATTCATTGCACAATGTCATTAACAGAGAAAGAAAACTAAAAGAAAAAGTCTCCGTTATTAGATTATTCTGCCTTTGTCAGAACGGCCGCTTCCTAGCGGTACTTAAAAAAGAAATCTTGTTATCCATACATTAATCAGCTGCATTTTTATAATGAGCCACCGAGGCTTTATAGTGGAAAAGCAAAAGTGACCACTAGAGTGAAAATTTTAGGCTTTGGTCCTGCTAAATTAATTTGTAAATATTTCTGGGGATTTCTGAAATGGTTACTTGACAAGATTGTGTTCTGCAGAAGGGCTTTTAAAAATATGAATAAATACATTCCTATGGTTTGGTTTATTGTACCTGTTAAGGGTTATTACAACTGGGATGTTTGCAGAAGAGAGATTAATCAATTCCCTGTGAACAAACAGAAAAAAACTTCCTCGTTTCGATTACCAACAGCTGACGAGCTTCGAGTAAAGGTCTCTTAATATAATTTAAAGAAGGGGAAAAGAATATAAAACCTTCAGGAGGAGGAAAACAGAAGTAAAACTTGGCCGGTTGGAGGACAGGCCGTTTTCAGGCTGTAATCTGTGTGTACCAATGGGGGCCTCTCACTTCCTGGCTAATGAAGGCTGTGGTTTTATTAGCTTTGTTTGCGATTAAGGGCAGCTATCACCATCTCGCAGGACGAGTTCCCACACAAAATAACTGGTCTCCCAAGCTCCTTGAACCTCTCTCTCACTTTATCTTGAAAGGTCCTAAATGCCTCCAAAGATAGCTTTCCTTAATGCGTTTTATTTTTATGTGACACGGCCACATCGGCTTTTGGAGCTGAAAATATTTCTGCTCTCCAGGCCCCAATAAGTAATTGGAAAAACAAAAGAAGAAAAAAGAAGAGACTTATTTGGTGAGGTGTCCCGCCATAGATCTCGCTGCAATCGTTGCCACAGTGTGATGTGTGTGCACCGTCAGCCCACGAGGAATCCGCGAACATGACTTTCTGCATGGAAAACAAATTAGGGCACGAGAGGGGGAAGGAGCCTTCCCCCCAGAAATCGAGAGAGAAACCTAATGGTTATCAGATGGGTCTTTTTAGTAACGTTGGGTGAGCTTCCAGCCATGTCTGAATTGTCAGTAGAGTCGCTAGCGAGAAAGCAGATACACATGGTCACCTTTTGCTATTTATGTTAATCTGCAGCGTCCCAGCGCTGGTTGTATTGTTTCGGTTAAGGATCTGTCAGCTTTTCCACTAAATCCTCTTGTTTTTAGGGGTTTATAATGTAGACATAAACATTTGCTTTAGCTCCCGGATTGCATGTGCAGACATAGAAGCTAAATAATCCAGAGAATTAGGAAGCCAAGGCCAGTAATATCACAGCAGCCCTCCACAGCCTGTTGGATCAACCTCCAGATAGACTTGGGGGCTGGGAAGGAAGACCCTCATTTGGGCTTGAGTTTGGGACTGAATCTTCTAATATTGACTCAGGCCTTGCTCAGTGGCTTGAATCCCCATCCTGTAAATGTAGTTGCAGAGTCCAAACACCCCCCTACCTGCCTGGAGGAGGACATGGGACATTCCTCCCTTGGAGCCATCCCACCCTTTCCCCTTCCTGCTCTCATATCTCCTATCCACTAAAAACTCTCTTTTCCCTGCTTCACAGGTAGCATTTACTGGCTAGAAATAAACTTATTTTCCTTGGGTCTATTGCTAAGCCAAGAGATGGAGCAGCATTAAGCCAGAGGGTGGATGATCTTGCAACAGCTGGAAGATCTGGGCATAGCAAGGGAATGAAAAGTCAGGTTTCCAACGTAAAAAGCAATGCCTCACCTTTGTTCTGATAAAAACAAAGTGAAAAATACAGCCTGATGCTCATGTGCGTAAGGCGTGCTTCACCAACCACCATTTTGTTATATTTATCTCACAGCAACAAAATGGAGGTAAGGTACTCGGACTTGTTCTCCATACTGACACCCCACTTCTATACAAGTTGCTTTTTTTTGGGGAGAAAGAGGGTTATTGCTTCTCATGCTACTAACAAACGATAGCAAGAGCTACAGAAGGACCAAGGGAGGAGCACCGTGGTGTTGTAGCAATTCCCTACAAAACCGCTGCGATAGGAACAGAAGTTTCCTTCCAAAAACAGGGTCCCATGACCGGTGCCATTTGGTCACTGTCACTAAAATACTGCAGAACGGTTGAGAAGCTGCTCAGCTCACACGAAAAATAGGGCATATTTGTCTCAACGAGCGGATTTGATTTTATCGGCTAAAGGGATGAGGTTTGTTTGCATAGCTGAATATCTGCTTTTATCGATGACGATGAGATCAGCGCTTCAAATCAGGCGCTTTCAGGTTTCCAGTTGTGCCACGGTCGGAGGCCACGTCTCATTTTGACTGCCAGCATCACTTAGTGTTTTTGTAGGAAACTGAGGCAAAGAATGTACCCATTTTTAAACACCAAGGGGCTGGTTAGTGTCATTTCCAATGGTTACAAACCAGTATAACCTTGTATGGCCACAAGCCCTTTGATTTCCTTGGGTTTACTCCATGCTGCTCCTGGACATCAGTGAGAGCAGAATTGTGCCATTTAATATTTTACTTTTACATGAACTGTAGAACAGTTTATGGCATTGCCTCATTTTCTTATTTCACCTAAGGAGAAATACATTAAGAATGTAATCAATCATAAGCCATTCTTTTCATTTATGGTCAGTTAAAAACAAGTATCTTTAATTCCCTGCCACCAACTGTGTCTTCCAAGACTTGTTAATAAAAAAAAAAAAAATCAGAGAAAGGAAACTATCAGGTCATTTTATTTTTCTGGTATAATTATGTTAATATGTTTCTATAACCTGCCAGCGTTTTTAAGGTCTTTCCTGTATGCAGTGTTCATGCATGGAGGAGAAAAACATATTTTTAGTAACAGGATGTTTTGTGGTTGAGCATGTATTCTGTTTCATGGACATTGCATGCACAATAAAAATTCGGGTTTACATTTAAGGAAAAGAAGGAACACTCTTGTACAAACTGTAAAAGTGGTTTTAGGCTCAGTATCGCTGTTATGGTCTAAAACATGTGGTTCTATTTGTAGAAAACTATGAAGCACTACGTTTTTTTTTAAAAGAAGCTGTTCTGTTATTGTAACTTAATGTTTCGGGGAGCAAAAAATAAAGGGAAGATGTGATTGAGTGATTATTTTCTTGTGTCCACTATAGAAGAGCAGCCTGAGACAGGACGTCTCATAGAGGAGAAGTTGTTACGGTCTTTACTACCTGTAACTACTGTCTCCCATGTGGGGACTATCTCAGGGTCTGGGGGATCTGGGGCAGCTGAGCTCAGTCCTGTAGGTCGAGCTGTGTTCACGCCAAAAGCCATGGGTCCCCCAAGAGCCCCCTGAAGGTTCAGGTTCCATAGATGAAGGATTACCTGCATTACCCAAACCTCATAAACTTCTCCTGCCACCCCGTAGAGCCCGCATTCTTGTTAAATTAACAGCCTGCCCTTACTTCCATCCACGCTGGTGGAAAACCCACATTAATTTTATTAGGAGCTGGAGCAAGAGCGATGAGAAAGAGGATCCAGCTGCAGCCCCAGTAACCAGCTCAGCCTGTTCGTGATGGTTTGAGCTCTCGTGGAGAGGATGCACTCAAACCCTCTTTCTTTTCCCTTTCTCTCGTCTTTTTAGTGAAGAACGCAAATTGCACGTCGGACTTTGAGGATTATTTTGCCAAAAGGAAACTGGAGGAAGGAGATGGGCATGCAGTCAGCATAGCAGAGTACCTGCAGCGCAGCGACACGGCCATTATTTACCCCGAAGCCCCCGAGGAACTGTCTCGTCTTGGCACTCCAGAGGCCAATGGGCAAGAAGAAACTGGTGAGGCTGTAATTCATTTTTAGCCAGTATCCTGACCTCGTGCAGCTGTTGCAATTATAAATGCACTACATGCCTGGGTGTTTACCTTAAAAATTGAAGAACAGCTGCAGCGGCATGGAATTTCATGAGCAAAGATTGAGGCTGTAATTTCAGTGTATTGTGATTTTTTAGTCAGCAAATTTGTATTATTTGGCGGGTGAACTGAAGAGTTGAATTTAAACGGGAGAAAGGCTGCTGTTCTGGTTGGGATTTTGGGAAGTTTTAAGCAAGTTTGAATGCAACAAAAGACGAAGTGGCCGACCCATCGCTCTCCGATGCCTTGATAAATAATTGGAAAAGCATTGGTAGGAAGGATTCGGTCAATGGCGTGAGTAGTATAACAAGCTGGGGCTGGGATGCAAATCCCCCATTGATTGATCAGGAGAAGTATTTCTTGGTTTTCCAGCCAGCGAGGTCTGCGGGAGGAGCGATGCCCGTAATTAGTTTCCTCGCAGGGTGCGGAGCGGGTCCCGCGAGTCTGCCCGGGGTGTGCGCGGGTGCCGGTTCCTCCAGCCGCCGGTTGGAAACGCCGTCCCTCCCTCTCGGGGCAGCAGATTGCCGCGATTCCTCTCATACCATCCCGGGCAATCAGCCCATGAACTGCCATTGATTTGTTGACCTTTTGGCCTGCCTTTTTCCCCCCCACCTCCCGCCTCCCTCCGCATCCCGGGGTGCAGACCTGCCACCTGGAACTCCAGATGCCTTCGCCCAACTGCTGACCTGCCCCTACTGCGACCGGGGCTACAAGCGCCTGACGTCCCTCAAGGAGCACATCAAGTACCGCCACGAGAAGAACGAGGAGAACTTCTCGTGCCCTCTCTGTAACTACACGTTTGCCTACCGCACCCAGCTCGAGCGGCATATGGTGACACACAAGCCAGGGACAGATCAGGTGGGGGGCTGGTTTTAAGTGATTTCTTTCTGTAATAACCCCTTAGAGAAACGATATTGCTTTGATTGGCAATCATTATTAATTTTTCATGGCATTTTGAAGATGCAGATCTTTTAATGGTAATAGCTTTAATTGAGGTCTAAATGATTTTTTGATGGTCTCTTCTAATATGATTTAATAGTCTTATGTTCACGATCGAATGAGTGTGTTAATTTCTAATTTAGAAATTTTATTTGCACTTTAACTTGACTTTAGTTTCGTTTTTATGTTCCTCAAAAAGTGAATGAAACTGTAGCATTTTAATTATACATTATTAAACATCTCAGCAATTTTAATTCCATTTTTCACCTAGTTTTACTTTGCAGTGTTGCAAATAGGAGCTCCAAGACATACTAAAAGACCCGCTAATATTTTTTCATTACTTTTCGAGTAACCTTTTCAATCACGTGAAATTATGCGTATTTGGTATAATCGTTTGTTAAACATAATTACACATTCTCAGAATAACTCTTCCTACAGTCCATATAGGCTATCATTTGTGATTGTGCCACTAACACATGCATGCGCTAGAATTGCGGCATCCCTACCATTTGTATAGCCCGGCAGTGTATCTGCAATAAATCAAAGCAGGTTTTTCCTCGATGGGATGCATGTAATATTATATCAGTGCTGCATTGAAGGAAATGCGGCGTATCTCAAACAGGTGACTGAGCTTCCCTAGTGCTCCTAAACACTGGGGATAGACCCGTGCCACAAAACTCTACGTAACAGCAGAAAAACTACCCCTGTCCTCGCCGGAGAATTATTCTGAAAACCCGTCTTATGGGGTGCTGTAATGGAAACTCAAATGGCGTGGTTAAAACTTAAATAAATAGCTGCGTGCATTGTGTCAAATTATAAAGGCTTTATGCTGTATTTGTTTTTCCTAAAAACCTCAAAATCTGTGTATCTCTTTGTAGTTTTTTTCTCAGCATAAGGTAAATTCAGTTAGGCAAACACACATCTCCTAATCATGCAATTTTTGCAATTAGCATTTTTAAGAGAACCGCTATCTTTTGCTTGATCTTAAATCAATATAAATGATTCTGGAGCCGGGTTCACCTATTCTTTCCTTCCAATGGCTTTTCTGGTAGACAAACGCATTTTCACGTGTGTATTTTTCCTAACTTGATCCACCGTGAGGTTCTTTTTTTTTTGCTTCATATCATTAAAAACACCATGGGAAAAGCAAAAAGAAAAAAACCAAACCCGCCTAGATATTTATCCGACGTAACCGCCTGAAATTTCACATGCGAGAGCGCGCCGGTGCTGGCGCATTATGAATGGTAGCTTTGGTGTTGAAAAGTCCCCTCATTTGCTCATGGCATTTACAATTAGTAAATTAAAATGATTGTATCATATTAACAGTGGCACAACTAAAGTTTATAGTAGTCCTCGGAGGGCGATGGGGGGAGACAAAACAGCTGTTGCTGTTTGTTTATGCAACTCAGCAACATATGAGCGCGGGTCCCTCAATGGCGCGCGGCGGGCTGGGCTCTGCTTGATCTTTGAAGGTTGCTGCTGTTTGAACAAACCTCCCTGTGTCCCATGTAACACCATCTGTCTCGCCAGGAATGTGGGAAGAGGCAGCACACCCTCGCAGTTGTCATACCGTTTTGGCGCTGCCTTTTTTTCCTCCTTCTTCCCCCTTTAATTTTTTTTATTCCCTTTTTCCAAGCCCCCCCCTCCCCACTCCTGCAATAGGCTTTTGTGTCGTGGCTGCCCGCAAAGGGCTGACCTCCTCCTTTTCAGCATCCAGAGTGCTTGGCTGCTTTATTATTCATATTATTATTATTTTTAATTATTTTGCTTCCTCTCCAAATTCAAAGTCACGGGGATTTTCTTGCTTGGCGCAAAAAGGTCAGCTGCCTTTGATTATATCTTTATGCCACTTTTAACTTCCAACTTTCCCTCGCCCCTTAGAAGAGCACCAGGGGAAAACATGGCATGAGAGGTAGCTCAGGTCTCCCCTGCTGCTCTGTGATTTTAACCAACATTTCCAGCAGCAGCTCGTGCCGACGATGCAGCCTCCTCTGTTTGATAATGAATTAAATCTTACACGAAATGCCACTAACGACAGTGTTTCTGTCTTTCCTACACGCGCAGTAAACAGAATTTTTAAACAAGCGGAGTCCCACATGTTCAGAATCTGCTAGGAATATTAAGAGCCACAAATCTTCTTATAAAACAGTTTCTCTCATCGTAAGATACCTTAAAGCAACACATTTCTGATGAGAGACTTAGGAAATAATTCTAAAGCAAATATCGAATGCTCGTGTGAAAGTACTTTCTCATTTGTTTCGGTTTACTGCCAACATTCTGATTTTTATTGCAACACTGATGAGACGAATAAATATACATGCAGACCTTTTGGTCCGCTTGATAAATTCAGAGCCGCATTCATTTTGGTTTTGGTTTTTAAGCTACAAATTCATGGTTTCTCTTGCGTAATTATTGTCCTTTTTTTTTTCCCTCCTAGCACCAAATGCTGACCCAAGGAGCAGGCAATCGCAAGTTCAAATGCACTGAGTGTGGCAAGGCCTTCAAATATAAACACCATCTGAAGGAACACCTGCGAATTCACAGTGGTGAGTAGCGGAGGTGCTGGTGTGCTCATTTGCATTTTGTTTAATTAGCTGAGTTTTAAAGACTGCTTAAAATTTACACAGTTCTGCTTCTGACTTCTTGGAGCTACTAAGGTATTTCATAAGTGATATCTGAGTCATCCTCATTTATCACGCTGTTAATACCGCGGTCTCGCTGAAAGATTTGGAAATAGTAAAGCTTCCTGCAAATAATATAGACGGTTTGTTCCGCAGTTTGAGTTCAGGAGCGTTCACTCGTTTCTGTGCAGTTGGACCCCGAAGAGTCCATTATATTTGCCATAACAAAAAGTCTCCCTGAGAGAAACACAGCTCATATTCTCAGATAACCAGTAAGCGCAAAGTGTCTCCAGTTGAATGACTTGTGCGTTTTGGCTCTCCTGCTTGACGCGGCATTCGGCACACGAAACACCACCAGGCTCTATCCAGGCACAAACCTCCACCAACGTGGAGGTCCTAACGTCAGGACTGAGTTTCTCATACCATGAAAATTCATTTTTTCTGGAAGAAAAAGAAAAAAAAAGAAATCAAATTTGAGCAGTCTGGATTTGCTTTGACCCCCTTGACCACAGGGTGGTTTTCTGAGACTTGAGATGGTCAGTCTGGAGCCAATCTCGCACCCTGGTGGTTGTTGCTGGCTGGAGACCGTGGGTCCAAACTGACCTCAAGATCTGTAGAAAGAGAAGGGTAAAGCAGTGGTGGTGTGTGGAGGGTAAAGCAGTGGTGGTGTGTGGAGGGTAAAGCAGTGGTGGTGTGTGGCCATATTCATAGAATTGGTATTTGGTATTAATCGGTGGATACACAGACAATAAGTCGGGTAGCAAACGCGATCGCTTGCAATTATAGCAGCAACAATGATAATTAACATTCAGTTTTAATTATCATTTTAGGTGAAAAACCATATGAGTGTCCAAACTGCAAGAAACGTTTCTCCCATTCTGGCTCCTACAGTTCGCACATCAGCAGCAAGAAGTGTATTGGTTTGATCTCTGTAAATGGCAGAATGAGAAACAATATCAAGACGGGTTCTTCTCCTAATTCTGTATCTTCCTCTCCTACTAATTCAGCCATTACACAGCTGAGAAACAAGCTGGAGAATGGCAAACCACTTAGTATGTCTGAACAAACAGGCCTACTGAAAATTAAAACAGAACCACTAGATTTCAACGAATATAAGGTTCTTATGGCCTCACATGGGTTTAGTGCAACTAGTCCTTTTATGAATGGTGGACTTGGAGCAACCAGCCCCTTAGGAGTTCATGCTTCTGCTCAAAGTCCAATGCAGCACTTAGGTGTGGGGATGGAAGCACCACTGCTTGGGTTTCCTGCGGTAGGCAGTAATTTAAGTGAGGTGCAGAAGGTCCTACAGATTGTGGACAACACGGTTTCCAGGCAGAAAATGGACTGCAAGGCTGAAGAGATCTCCAAGTTGAAGGTTTACCATATGAAGGATTCATGCTCTCAAGCTGAGGAACAAGGAGTTACCTCCCCCAATATTCCCCCCGTGGGTCTTCCAGTAGTAAGTCATAATGGTGCCACTAAAAGTATTATTGACTATACATTAGAGAAAGTCAATGAAGCCAAAGCTTGCCTCCAGAGCTTAACCACAGACTCGAGGAGGCAGCTCAATAACATTAAAAAAGAGAAGCTGCGAACCCTAATAGACCTAGTAACTGAAGATAAGATGATAGAGAACCACAACGTATCCACTCCATTTTCATGCCAGTTCTGTAAAGAAAGCTTTCCTGGTCCCATTCCGTTGCATCAGCATGAACGTTACCTGTGTAAAATGAACGAAGAGATCAAGGCAGTCCTTCAGCCTCACGAGAACATGGTTCCCAACAAACCTGGAGTGTTTGATAAGCAAACCCTCTTGCTGTCATCAGTACTTTCTGAGAAAGGAATGACTAGCCCCATCAACCCATACAAGGACCACATGTCTGTACTTAAAGCATATTATGCTATGAATATGGAACCCAACTCTGATGAACTACTGAAAATTTCCATTGCCGTTGGCCTTCCTCAGGAATTTGTGAAGGAATGGTTTGAGCAAAGAAAAGTCTACCAGTATTCAAGTTCCAGGTCACCATCACTGGAAAGGGCCAGTGCCAAGGTGGCGCTGGCTGCCACCAACAACACTCCCACTAAAGACTCTTTGTCAGCCAGATCTCCAATAAAGCCTGTGGACTCTATAACCTCACCATCTATAGCTGAACTCCATAACAGTGTTACTAATTGTGATACTCCTCTCAGGCTAACAAAACCTCCTCATTTTACCAATATTAAACCAGTTGATAAATTGGACCACTCTAGGAGCAATACTCCTTCTCCTTTAAATCTTTCTTCCACATCTTCTAAAAACTCCCACAGTAGTTCTTACACTCCAAACAGTTTCTCTTCTGAGGAACTTCAGGCTGAGCCTTTGGACTTGTCTTTACCAAAACAAATGAAGGAACCCAAAAGTATTATAGCCACAAAGAACAAAACAAAATCTAACAGTGTAAATTTAGAACACAACAGTGTTTCTTCATCATCTGAAAACTCAGATGAGCCACTGAACTTGACTTTTATCAAGAAGGAGTTTTCTAATTCAAATAATCTGGATAAAAGCACTAACCCAGTATTTGGTATGAACCCATTTAGTGCCAAACCTTTATACACCACACTTCCACCACAGAGCGCATTTCCCCCAGCCACTTTTATGCCACCAGTCCAGACCGGTATTCCTGGGCTGCGACCATACCCAGGACTAGATCAGATGAGCTTCCTACCACACATGGCCTATACTTACCCAACTGGAGCAGCTACTTTTGCTGATATGCAGCAAAGGAGAAAGTACCAGCGGAAACAAGGATTTCAGGTAAATTGTTGCACCTGTTTTCTTTTGAAATGCTACAATTTTATTTTTTTTATTCTGTGATACGTCCTCTTACAGAAGAAAAAGTCCAAAGTTATACTCAGCATTTCCAAAAAAATTAGCAGGGTTGGTTTTGGTCTGAACTTGTAAAAATGCAGTGGGGTATGAGAACAAAGGAGTACCTCTACTTGGATTCTGAAGCAGTATCAATACCTTTCAATAGCTATAATTTTTGTGGTTTTATTCTGTTACAAACTCAGTCACTCCTTATGAGAATTGTGTCACAATAATAATAATAATGTTCATGAAAAATCCCATCCTGCAGTAAAACAAGAAAAAAGGGAAACTTTGTAGGGAAACTGATCTCTGTAGGGCTCCCCTCATAGTGAGCATAATTACATTTCACCATGGGGAAAAGGGGCAGCAGGAGACCTCTGGGAATCACCCCCATGTTTGGACACAAAGCCGTCACCCACTAAGCAGAGGTTCATATGGGCTTGTAGAAGCTCTGTCCCATTGAAAGTCCTCCAAATTTCCACCTCCGTGGTTTTTGGAGGGTTGCTCACACGTCGTGCATGGGAAAGGTGTTCTGTCTTCTCATGAACGTCTGGGGGGTGAGAAACATGGGTGTGCTGCTTCACCATAGCCCCTTCCTTCAGCCCATCTACTGCCCTTCCCAGACTACCAGCTCTCTAATCCCCACCAGTCATCTGGAACATCTTCGAAAAAAGCAAACCACCAGAGATTAAGAGAAATTATTTGGAGAGGTAGCAGATAGGGCCCTTAATTGCAGACACAGTCTTTCCGTGGACACCTAATCTGGGTTGGCGCTTCTTCATGCCTTGGTACAACCATCAATCCTTTTCCTGGGTCATCCCAGAGTCAATACGTGAGTAGCAAAGGATTTCACCGCTCACATGCCTATAGTAGAGAGCTGCACTACAGTACAGAAGCCACATACTTTTATAGCTTTTTGCTGGGTGTATTCAGACATAATGTACAGAGTTTAGTTAAATGAGATTAACTGATTATAGATTAATTTTTATTTTTATTTTTTTTTTTTTTTTACATTTGTGCGTGTTCCCCTACGTCCTATTACGGTCTATTAGTAATTTTACTGACTAGTAAATGTTTTATAGTTTCAAATGTGAAAATCAGGTATGGTTTTACATTACAGGCGGTAATCCCTCTTTGCACAATAGGAGCATAAATAGCACTGCACCTCCATAACAGCTGTTCCACTATTCCAATTTCCAGTACATCTGCCCTCTTTGTAAATGTATTTAAGCCTATTTAATCTTCTCTAATATTAATTAGTGCAAACCTAGTCTAAGAAAACTGAACTGTGTGATAGCAAATGGAAATGTATGTTATCATGCAAGTTTGCACTCTCTTTGGATCAAGACAAAATAAATATCAAGAAATTTAATAATTTACTGATCCACATTCATTATTGCTTAATGCTGAAGGCTGTTTTAACATAGATAGAACATTGATAAAAAGTGTTATTAATATTCCCTATTTCAAATTACAAAATTAAATATAAAAATATAGCTTAAGGCCTTTAGTCGGGAGACATACATTTAAATGGATTGCATAATAATAACATTTGTACCTAAATATAAAATTCAATTAAAACCTTTCTACAGATACAGACTACATCCAAGTTTCAGTGTTGTGAAAAGAATAATCTCTTAGCTGTTGCTTACACTTACCCCTGTAAAATATCACAACACCTTTTGCCATCCATGAAGAGCCTTCCCTTTGCGTTCTCTGCTCCTTGAAAATATTTAGTGCTGATGTGATAAATACTATTTGCTTGTGTAAATGATATTATTGCAGAGTGCTCAAAGTAAGTTGGTTCCAGGCATAGAAGTAGAAGGCTCTTCGTTATTTCCATAGTTCTGGTCGGCCGTAGTTTCATTACCAATAGGTTCCTAAGCTAAGAGGGACCACTGTCCTAAGTAGATATTACTTTAACTTCTCCGGGGCGGTTGGTTCCTCCATGGGAAGGAGCATTGGTGGAAGCGGGTGTCGCTGACGGGTGATTCCCTCACAGGGAGAATTGCTTGATGGAACCCCAGACTACATGTCCGGCCTCGACGACATGACGGACTCCGACTCCTGTCTGTCCCGAAAGAAGATCAAGAAGACAGAAAGTGGCATGTACGCGTGTGACTTATGTGACAAGACATTCCAGAAGAGCAGTTCCCTGCTGCGACACAAATACGAGCACACAGGTAGGGCGGCCACGCGCAACGAGGGGAGGGTTTAGGTCCACGTTACGTGCTTTTTAATAAGTCTTTCATGAGTGCGCTTGTGCAACAGTTTGGCAGGTGCTGAGGCTTTCAACAGGGAAAAAAATAATATATTTCGCCTAGTTCAACTCATTTTTAAAGTTTTTTTAGTAGCTATTGCTTGGTGAGTGACTGTCGCGATAGGGTGAGTCTCAGCAGGTGCCATGTGAGATGTCACACCAAGGGCAGTGGCAATCGTGGCACTCAGCATCTCACAGGACGAGCCCTCTTCGAATAAGGCACTGAGAAAGCACCACGGCTTGGTCAACACAAAGCCTGGCACAGGAAGGAAGAGCGACAGTGTATTTCTCGTTTCTTAGACACTATCTGACCCTGCACCATTTAATCCAATAGAAAAACTTCCACTGACGTTAGCAGCGTGAGAGCTGGCTCTGGCTGAGTTATCTCAAAGTAAACAGCTCGCAGGGGTTGCTCTCGCCGTGATTTTGCACGCCAGCAGCACAGGCAGGTTGCGTTTTCCTTTTTTGCTTCTCATTTAATGCCTGGGGAATGTTTCCATCTCTCCTGAGTAGCAGCCGATTTTTGTCTAGCTCGAGGAAGCTTGCCAAAACTCAGCTTAAAAAAGACCCTCCGTCACACCTATGCTGGCCATGGTTCCCCTTGCAGGCAGTGCCCCTTTCCCGGCTGTCAGCTCTCCGAGGGGACGCACCGGCTCAGGATGTTTCGGTTAGGAGAAAACGGCACCCAAGCTGCTCAAATAATAGAGATATCAAGTTATGTTAGACAAAGGGAACATGAATTATCACGTGAACCGTTGTGCAGCAGGACATAAACTAAACTCCAACTTCCTAGGGTTAGAAAAAGCTTACTCAGGAGGAAACTTTCCTTAACTTTGAAAGCTGAGTCCCACTTCAGGAAATGAAGCAAGTCACATCATCCTTCAATCTCACCATGTGACGGTAAAAAACTTATACCTCTCTACTAATACATCTTCCAGGCCGCACATGACTATTTGGCATTTCACATATGAAAAATTTACAATTCAGAAGTGGACTCTGCCTTTAAAAAAAATGCTTTGTTATTTTTCCTTCTTGTACTTTTCTTCCATATTTTAAGATAATCCCACACAGGAAAATAAAAAAAAGGAAGTTAAAATACATGTGGGATTAGGAAAAGAAAATTAAAAGCAACATGTTGGACAAGATCAGCTAGTTCATTGGTGGAATGTGCTTCCCCGCTACATTATTCAGATCAAATTGTTTATTCAGTAGAAGAAGCTTTTGAAGGCTTTACGTCCCTGCACCTTTCCTCTCCTGAACGATTTTATTATAGCCATCTGCAAACATTATGGTTTACTACACTACTACCATAAAGCTCTTATGTTAGAACTGGCCTTCATATATATTGGGATCTGGACATATGGTTAAATCCCATAAAGTTGGTAGTCCATAAGGTCGACAGACATATGGTTGAAAGGCTGAAAATTTGACAAGCTGAAATGTGTGCATTCACCTTGATTTGCAGAATAAACTGCATTTGTAAAAGCAAAAATATGTTCTGGTCCTTAAGTAGCACAGGAACCTACTGCCTTGACAAATGCCACCCAGCTGTGGTGCAGGGACTTTTCTCCTTCTTTGCCCTGTCCCTTTCGGCTTCTCAACCCTACGTCTGACAATTTTATGGGAGTCAGCCTTATGATCCAGAACATGTTTACAGTGTCATATTTAATACGCTAGAACCACAGCCCATCATCAAGCTCGAGTGTGGCACTTAGAGGCAGGAAGGATGGTCTTGTGGCAAAGGTGCCGGGAGCATCGTGCTCTTCTCTACATTGCCACAAAATTCCTCTGCAAATTCCAGCAAATTGCTACATCTTTCTCTCACCTTCACCCATCTTTGAAGTAGAGGGAAAACGATACCAGCCCGCCTCTCCCGAGTGTTGTAAATCTTAATTCATGCAGGCTGAAATCCTGCGATGGAACTCGCTATATAAAGTGTGAAGTATTATTAAGGATGTGTTTGCTCTACGGAGCTTCCACGCATCACGCTACCGTGAGATAGAGGTGGTTGGGAGCTCTGAAGACCTTGGCTGGGCTGGCCTCCATAACTCATTCACAGCCGTCAGGAGCCACGCTGCGCTGGGACGTTGGCTGATGGCTTAGCGGGCATCTGAAGTGAATTTCAAATTAATTTGATAGTTTTGGAAAAAAGCTTGTAATTGCATCAGTAACGTAGGTGCTAATCGCAGTCCGCGTTCAGTGCAAGGAACTGAATTGAAAGTAACACCGTCTTCTGCATTTGGGGTCACTGTGAGAGCAAGCCCAGGTTTTTCAATCAATTTTTTGAAATCTGAAGAAGAGAAAAAGCTTCTTTTTGAAGCGCGTTGCTCATTTCTGACCATCTGATCATGATCGGTTGCTACTTCATTAGAAACATATTTTATGAGGAATTGGAACAGTTCCTCTCTTTCCTGAAGAAGCACAAATAGTGGATGCTGTTTATATTTTTATCCTTCTTCTTAAAAATTTCTATGTGCTTTTTTAGGTCTTTTTTTTTCTGATATTTGAACCATCAGGCTTTTCTTTGGCACCACTTCTCAAAGTGCACGTACCTATTGTAACCAATGCTGTAATGAGGGTTAAAAGAGACAGAGAAGACACTGTTGCTGCTTAGCATCCCCTAAATATTTACCCCAGATAAATTATTTGGAGCAAAAAGAAACATTGATACGTAAAACTATATGATCTGCCTTAAGCATGTGCTACACCGGCTATTGTAAAGGAGAAAGCGGGAATGTTGTAGGTATTGTGGTGGAGTTGGGGTTCCCTGCCAGGGCAAGAAGAAGGATGGGACTTGGCCAATTCTTTGTGTAAAACCAAGAACTTTTGGTAGGACCTTGTGGCCACAGATCGAGGACCTCTGTGGTTACCTCTGTACACTGTGCCTGCTGCAGCTTGAACACACTAGAAAAAGGGGCCCAAATTTTGCAATACGTATTTTTTATTTTATGCAGTATATGTTGCAATAACTTCTAACTTTATGTGAAGAAGGAAAATTTACGGCATTACTGCAACGAGTGAATTGCATTGATTCTGGCTGATCTGAAATTTAGCAGAGAGGCCACTGCTTGCTGCAGGACCAAATTCTTCCAAGTTAATTTTGGGATACCATTTAAATTTAAGAGAAATCATGTATCTATTTTAGAGTCTGGGCTTCACAAGATCCTTTTTCCTTAAAACCAGAGGATGCAGCACTGTAATTAGGGTTCAGAGCATGGGAGGTAGCCCAGGAATTCAGTGCGCACGTTATTTTCCTGTGAAGTCTCATGAACTCATCCTAACTTTGGTTAGGCTGAAATTAGTTAAGAAGATAGTGCTTCATTTGCATGTGTCTAATCTCAGATTTCTTCAAGCTATGTAGTTCACGGTTCAATACGCTTTCCTTACTAACGGTGAAGGTGACGGTTGCCTTCATGGCAAAGCTTTGGTGCCATTTGGCGAACAAAAATTTGCTGTGTTGCAGATGAGGGAAAACAGGAGCAAGCGAGCAGGGGAGCAAATGGAATGGAGCCCCTGACTAATGGAGAAATACCCTGGCTCCTGGGTAGCAATCCAGCCCCCTTTGTCATCACCAGCGCGTTGGGCTGATAGAGGAGTGAGGTGAAGGTTTAGCGTTTGTTCTGCTCGTGGCACCATATCTGCCGCTCACCAGCTTTGTTGTAGCTTCGCGAGGAAACTTGCAGCGTTCCTGCTCTGCAACAAAAGCCGCAAACAGCCTTTCAGAATCCTACCTAGAAATGTTAAATCCTTTCATTGTTGTTCTATATTACATTATATTCTATTTTATTACTTGTGTGGGCTGTCGAGGGCCTCATAGCCGTGTTAGTGCTTTCATCCTTTCCTTTCCCACTGTATATTTTATTAAGACTTCTTTTTTATTTTTGTAGCTTTCATGCTGATGCAAGCACTAGTTTTATTTCCAGATTGATTCTGTAAACTAAATATTGTTCTTGAGCCTGGTAGCAAATCAGCTCTCTTTGGCTAGTATTTTGAATTCCCTGCTCAGGAGTTTTCTTTATTTAGAGCTTGATTCATAAAAAATTTACATGCTATTTAAAGGTTATTTTTTCTTGCTTTACTCTGATACAACTTCAGAATTCCCCATTTTACACTCAAATAAAGAAAAACGAAAGATATGTTCCATGCTTATGAAATTTGTTCTGTAGACAAGGTCTCCTATTCAAAATGGAACAGGTGCAGCTTGGGCAATTATATATAAATTGCATTTATCTTGCACCTTTGACCGCTTCTCTATACTCTGGCTGCTAATCCATCTCCATTGGGACTACATCTAACATTCAAACCCCCAAGCAGCTTCAAAAGAACCGCCTTTAGAAAATAAAAACAAACTGTCACCAAAATGTTTCCTTCTTTCCTCCAAAGAGTGAGATTTCTGTTTGCCACCCTCCCATAGAAAAAAGACCCACTTGCCTTGGGCAAGTTTAGTCTGGGACCAGCGACAGTTTATGATCTGATGTCTTATGACTTTTAAACCAGCGCAAATGGGAAAGGTGTAGCTTTTCGGTCAGAGACTTTTAGCGCAGGGAGATTGAGAGATACTCACTGTTAGAGATTTTGTTGTTTTGTTTTAACAGAAATGGAATTTCAGAGACTTTGCAAACAGGTTAGTTATAATTTCCCCTCTGTAAACTGAGCTCAGGCCCCTGTGGGATGCCAACGGTGGAATGAAAAAAAAAAGCCCGAACATTTCCTTTAGGCGTTTGAGAGAGATTTAACATTTAGTTTCACGGCAAAATGTGGTGCCTACACCAAGGCACCCACCTGATGACACACAAGGGTTTTGTGAGTCCTCCGTTGAGATGTCTTGGGTTCCTCTCTCCCAGCTCCATCCCCATGGACAACACAGATCATCTCAGATGAGATTGCATAAAAACTGTAGGGTAGGATGTCCCAAACTGATTTCTTTTAACCAATCTACTCCACTGATGTTATGACACTGCATGACAATGCTTTTACTGTGTTTTAGCTAAATAGCTGATAAAGCAGCTGAGACCACCTACAATTGGACACTCTCCTCATCCACCTGCAGTTGTGGGTTTTCCTCCATCCACCTACATTTGTAGGTTTGTCCCCATCCACCTGCAGTTGTAGGTTTGTCCCCATCCACCTGCAGTTGTAGGTTTGTCCCCATCCACCTGCAGTTGTAGGTTTGTCCCCATCCACCTGCAGTTGTAGGTTTGTCCCCAACCATCTGCAGTTGTAGGTTTGTCCTCATCCATCTGCAGTTGTAGGTTTGTCCCCAACCACCTACATTTGCAGGTTTGTCCCCATCCACCTGCAGTTGTAGGTTTGTCCCCATCCACCTACATTTGCAGGTTTGTCCCCATCCACCTGCAGTTGTAGGTTTGCCCCCATCCACCTGCAGTTGTAGGTTTGTCCCCATCCACCTACAGTTGTAGGTTTGTCCCCATCCAACTACAGTTGTAGGTTTGCCGCCATCCACCTACTTTTGTAGGTTTGTCCCCATCCACCTACTTTTGTAGGTTCTCCCCATCCGCCTACAACTGTAGACTTCTTTCCATCCCCAGTGTAAAGTACCTTACTTCAGCTTTATTTTATGGCCTACTAATGCATTGTAGGGATTAGGCACGTCTTTTAAATGGCTGAAATACTGGGTTTTGCACACGGGGGGAAAATAAATAATTCTTCCACAAATGTTCAGAAACCTGATACATTTAAAAACATATTTCAATTAGTGTTGTAACAGCTGCACACTGCTAAGGTATGTTGTGTGGTGTCTGAACAAAGAACTTAGCTCAAGCTGTCGTGTTGCCTCAGATCAAAACTGAGTCCTTGATATGGATGTGGTAGACTACATAGTTCTAGTAGAGCCTTTTTAGTAATAATATAAATTAATGTGAAAATATGAAGTATTTTAACCATCTCATTTCTAAATTAATTTATAAAATATGGATGATTCCATGCCAGGCTACCTCTGTGCTGGCTGAGGGGTGGCCCCAGGTAGCAGGAGGTGTAGCATTGAATGAACGCCCCATGTGAAGAAAGAGCAAAGCAGGCGAAGACTGAGAGATAAGCACATCACCCAGCCTTGGATGAGCAGCAGTGGAGTTGGTTGACTTCTGTTGGAGAAAACGTGCTGGGCATCTGGATGGAACACAGCTTGAAGAGGAAGGAAATGTGGGGTGAGAAAGGTGTAGTGGGCATCAAATGTAGCGTGCCTCAAAAATATCAGGAAATTTGAACTGATGGAGAAGGAACAGCGTTGTGGAGAAGTGGAATAAGTTGGGCTTGCTGATGTCAGAGAAAAGTAAGTCAGAGGGAGGGACTGAGACAGCGTGGGCAGAAGTTTAGTGAGGAGAAAGACACAAAAAAAAGGTGCTGAGTTAAAGCAGAATGTCTGCAAGGAACAAAATTAGCAACTATGGAGATACCAGCAAAGGGATGGCAGCGTGTTGCTCTGAGCGGGCTGAGCAGGACAGCTGGGATGAGGCAGGGATGCGGGCAGGAGCATCTGGTGCATCCAGCTGGGTGGTTTGTAGAGTTGGGAAAGCTCCCACCCCACCCGTGAGGGTTTTCTTCTGGAATCCCTGGGGTTTGAGGAGCTCTTAGGTCAAGAGTGCTTTGGGATTTAAGCTAATTTGAGTGACTTGATGGTGCTAAAATCTCCCTAGGATTCCCCCACCAAGGCAGAACTTGTGCTCTGAATGGCAGGTAGAGACCTCCCCGCTCTGGATGTGATGCACCCCTAGGTCAGGGCTGGAGGTTCAAAGCCAAAGTACATGTACAGCTCAAAGCTTGACCTTTAACCAACAGGTTAAATTGGCAGAAATGCGTGTTTAGGAAACAGATCATAAACGCAATACTGCTATAATTCAATATATCAAGCTTGAATTTTCAATTTTACTGTAAAGGGAAATAAAGAAAAAAAAAAGAAACCCTGTATAAGTGAAAGCTTAGGAAACTCTCATACAAAGAAGTGTAGCTTGAGTTCCAATTTCCAGGCATCCGCTAATTTCCCTGTCACTTGGATTATTCTATCTGTGGGTTCTCCTGTATTTTCCTTCCTGTCAGATCTCCCCTTCATTCCATAACATACAATTTTTGGCTTCCTTGAACGTTTGTTAATCACACCTTATTAAATATGAACTTTCACAGTGGGACTTGAAGGTAGCTGTGACTAGATCGGGAAAAAACAATTAGCATATTCCTTACTATTCATTCTTAGCAACTTTTCTATGGAAGTGATTTTTTTTTATGCCTGACTTCCCCTGCTCTTGAGTCCCGGTAGCGACTGCAGAAGAAAAGAAGGCAGGTCAGGTTCATAAAGAGCAACTTGAATTTTCCTGGAAGTCGAGATCTTTCAGCAATCTGAAAACATATTTCACTTTTCCTGCTGGATTTCCTCCTGTGCTGGTGCTGCCAATGGTGGTCTCCCATCTTCCCAGCCCTTCGCTCTTGGCTGGGATTTTCTCACCCACCCTTCACCACCCTACTCTTCCTCTCCCTGCTCTTCCTTCTTTAAGAATGAATAGAATTAAAAGAATCAATAGAACACCACACTTGTACAACTGACAAGATGGGAGGGTTCTGGTGCGAAGTTCATTCCTGTTCTGGTCACATGCCACATTAGCTGAGCTTGATAAATACACCCGAGGAACCAGGCCAGTTCACTAATAAGTTCCTAACAATCCACTCTAGCAATAAGACATGTAAAGCAGGGCTCTGCATTTCAGGCACTAAATACCATCATTTTTGCAGGCGTAAAAATAGCATGAAATATCAAATAATGACCAATTGGCATTGTATCTGCCTGCAGGGTTGCACCACTCCGGAGCGTTTAGTTGAATGACACTAAGATTACAATTTGACATTTTGAAAATTAAAAAAATCTGGCTGAAGGTACTATTGTTTGATTTTATTTTTTGCCTCCTGCAATCTAAGTTTGGTGATCGGTCTTCACTAATTCCAATCTTTGCACCATATGTTATGTCTGGATATCTCACGGTTGCATCATGCTTTGCTGAGTTTTGTCATGTGGCATCATGCTGACAAGTATTTTTTGTCAGCTCTATTTTGGAATTAAGCTTTCAGTATGGCAGTTCTGGAAGGTGTTGAAGGCATTCCTGTGCTATTTGTGGCCTGGGATCAACCAGATGTGTTTAGGCTTGGCACTGGTTTTGAGTTTCAAACATTGGTTCAAAACTGCCTGAAATGCCAAAGGAAATACTGTTTTCTGCAGCTTAACACCACTTTAGCACTCAGCGAGTGGCTGACAACATTTTATTTAGAAACCCCTTAT
>NC_138660.1:64394962-64574962 GCF_964273445.1 Streptopelia decaocto | reverse complement strand
TTAAGCCAGACCTAGGGTGAGGAAAAAGATTAAAGACAGGTTTGTTGGGTTTTTTTGTTAAATGCATGTGACTTATTGATGTAAAATCAGATCTTATCTAATGCAACTTTTTGACTCTTTTCTGGGGGGGAAGTATCTCAGCATGTAGGTACATTTAGCAGTTTCAGTCCTGCCTAGACTTTGGGCCTAATACTCAAAGCCTGGGCATGTACAGCTCTTGGTACAATTCTTTGACACAGGAGCGTTTGAGGGTAGGCAGCTTGTGTTCTTGGATCCCATGTGCTTTTTCCGGTATTCTTACAAAAGAATGCAAAAAATTACACCTAAGCTCAAGTCAAGCACATGAGTAACACCAGGGGATTACTCAACATCTGATTTCAAGACTTTGAATCATCAAGGCCTTAGTTACCACAGCGGCAACTTTAAAATGTCACAGCACCAGCCACTGCCGTGCCACACAAGGCTGTTCTCGTCTTTCCCTGTTAAGAATAGGTTTGCTCATTCATATTGCAAATAAAGAAACATCTTCAGGCTCAAATTTGCAAACAGTGAAGTCATTAAACAACTGACTTCAATTCACACGAGCAACGTTACTTGCCTGAATAGTAAAAGCAAAACCAGAGCCTTAGCGAACAACCCATCGTAATTTTAGGGTGATAACACTGAAATCAAATGAGTGGTTTGTAACTTCAAGACACAAATGGAGATATCTGTGTGTACGTGGCCAGCCAGATGGGAGTATGGATATTCATTCTTAACAAAGATTGGATTTTTATCCAATAAAGTACTCAGCAAATATTATACTATTTTGAAGCACATAATGAAAAGGTCTCCTTTTATATCTTTACCCAGCTCTAAATGAGGTAACAGCCATCGACGTATTTTCGAGATTTGGTTGACAAATAATGGAGTTTGAGAATCCTGTGTAGTCCACTGGCTCCAGACATATATCTACAATCTGGAGTTGTGCAGCCTGAAGTAAACACAGCTGTGTTTATCCGAATGTGTGATCCCGTGTACATGGTAGAAAGTTCAAATAAATGCACTCAATGTGATGATGCTGTAAATGCAGTGCATTCGTCAGATGCGTGATGATGCAATCTCTTAAATAAACAGACTGAGCTGTTTGACTCCTGAGCTGCATAGACATAAAATATATATGTACATTAATTGAAGCCAATAAAACAAAATCCAAACCAGCTATAAGATCTTAAATGAATGTTAACTGAAAATCCACTTCTTCTTCTTGCACCCTGAATAAACAAGTTCTGTGCACTGGTATCAAATGTATGGTGTAAGTTTTAGACAACTACAGACTGAGGTAACAAATAACCATCAGTTCTGGTTATTTTTACCTAAGATGGTCCATTTTCTAAGACCAACTCTAGAAATTATAGGATATTCCAAATTTTTCTCTCATCATCCACAGAGATAGCTCTGTTTTACAGCTGAAATATCATTTTTTGGCACGTGTGATCTGTTCAGTATTCAACAGAACCAATAGTCTAGAGGAATAGGTTTGTGATGAGCTGAAGAATACGTGAAGGAAAGGGAAAAACTGAATGGAGATGCTATCAAAGCTGTTGTTTTACTCGGAGTTACCATTGGCTCAGCATTTCACTACAAACTCATTCAGAACATCAAGTTACTGGAAAAAATCCTCCACTTGAGTAATATGAAATATTTACTGATGAGTCAGAAGTTGGAAGTAGTGACACCACTACACACTATTAAAAAGTCCTGCTTTTCAATATTGCCTGACTGCTCTGCAACCCTAAATAGCATCACTGCAGAAGTGCCATAAAGCTTTTTCATTTGTCTCAAGCACGTTCACTTGGAAAACACAAGCTGTACAAATGGTCTCGAGAATGTTTACTGCAGAATTAGACCATCAAATTTCTTGACTTATGTGTTTTAAAACCTTGCCCAAAAGATGGCACTAACATTGTTTTTAGTAACATATATCGGATATAGATTTAATTCTTCCCCCCATGTCAAAGTATCTTCAAAATTGTCACAAACGTATGTTGGAAGAACATGCTCGACATGCACTACTATGCCAGACAACAATTGCTATGTAGAAATTAAGCTTCCTTCATGTTGAGAAGCACACGGAAAGTATTGCTGGACCATCAGATGTATCTGTCAAAATACAGAGACACTGAGCTACGAAACCTTCATCCCAACCAAGACTATTTAAATCTATGTAATATACCATACAATATACCAGAAGGCTATCATACATTTAAATTATGCACTATTAAATCTCTTGAAAAGTATGCTAAGACTAGATCAACTTCATTGAACAATTTATATCTGATTTAAAATATTCAAAGAAGTATTACACTGTTGAATTTTATTATCAGTAATTTATTTCAAGTTTTAAAATATTTAAATTACATGCTGCATAAGGAATGGCAAATAGTTTGCATGTCTCCTCAAGCAGTGGAAGCACCTATTTACAATACTTTCACAGTTTATGTTAATATGGTTATTCTGAGTGTGCACGGAGACCATCTTCTTTTCACTAAGCAGATCGTGTCTGTGGACTTGAGGAAGGTGGGCCTCGAATAAGCTAAAAATTTGCTGTTGATCTGGCAGGAATGGAGCATTTGACAAGCAGAGGACTCAGGTGGGGTTGCTATAATCTACAGGACCACCAGGGAGGAAAATACTGAGTGTTGCTTCCACTGAAGCCATCGGAAAAAAGACCTGTAAAGAGTCAGGCCCAGCTTTCGGTACTGTGAGCTGCTTGTGAACATCTGGGGACTCTTATTTTCATGTCATGCTCCTTCCGTAATAGCATCACTCATACAGCTTCCAAAACCCTCAGGTAGATGTTAAGGTACCGTGATAAAGCAGAACACTGGATAAAGCCAGAGCAAGTGACATCAGAAGGTAATGAGACAGGTCAGTGTGATAGGAATGACCCAATTATTGTCAAGTCCTTCGCAAGCACCGTAACGAAGGACAAATTTGAGGGGCAGAGCAGAGAAGGTCTGATGGGAGAGCTTGGAAACTGAATATAAAGGCGACAGATAAATGAAAGTGAGAGGTTACGCCAACGTAGGTCTTGAAAGAGAAGTCTGTGCTTATGGTCTGTGCAGTCAACACAAGGGATGTTGTGGGATCCAGAGGAAATCAGCGACAGGTTGAAGCTGTGTTAGAAAGTGGCAGGAGAAGAGGTAGATGGAGGGGGTTTGATGTGGTGGGATGGGAATGTCACTGTCAAGAGAAGAAGCCGAAGGGAGATGGAGCAAAGCAGGGAGGGGTGGATGGTCTGGAGGCACAGTGGTATGGAGACATATCAGAGGTGAAGAAATAGCTGGGGCTGCTGCTATGATAGCAGTGAGGGAGATAAGAAGGACCCATATGTACTGGGCTTCTCTTTGGGGGAGTCATGTAGGAGCTCTAATCTGGGAATCTGCACTTACGTATACTGAATTTAGCCCCAAAATGAGGAAAAGAAGGAGCATGAATTATGCCAACATGATGTATACATAGCTTTTCACTCTAAAAAGATGGACCACAAATGAGGAGGGTGAGGAATGGCAGGAGCTGCCCCAAAGCACATTTAATACTTAACACCACTTCCTTACGAAGTCGAAATAATTTATGTCCCCAGTCTGCTGCCCTTCTGCTATCAACCCCTTCCTGAAGTCAGTTAGTTAAAGAAATGCAAGGAAAAGGCAGGCGAGCTTCTCGGGGAGGACAGACCTAGACACTCCTAGTTTTTGTTTTAGTTTCCAAGATACAGAATCAGGTTTCCTTTTAGACCCGTATTTTTGTTGTTGTATCTAGGGTAAGCTAATGTTTATACCCCCCCTGCCTTAAACTTTATTTTTCTTCGTGGAAGGAATTAGTCAGGGAGAAAAGAGAAGTGTAAAATAGCAACAGAGGCATCACAACGAAATCGGGGAATTTACGAAAAGTCAAAAATTAGATACAGCTACTGAGGCCGCCAACCACAGGTGGGTTCTCTCATATTAACATAAAACCCCTCAGCTAGGAGGAATCAGAAAAGCACAGTACCAATTATTGTAAGCTGCCATCGCCACTCCTGTCGAGGCCCTGTTGAGTCCACACTGTTAGAAGGGCCTGAAAAATCCCCAAACCATTGCTGGGAAACTCCCCATGACAATATCCCTGCCTGCAGAATTTCTCTGTGCTGCAACGCTGCAGATCATCTAAATACAACCACTGGCTTCTGCATAAAAGTCAAGGTGCTCATCTGGTTAGAACCCCAGCAAGCCACGGCTCAGGAGCACACCTGGGGAAAAAGCCTCCTACAATAGGTTCTGGACCATAACAGGACTCTGCTGCCCCTTCCACCCCCTCGCTTAATGAATTTTTCAAAAACCAAAGGGAACTGCCATCCTAACACCGGGAACTGGACAATTTGCGGTAGGTGCTACGCATGGTAGTGCTAGTAGCAGCAGGAGTGCCATGAATATGGAAGCGAGGAGCTAACAGGAGGAAGAGACATTTGGAGAGAAGTATCTTGCTCAGCTTCTCATAACAAAAACTAGTTTTAAAATCTTCAGCAGTGAAGCAAATGGGTAGGGTGTCACCGGTTCAGCTGAAAACTCACTTGCACCTTATGGTCACCATCTGTGGTGTGGAACGTTTTCAACCTTGACAAAGCAGATTTGTCCGAGGATATTTCCTCTCTTTGAAATAAGAGAATTAGCTGTGGTAAAACCGGAACCCGTGTTGGCACATCTACACTCAGGCGAGCTCTGGAAAAAAAAGAAAAGAGAAAAAAAAGAAAGTATATCGTTGCAACAAGCGCCTGGTTGCCAACCTGTAAAAAATAACACCCTTCCACCCCCGGGCAGCTCCAGCTGTGTCGGTGCTGAGCAACACCAAAGGCCACTGGCTCTTCCTCCTCCTTTTTAAAATATGAAGTGTCTTTTTAAAAGCCCATGAGAAAGAAAGGCACATGCAGCAGGTGGTCACATCTGTGCCCGTCTCACTCCATCCTGAACAATTTGCTCCTGATTGTTCTCGGTGAGGAAAAGGGTGGAAACTCCAGGCGTGGAAGGAGGACGAGGGTGGGTGGAAGAGGACAAGGGCAAGAGGAACAGAAGATTTTATAACCCATGGGCTGTTCACCCTCTTTCTTGCTCTATCACTGTGGGAGAATTCCCCCAGAGCCTAACTAGCTGACAAGCACAAAAATCAACATATGTTTCAGATATGTATGCGCAGCCATGCTCTCTATCACTGGTGAGATGGAAAAGACCACAGAAATATAAAACATAGATGGTTTCCTTTTGATTTGCCCTTCATTTGAGAATTCTCCATTGGCTGTAATTGCATTCATAATACGGCCACATTTGTGTATTTTTCAAAGAACTGAGAGAATAATCCAAATGATGACTCCAGCTCTGGACAGAGCCTTTCATTTCAATTCATTTAACATTTTAATAATTCCTTAAGTATTGTAGGGTTCCTGTGTCAAGCTGGAGAGTAGCGCTGCGGATCCGTGACTCCTCTCTGCTCCTGCCAGCATTTTCCATTGTGACTTTGGGCAAGTCATTTAATCACCCTGGGTTTTAGGCCCCTCAGCCTGCAAAATGGGGATAAACTGCCTTCCTTACCTCAAAGGTATATTGTGAGGATAAATTTGTGCAGATCATGTTTTAGGGGTTGGGGGGAGCAGAAAATACTTGCCTTAATGGGTAGATTCAGTAGTGCATTTTTCTTTGAGATACTGATGCTCTGATTTCCTGGCCACCACCCCGAATGTCACAGACACTTTTAGGTTTACTCTTGAGGAAGGAGACGCTCAATTGCTACCATAGATAAACACCATAAGCTTAGTCTGCTCTACCCAGATTTAATCTGTTCAATTTCTTGAGTTTTACCTCTTCCCCCAAATTCTCCCATCCCTCCCCACAAAAAGGTAGAATCCCAGTGAGCAGAGATGAGCAGCTCGTTATAATCCAATTAATGTAGTCAAATTTAACCACTCCACTTCCAGTTCTGGTGGGCTGTGTCGCATGCTCCAGTGACACAGGAAGCACCGCAATGCGAATTAAGCATCATTAACTAGAGGCAACCAGTAGAGACACAGGACGGCAACTGTCTGCCTGCAGAAACCACAAGAAAGGGCACAGCTCTCACCATCAAGAGCTTCATATGTAACTCTGGCCTTTAAAATGTGTGACAATGACTCAGAATGAGGAACACAAGAAAATCTGCCGAAAAAGCAGTTTGTCACGATGCGGGATTCGTTTCTTCAACAGCTATAACCTCAGTTTCCTGATTCAGCAACTTTGGTGCCTATAAATTAAAGAAATAAAGCGAAATGGCAATGTGTTTGCATGGGATGGAGGTAAAACTGGGTGCAAAAGGAAAAGCACTTTGGTGGTCAGGAAATACGCTGTAATGTGCCTGGATTCAAGATTAGTGTGACTAGTGAAATTAGGAGAACCCATGTGTGATCATTAAGCTTATCAAAGCCTTAGTGAGACTCAAATGTAGGTGAAGTACTGACCCAGCTGAAGTCAGGGTGATACTTCCAACCTCTCACCAAGTGTTTCTAAATTGCCCAAGGCCCATCACTGGGGCTGAAAAGCAAAATCTAAATAGAACAGATAAATAATAAATTAAATAACATAAGTTAAAGCCTCCTGGAAATGAAAACTGATTAGCCAGATTTCACAGAGGGTTTCAATTAAGTCTGTTTCTCGTTTTTGTTTATCTATATTTAATACCGATAAATAATGTTATTTCATTACAAGTCTCTGGTGTTTACAGCCTTTCTTAAAGGGATAGTCAGACTCAAAACAAACTTCACCGACAGTACAAGTAACATTCTGGGTTAGCAAAATGGAAGAAAAATGCTTGTTTTTCTTCACTAACAATGCTTGCATGTTTTCTTGCACTGTGTTTCTCCTCTGACTTTGCAGGCGCTAGAAAGAGAGCTCGGCTAAGAGTTCCCATCTTCTCCCTGTGTTGAAAACCTGGAATATTTGCTATCGCTGAGCTTAAATGCTGTGCTTTGTACATTCATTTACTCTCAAAGATAAGAGAGGAAGGCCCAAGAGGACCAGTTCAACAGCTTCCCACCTCACGTGGACCACAGGTCCCTGAGGATGAGGAAGGTGGAGGTTGACCCCTGCCATGTCATTTCCCTCCAGTGTTACATGTGCTCACACCTGACCCCATCAAATGCTTCTGTTTACAGAGAACAGATGCCAATATTAAGAAGCCACTTCTCATATAATTAGGAAACAGTGACCAGCTCTGGCAAGCCTTGATCTACTACATGATGACCCTGATCCTACCCATCCTTGCATAGCAAGCAGCAGAAATTCCCTGATTTCAGCTGCTGGAGATCAACACCTTATGAAAAGCTCCCCTGCACACCTGTTCTCTAATTAAAAAAATGTGTCAGGTGAAAAGGGGCAGCACATTAATGGGCATTTGCTTTAAATGAGGAGACAGAGCTTTACATGCAGCAGTAGCACATGGGTGGGGGTTTTGGCTCTATGCTTGTCCCAAAGATCATCCTCCTGCTCTGTAATTTGACAGCCATGTACCATGCCTTCAGTAATGCAGAAAACAGGGTTGCATTTGCTAGAGTTGCTTAGTATTGTTTAATTGTGCTAATTTAACCCAGGTGGTTTCTGCAACAGCCTTTGCCTTAGGCCTGGAGAAAAGCAAGGAGGTGAAAGCAGTGAATTTGTTATGTTTCTGCATGGGAAGAGTAGAGAAAACCCAGCTGAGATGTGTGGAAAGAAGGTATGGAAATTATGTGCTTCCTATCAGCTCCTGCAGCACTGGGGAAAGGTCTTAGTACAGGCAGCATTCCAGGAAATCATCCCATCTCTGTGGTTCTACTCATCTCCATGGTTCTATGCCTGGGGACACCCTGGGTGCTAATGGAGGAGTTGAAAAGACCTGCAGAGGCTGGGGTTGGGGACAGAGGAGAGATGTTTCTTCTGGGAAGATCATAGTCACAGTCTGTCTTTGCATAACAGTGTGTGGTTTACAGGCAATGCACTTAGTGGTGCCTTTACAGTATCACAGTATGTTTGGGATTGGAAGGGACCTCAAAAGATCATCTAGTCCAATCCCCCTGCTGGAGCAGGAACACCTGGGTGAGGTTGCACAGGAACATGTCCAGGTGGGTTTTGAATGTCTCCAGTGAAGGAGACTCCAGAACCTCCCTGGGCAGCCTGTTCCAGGCTCTGTCACCCTCACTGAGAAGAAGTTTCTTCTCAAATTTAAGTGGAACCTCTTGTGTTCCAGCTTGATCCCATTACCCCTTGTCCTATCATTGTTTGCCACTGAGAAGAGCCCGGCTCCATCCTCGTGGCACTCACCCTTAATATATTTATAAACATTAATAAGGTCACCCCTCAGTCTCCTCTTCTCCAAACTAAAGAGACCCAGCTCCCTCAGCCTTTCTTCATAAGGGAGGTGCTCCACTCCCTTAATCATCTTTGTTGCCCTACGCTGGACCCTCTCCAGCAGTTCCCTGTCCTTCTGGAACTGAGGGGCTCAGAACTGGACACAATATTCTAGATGGGGTCTCACCAGGGCGGAGTAGGGGGGAAGGAGGACCTCTCTCGATCTACTAACCACCCCCCTTTGAGGACTAGGATGCTGTAAGCTGTAGAGGTTGGTTGGTATTTTTTTGCTTGGGGGATTTTGAAATGGAAAGGACCATTTATTTCCTGAAGAGTCCAGGTGAGTATCTGTTGTGTAATGCAGCTGCACTGAAACCACCAGCACATCAGTGAGACGGGTTTATTTTCCTGAGCAGATGTGCGTGCTAAGGTGGAGAGGGATGAATGCTATGCCAGAGGTCTTTTGTTTGAACAACTGAAGGAAAATGTGCTGGCTTCAGGAGGGATGCAGGTGATGCTTCCTGGACCTGTGTGGTGATGGCTGGTGCTGCCAGACCTGCCGCTGCATCCCTGGTTTACAAGCTGGAAATCATGTTGCTGAACCAGGATGACCTTGTTACTCTGAATAGAGCCACTTCTTCTGCCCCCAGGTTTTATCCAGTTGTCTCTTTGTTTGGCAGCCTGAGCAGAGCAGTGTCTCCAGCTGGATGTCTGGAAGACTGGGGCCGTCTGGGAGCAGATGGGAATGTTCCTGTGTGTCTGTCTGCAGCTCTCAGGGACCTGACTGAGACTCGCAGAGCTTGGAATGCGGACGGAGGGTGCCCAAAAAATGCCATAGCAAATGCAGCTGGAAGAGTCTTCTTTCCTTTTTCATTCACTTTGATTTCTCAGGCTGTTTCTCAGCCTGAAGCACAGGTCTGAATCTGGCGGTGCACAGAAAGGAGGGGTGCTTGGTGTCTGCTCATTTCTGTGGTGTTCTCTCTGTTCTACTTCTCCAGCAAGTAGGACACCTGGGATTTATGGTCACCTTAGGCTCAAGCTTCAATTCCCCACCTTCAGAAAGCACCCCCAGCCTTCAGAGCAGAGGCTGAGCCTCAAATCCGACTCTGTGCACTTTGTAATACTGCAAAATGTTCCTGCAACCAGGTGAAGAAGAAGCAGAAGGAAATATGGCTTTGTAATCGAGTGCTGAGAGCACTCACCGGGACAGGGGAGTCCTAAACTGTGATTCCTGCTACCTCCAAAAGTAACGTTTTCCCAGTTACTAAAAATGCGTCTGTCTTGAGAGCAGCGAACTGAGATTTTCCTATTCCTACATGACTGCATTCCCAGTCACCCTCCCTTAGTGGTGTGGGGTTTTCTTTGGTTGGTTAGTTAGGGTTTTTTTTATGCCATTACAGTTACAGGCATCACAAGCCCAGCCTGCACCATCCCCGCTCAAGTCCAGGATAGACAGAAAACTGACTAAAGAAAATTAAGCTCCACCTTGATGTCCCACTTTTCTCAGGCTATGTTTTTGCAATTCCGTAGCAGATGGTATGTCTTAGGTACATCACTTTGGACGTGCCAAGTGATGTACTATCTATCAGTGTTTTTATTTAATGAGGAGGGCAAATTTGACTCCTACTTACACTTGGGAAGCTGCAACAGGGAGACAGGTGCGATGCTATTTCATACTGCTGTATCATCTACCCAGAGCTCTTAATAGCTATTTTTAATCTGGACACTAAAGGAACTATTAATTAGGGAAACATATCTGGGTGCCTAATACAAATTGTGGAGACTATAATGGTGTATTACAGCATCTTAATTTTCTTCAGACTACAATTAGCAGTGAGTTGGTCTGCCCTATGATGATTTTTGTTTCTTTTATCTGACAAAATAAAGTTGCAAATACAGGGCAGCTGAGTCATAATAGGAGGGTATGGGATTCCAGCCCAAAGCGCTTTACTTGTGTGTCCAGTCAATAGACTTAAAAAGGAGACACTTACTTAAAAGCTGATGCCCCTAAAGTGAAATGTGGAAACCGTTGAAGGGTTCTGTGGCACTCAATGACAACTTTGCTTTTAACCGCAGTAGGACAAATATCATCATTTAATACTATATGATACTGCAATGCAACGAAAGAAATGAAACAAGGTACAACCGAGTGAGGAGAAAAATATAAGTGACTGGGGTATAGCTGCTGTTTTTAAAATGTGAAGTAGAGGACAACGTTGCATGTATCTGCTCTAAAATGCCATGGTATTTTACCATTAATAGACAGCCAAGACCTTGGTTTTAAATCACAGTTTAAATGTGGTACAATAGTTTCCACTACCTGCACAACAGATTGTAGATGTCAATTTTTTGGTGGACTTTTACTGTTGCTCAGATACAATCCAACCTTCCTGCTTAGTGGGATCGTGAAGGAGGATAATTACGTTGGTGCAAGCTAATTGTATTTTCCTTTTTGCAATGAAATCCATTCTTTTTTTGTGTGGACTTGGACTTGTATTCTTACATAGGAAAATCAGTGACATTAATTTCTTCTCTTTAGGGACTTGATTATCAACTCAGCTAAAATCCATAAAGGGTTACTGAAGATAAAATACTTATCTCTTAGGTGTTCTTCTGCCACATCTGAATAAAAAGGTGGGAATTTTCCCTCCAGAGGAACCTGGATGAGGTTCATCCATGTCCTTCTAAGGAAGCTGATGCTGGTACTGATCTTACAGGGCCTCTACAAACAGCCAGTGAGTAAACTCTTTGTCCTGACTACTTTGCATTGGAAAAAACGTAGCAGAAAGTGTAGAAAAGAAAGGAAAAAAGGACCAACAGGAAAACACTAAAGAGTAGTAATCAACTGAAAGTGCTATGTGAAGAGATGGTGCAGATGATGACCTAAACAAGCAAACAAAACAAAACACTCAGCACCAAACTCATGCTGCTGCCACCACTGAATACACCTTTCATTTTCTCTCCACTTACAAGCCACTTGGAAGCAAAACAAAAGCATATTGGCCTCTCTTCTGCTGACGTGGGTGAGAAACCCCCTTCTGCTGCACAAGTCCTTGCACGGGGGCTGTTGTGATTGTGTCCTCATGAGAAAGAAGAAGAAGAGGTTGACTCCTCCTCGCAGCTTGCTGGATGCTGTGGTGTCGATGCTCAAGATGATGCTCAAGCCTTTGGTGCAGCACACCAGGAAGGCTGTGACAGGTTATTGTGCTCATCACTGCCTGTGTCAGTACTTAAGTGGTTCAATTACCATTGCTGGAGGTGTTTAAAAGATGTGTGGATGAGGTTCTGAGGGACATGGGTTCATGACAGTGTCGGTTTAATGCTTGGGCTCCATGATCTTGGTCTCTCCCAATGAAAATGATTCTATGATACTTCAGCCCTGTGCCTTTCCACATTCTCACCAGCTCCACAGCTGTAGAAATGGGTTTATTTTAATCTTGGACATCTCCAAAATAGATTCTTCATAACTTGCTTCCTTGTGTTTCTAAATATGGGTAAGAAAGCTGAGGAACGGACAAGGAAACGGGATTTATCTGAGGCTCTGCCCCTCCATTTCCCTTTCCTTTAAAAAAAAATACATCAAAATCAGC
Organism: Streptopelia decaocto; assembly: GCF_964273445.1. Classification (NCBI taxonomy): domain Eukaryota; kingdom Metazoa; phylum Chordata; class Aves; order Columbiformes; family Columbidae; genus Streptopelia; species Streptopelia decaocto. The sequence goes on along the minus strand of NC_138660.1, from coordinate 64,563,009 downwards.
AAATGTGTTGATGCAATAGAGACGTTTTCGTCAAAGACTCAGACTAACTAGCCCACAGCCACATTGCTGCTGGCAAAGTCTGCACCGTGGCTCTGCTCTCCTCTCACCTCGGCTCAGTGCGGGAGGGAGCCGGGATGGGGACGATCTCTTCTTGGAAACACGGAAAGGTGATTACGGGTAAGCTGGAGGATTGTGGCCAGAACCAGGAGATCTCAGGGACACCTAAAGAGGTTTAACCAGCTGAACGTCATCGGTTCTCTGCAGCTCGGCCTTGGCGTGGGACACCAACCCCCCAGGCCTGCATGAAGGCTTGCACATAGGTAGCTTAGCCTCAGTGAATACTAGAGACTTGGTATTATATTTTTAAATTAATTCTTCGACCTATACCTTCATCTGCCATGGTACAAATGCACATTACAGGCTGAATGTTGGATATTTATGATCATTTAACAATCTGTAATAAGCCATTTGGGCTGATTTTGACATGTACATTGCAGTTACTACTTTTTTATCAATATCATGGTACGTTTGTCAGCAGACAATGATAATTGTATTGCTGTGTATATAACTGATCTTGTAGTGCGACATTCTCTACACTGTGCACAAATTGAATACATTGCATCTTAAGTATGGGCCTATTAATTAGAATCAGAGAGAAAAAGATAAAGTACCAACTATGGAGCATCTCTGAGCAACATCTTCTCCAGTGTCACCTTCTCTAGTAAACAACTTGGGAGTCTCACACGATCACCTATTTGTCGGTTATTTACTTGTTACAGGATGCCAGAGGAAGCGCAAGGTCAGAGGTCTGAAATCAAGGGCACAAAAAGCAGGACAAAAAGGGCTGATGAGGTTGCTGTACAAGCATGAGAGTATATTTCTGTATTATAGCAGGTATCGGGCAGCATCTGCTGTAGTTATGGCAGCAAGAGTCGCTTTTGTTCCATTCCTTGCTTTTCACACACCAGTAACTTAGACAAATGTACTGCATATGTGGACACAGGTAGTCATCTGCACTTTTCAGAAGTGACCAGCCAACTCTGAGCTTTAATTACTTCTGACTTCTATTTAATTTCCTTCCAACCTGACTGCTTCTTTTTCTTCCTTTTACAGCCAATGATGAACAAAATATGAGGCTAGGTTTCAAGAAAAAGTAAGTTTAAAGAAAGAAATCCTTTTAAAATGACAAATCTTAACTCGCGCATACTAGAACGCACAGATTTTATGCACAAGGAAGACGAAAATTAAATAAGCCCATAACAGCACTGAAGATCTGGGAAGGATTTCTCTGCCATAATTCAATGGAGATCATAACAGAGAGAATGAGTCAGACCATACTTGAAAAATAATTGCACAGTGTCCTGGTGTGGTGATGGTTGACATTAAGATTTTTCTGCTGTTTGGGTTACAGAAGCAGTGAAATGTGGTTATTTTTATCAGCTGACCAAAGTGTAACAAAACTGTAGTAAAAATTCACTGGGAGAAGTTGCAATCGGCAACATTTGTCTGTTCTGGTGGAGTATAAAGAAGAGAGAAAGAAACTGTACGTTATGCCAAAGTAAAAGCTGTGGCTCAGAAATTTCCTATTCCATTCTTCTATTTTCTATTCTAGAAAATTTCTCCATCACAGCTTAATATAAAGCAAAATGAACTCTAGCAAGAGCAAATAAGGCCAAGTAATATAGGATGAGAGGCCAGGTACTATGAGAAGCTGTGGCCTTGTAAACAGCTGAGTGCCTCGACTTCATATTACAATTAAAAGTAAAGATGCAATATCAGTATTAAGACTGGAGATAGGGAAAAAAATAGTAAAAAAGTAATTGCCAGTCATGTTACGCAACTTGTCAGGATTTTCTTTTAGTAAGAGAGGATGGACCTGCATGAGTATGTGCCTGAAACTTCACTAAATTTGACCAGAAGCAATAGATCAGCACTCAGGTCAAAAAGGGATGGGGAGAATGGGACCAACATGCGGAGAGGTTGTTCCTCTGTTGGACATAACACAATGCTGTGAACATGGGCATTCCTTTCCTATTTGTGTAAATGTCTTTATCATGGTGTTTTCCATAATAAGCGTTATTTTCATTTCCCTTTAATAGTTTTCCTCATTTTAGATGTACACTCACATTTTGCAAAATTTCCTTATTGTCACAGAAGGGTGCTAAGGGACAGCAGCTGCCTTTTCTCAGCTTTGGATATCTAGATTAATCGACGTTTATTAGTTTCAGAAGCATCTCTTGTTATCTGAATCCACCCACCTCTGCTTCCAACGTTACCTGTCACAACAGTTACGTGAAATTAGCCCAAAACAACGTAGTCGGCATCTCTCTGATTCCTACTGCAACACGTTTTCCATTTTCTAATAGCAATACCACTAGACAGCAGTTGGACCAGTTAGCTCAGGAGAGGCAGATTTCTCTGCCTTTTCATTCCCATGCACAGATGGAGACAAGAAGAGGCCCCGTTTAGCTCTTAAACATGACAGTGCAGCTGAAGTTGCTATTTTAACTTAAATTGACTGTATCTCCTCTACATATTCTGCGAATCGATGTAACCATGCCTCCGCGTTCCTTGGTAATGGATTCTGTGCTAATAATGTAATGATTTCCAAAACACTCTCGAGTTGATCATGCAAAAAAAAAAATAAGAATCAAAAGATGAGTGCAATGTAGGAAAGATCTTGTTCCACTAACAACTCCACAAACAGCCACATGTCATTTTTTCCTGAAGTGACTCAAAAGGTCACCTGTGAATCCACTGGCTGGTACCAATTATTTGGTGAAACTCATAGCAAGGAGCTCCAAAAGGGCACAATGTTGAAAACCACTATGGGCTTTGCTTTGAAACCTTTCTTTTCTTCATACCTGCTAGGCTGGCATAGGTTAATTTTCCCTTTCTAGTCAAATCTTTCCAGTTTAAGATGAGTAATGGTGCCAGGTTTCTGAAGAAATACACCACTTAATATTATGTTCTCTAGTAAAGATTCTCTCAAGCACTTTTATTTGCAAAGATTCTGTGACAACTCTTTGGCAGAACATATTTTCAAAATGGGTATTTATGTGCTTCCACAGCTATTTGAATTCTTCTTTTTCTTCACGTATTTTATCTAAAATATGAGTTTTTATCAAATTTGGAATGTGATTTGTTATTTAATTTATCAGGACGATTCTGTTTAATTGCTGCAATTCACGTCATCTTCTCTAGAGTATGTGCATCTTCCACCTTCAATCTTTAATTGGCTGCTGTTTTATTTGCTGCACCTTTTTCATCTTAATTGATTGTGCTGTGGCAGCTCCTTTGAAATACTGGGCAGAAAAGACAAAGTGTTTTCATAGATCTCAGGGCCATCACAGTTCTCCAACCAACCATCCCATGTGAGGCAGATCACAGACATTTACACATCCTTACCTCAATTTTGAGTTATTGAGTCTGCAGCTCAGTCACTTGTGGTTGAGCAAGAATGTGTCTTCTAGGAAGTTTTCCAATTTCAAAGACTTCAAGTGACAGAAATTATCCCACATCCCATGTGTAGTATCCAAATGTTAAATTGTTCTAACAGCTAAATTATGTGCAATGTTAAAAATTTACACCTCATTTCTGATATAACTTTCTCAGCTTCAGTTTATAGACAGACGACCATTTTATGCCTACATCTATCCTGTGATTAAAAGGACTTCTGGAATTGTGTATTTTCTCTGATTTATTTAATGGACTCAAATGTAGACTGAAATAAGTGGTATATAATGGCAAAGGGATTTTTCAAAAGATAATTTGAGTGCTCACTGGACAGTTATAAAGGCGGTTAGTGAGCATATAACTGAAGGTTATATATATATGTATATATGAGGATTACATATATGTATATTTGAGGATGTTATATATGTATATATGAGGATTATATATATATATATATTTGTGTTACAGGTATGGAGAAGTGACTAGATATCCAAGTGGGAATTTGTGTAGGAAATCTCCCATACCAACACACTTGTTTAAAGGCTATTTAGTCTGGAGCATGATTAAATTACTAACTCTTCTTCCTTTCTCTTCTTCATCTTCTCATGGGCTTCTAGGAAATCCATCAGGTCTCAGATGTGTCAGGTGAATATGTTGGGTGTTACCATAGAGGGAAGAGCAGGGAAGCAGAACTATGGGCTGTGGTGGTACAGGCAGAGAGGGCAATTACCAAACATCTCCTGAAAAGTCTTTTTTTAAAATTATTTTCCTTAGTAGCTTGGCAACACGTAATTCTCTAGGCCTGTCATCTAAATCATGTTAGGATTCAAATAGCTAGCAGACTGTAAACAGGAGAGATTAGTCATCCTCAGATCCCCAGCAATACCCTTTTGGAGAGAGGGAGAGTGGTTCCCGTACGACTCTGCGCTGTTTCTGTTGGGGTAGCAGCTGGGAAGAACGTGGGAAAGTCAGATATAAGTGGCACTTCAGAAAAAAATTGAAAACGTTTGTCAACGCTGCGACCTGCTTTGTGCTGGTTCAGGAGTGGCGCTCAGCGATGTCTCTCAGGTGCCCTTCAGTAGGATGAACCGGAGCATCAGGGTCTGGTTAGTGGGAGACAGTCTGTTGCTCTGTTTGAGCTGGATTCCCGCTTCACCATGGTGACCAAGAGAGCTGTATCTGATCTGCTGTTCTGGCACGGGCCTCCATCATTTTTCTGTCTTCCGACCGCAAACCTCCTCATCAGAGGTTTCCAAGAAACCTCAATCATTGCACCTGACAGAGCTGGACTTCTTTCCAGGAAATGAACACAAGGACTCGGCGTTGTCTTTGGGAAAATATGTTCTTCCCTTCTGGAAGTTTTCCAAAGAGCAGGCTGCCCCCTCAAAGCAAACCCTGTCAAGGACAGAGAGTCTAACAGTAGCTGACCTAAGGCTGTGTTTTCAATCTGTGTATATTAACAGAAAAATTTAGTATGGTAACGGGATAAGTAAATTTGCGGCCTTTCAGTCCTTAAAGGGGACTTGTAAGGAAGATGCGGACAGACTCTTTAGTAAGGCCTGTAGCAACAGGACAAGGGGTGATGGTTTTAAACTAAAAGAGGGGAGACTCAGAGTAGATATAAAGAGGAAATTTTTTCCCCTGAGTGTGATGAGAGCCTGGCCCAGGTTGGCCAGAGAGGTGGTGGATGAACCATCCCTGGAGACATCCCAGGCCAGGCTGGACGGGGCTCTGAGCAACCTGAGCTGGTGAAGATGTCCCTGCTCATGGCAGGGGGGGCACTGGGGGAGCTTTGAAGGTCCCTTCCAACACAACCCATCCTATGATTCCGTGGTGCCGTTTCACTCTGCATTCGAGCACCGACTTTACACATGTGTACCAGATCATTTTGAAGTCACCAGCTCCAACACTACGAGAGTAAGTTGGAATGATGTTACCTTAAGCTGAGACGACCCATCCTCAGGCGTGCCATATGGGTCATCCCAGCCCCGTGCTATTGTTCCTGCTCCTGTGTTTTGTCTGGGCAGCCCAAACTCTTATAAACAGGAAACCAGAGACTTCAGAGGATTTGTCTGCTTGAATAGAGATTGGTGCAAGTATTTGAGATCACTGCTCTTCTTACAGACAAAATTCACCTATATGAATATTCATAGGCAATTAAACTGTCATGACTACTTAAGGAAATGCCTGGACTTACATGTAGTTTAATGAGTGTGTGTGTGTAGGCTGCAGGTCTTGCTCCAGGAGCTGCAGATATCCATCTACTGTTGAGTCCTTAAGCTGCTAGCAGTCATGTTTCTTTCCTGAAACTCTTCTCCCATAAATACCAAATAAAACCATGGTTTGTGCAATAGTCCCAGAGATATCAGTTGACCTAGACTGTATTTGTTTGCGTGAGATGTCTTTATGGCGCTCTGGGGAAAAAACAGGGTTTCAAAACCAGAACATCTATCCTCAGAGAAATCTGCTGAACTGCAGAGACTTATTTCCTGACTTCCAGGTATTTCTTTTGGAGTAGATACAGTAACACTTGCACATCATTCTGAGTCACTCCTTGTGCATATGTGCATACTACATCCATTTTCTCCTGCGCTGACAGGACATTGCCAAACGATTTAGTTTAGACAGAGCTGGCTCTCCAGCATAATTTTTCACACACACATTTAGCGCACTGAAAGCTGAATTCTGATTTACAACCTTTTTGGAATTTGTTTTTCGCCGAGGTTTATGCCAGAGATGTTTTATTCATATAAAACAAATGCCTGACATTTGTTTCATTAAGATATTAAGCTTACACTCCGTTTGCTCTCACCAAAGACACCAGCCACATAAAGAATTGCCAGGCCAGGCTTTGGTTAAGGGACTCAGAAAACGGCATGTGAGCTCATCTTTTGCAGCTCTGACTAGGCAAGCCTTGTTCAGAGCCCCGATTCAGTGGCAATTAAATAAACCAGAAAAGCACCCAACCCCACCCTTTGCAGCTGCAGCTTTGTCTGAATGTGATAAGAGATCATTAATTTTCAATTTGACCTCAGCCTATAATGTTCAAGTGGCCTCTTTGTTCTCCTAGCGATGTTACAAGCAAGGCCTGAGTCAAGGGAACTGGAAAGGAAATATTAAAATAGTCTGAAAAACCTCTTTAGTCTTGTGATCTCGCTCCTCCTAACTTAACTGTGCATACCTTATCCATCGGACCATCACAGCTCCATGACATGGATTTCCTCTTGGTTGCAGCCTTTTCTCCAGAATAAACAACACTGGTCAACCAAAGTGACCAGTTGTGTAATGGTAATAATATCTATTGAAATACCGGAGCAAAAACATGTGGTGAACAAACTGACACGGCAAAGTGTATTTATATCAAATGTCTGCGAGTAACATTCGTAAGGATTTACAGGCAGAATAAAAGCTGAAATTCACTCATTAAAGTGTTCACTGTGAATAGCTCACACAGCTCTGAATTCAAAGAAGTGGTTGAAGAAATTGTTATTACAATCCACTGCAAAAAGAGCTATTGTGAACCTATGGGCACATCAACAGCTGTCAATGGAAAATTATTATTATTAGAGAATAGAAAATGTCCTATTTTTAACAGATAATCCCAGAATCTGGGTTGAATTAGAATGAAGGAGAGCCCATCTTTCACATCCTTTTTCATTCAGGCATTTGGCAAGCGGAGACTTTGCAGAATGTATTTTAGGGTGTTTGAACTGCTGTTTGTTACTGGTGGTTTCTCATTGTAGCACCTCAAACAATTCGGCAGATGACCCAGGGCTTGGGTCCTTCTGTAGACACACAACTATGTATCACAGTTCTTAGGTGCTCTAGGTTGTTCAGTTTGGGTCCACAAGCTTGGATGCAAAGGGTGTACCAGGGTTTTCTAAATGTGTTTTTTTCCTGCTTTTAAGCAAATCCAGTTTCCATTGACTAACTCATGCTTTGTACTGGAACAAAACTTCTACATCTGAGGATTTCTCTCCTTCTGAAAGAATTAACAGGACTGGATGGTGCCAGAGTTGGGGCCAGAACTCATTAGACACTTAATTTTCTCTGCTTCTCTGGGGATGCTTTGGAGGAAGAAATCCTGTCACCGGACTGTCCCATCAAATATGAGGAAAAGGGACATGTAATATCTTGATTGTGTCTTCAAACAGTCAGTTAAGTCAGGAAAGGCCTCGGATATTGAGGAAAAACCTTCTGAAAAGCAGTGGCATAATGACTACTCGCAAAAATACATTAAAAAATAATGAGATTTCTGTTAACTAGCAAATTAGAGGATTTTAAAATCTTCTTCCCTCAATGTGCAGACTATAGGTTTTATATGTCAAGTAACTCTGACCTCAAGGAATATTTTCCCTATAGACTTGAAGTATTTTATGTAAGTATAAGGTTATTGGAAAGGGAAGGGGGATGGCTAAGCTAGTTAATAAGATGTTTGGTGACTTTCTATCAGAGTAAAGCAGAGAAACTAATGAAGAAATGTTTGAATTGTTATTTATGCTGCCTATTAGACTTGTAGGTATATGTAGCCTTTCTAGGGAAAAATAAAATGAGTGTAGGTTTGAGTAAATTTCAGCTTCCTGATAATATATGTTCAGACAATCAGGGAAAACAAGCAATATTATCTAAGTTCTAGCACATTATGGGATCTACGTGAATGGCTCACGCAAAGCAGGCAGAAACTGGTACCTGGCAACACGTTATCAATTCCCAGATGGGGCAAAAATACAAACAAACAAACTTTTACAGACAAATTATGATCTTGAGCACATTTTCTGCTGGTCAGTGGACGACACTGAAACTTGAACCCAGCGCTGATTTGAAGTATTTTTGCACTTCACATCTCTGGTATTAATCTGCAGTGAGTTGGTCCCTCTGTGCTAGAGTGATTATCGCTGAGCTGATGGATGGAACTGCAAATATTGTGAGGAGTTCTTCCAGATCTGCACTTTGTATTGCAGCTATTAATATCTTTTTAATTGCTTTGTTTTCTTATCCAAATTTTAGTTGCACGAATGACATATTAATTAACCAAATTCAGAATTGGTTAATTCAACAACTGGAAGGCTTATATTTATCATTGTTCAGTAATACTACCCAAATGTCAGCTCTTAGTTTGAAAAATTCCTCTGAACTAGTAAACCAGAGAATAATAAAGACACTATAATTTTCTTTCACTAAAATAAACAGAATATTTTCTTAGTTAATTGTTTACATGTCTTACTCCTGTCACTGCATTCCTTTCATCCTTATTTTTCTTGTTTTCCTTTATTCACATTTCATCTCTTGAACTCCTTATCTCTCTAATCCCTTATCCTTTATGTTCTTGTTTTATCTCTCATTCCACCATTTTATTCCTTGTTTCCTAAGCCTATCTCCCTTCCCATACTAGGCTCCCCAGGCTTTAAATGCCCTCTGAACCCTTTTCCCTTTCCCCCAGTTCTCTACCTTTCTCTTCTCTTTCATTTCTCCTTACAGCAATCTCTGCAGAACAATACTAGAAGTCGAGCTGGCAAGCTGACAAAAAAGAACAGTTGGAAAGAAAAAGTTTGCTCAAAGACAGGCACATTTCTTTAAAAAGGAAAAAAAAAAAAAAAGAATATCTATAGGAAGGTGTTGCCAAATCATCTGCTTTTTCAGCTGTGAAACTTTTAGCAAGGCTTTCTGCAGCGCTGATGTGAGGGAAGGAGCAGGAAACACTATCAGGTTGCCAGATGACTTGAGGACGGTGAGGTGGGATTCTTAAGTGCACGTGATAGCAGTAATTCAGGATATTATCCCTGATGTAAAAATAGCTATGCAAAATTAACACAAAGGCTTTGGTATAAAAAGATAAAAGCCAGGAAACTCAGAGGCTGTGCAGCTCTTTTTATCTCATTTCAATTTTGTGGAGGGGATTGCGGGGAAACAGCAGAAGAGATAGGGAGTTTGCATTGAGGCATCTGGGCCAAGGTGTAGTCACGACAAAAGGTTCTTGTATTCCTGCTTCTCAAATGGGTGGGAAGAGGACTTGAGCGTCAAGGAGGTGATCTGAGGCTGGGGACACAGGGACATCGATGGGAAATGTGAAAGGCAAACCTGGAGCGAGATACGCAGCGGCAGTCACTGACGATGAGCAAGCTGGGTGTTGGGTGGTGGGTCTATGAACAAGAGAAAACTTCAGCTGTAACGTGCACAGGAGTATGTTTGTTACTGGGGGGTGGAATAACCACTCCAGGCTTTGCATTATATAGTCTCAGCTTTTTAAATACTTAAGGAAATGTTCTTTCCCCGTTCAACCGACTGAAGCTGGAGCGGCTCCAATTGGCAAATATCTATTAGATTGCATTGATTTATTCCGGATTTGAATTTCGCTCCCAGAAATAAAATGGTGATGTGATGAGAGCTGTAGAAGGGATTTCCATTCCCACCGCCACTATCTGAGCTGATGACCCTGAGCCTTGACTTGCATTCCTAGTAGGACAGACCTGTAGGTTACGCGTTCAATTAGCATCTATATCCTGAACTAAGCTGAGTTGGACAAGCTTTGAAAAACCTAACAACCAAATGGCTAATTAGGTCAAATTTGGGGCGTATCAAACTTGACAGTGTATGGCTTACATCACCGTGGATTTACATAATGGAACTTAACGGCACTGAAGAGTCTGTTGTGTCAACTCTGATGACTTTTTCCATCATTTTCTTTGAAACATAGAAGAATCACTTGGATGAATCTCTTCTCAATAACTTTTCTGCCTGTCCCTTATGGTGCAGTGCTTTCCACCACTCACTACCTGGGCTGCTAATGCAGCAGTATTTCTATCAGTCATCTTAGTTTTCAGAGCTCAGTAATCAACGTCAGCAACCAATTGTTTAACAAATTTCCTTTTTAAAACCAAAGCTATTTTTTTCAGCTAAACCAGAGCTGTTTTTTCAAATGCAAAAGCCTGGGAGAGGTGGTAAAACCCATGAGGACCCAAGGTAAATATCTCTGGTAGACTTTTTCAGAGATACCACTTATCAGTGAGCAATAAGAAACCCAAACAACAACAAACAAACCAACAAAACCTTAAGTTAATAAAGTTTTATATTCTTACTGTGGCTTCCTCTGTCTTCTAGCAGCCCATCCTGTACATCAAAGGTCACAGAGAACACAATGAGTCACTATCAAAACCCAAAGAATGCTTCGTGAACAATTACCATACATAAATTGTAGCCTGGTATTTCATTTCTGTGCCAACTCACAGTAATACAGCCCATTTCCTCTTCATTTTTTTTTTCCCTGCAGCTTTTGTCCATAATAGCAAACAGCTTTGTTAATCTGCTCACGGAACTCGAGTTTATTTTTTTTTTTGCCTGCACTTATACCTTTGCCTTTTCAAGCGGTGGGCAGCAGTGGTACAAAGTCTTTTACTACAGCTCTTTAGGCTACATTTCTTTGGTGTGCGAGTCCACAACGACTCCATAAGACTGCCAGGCTTTTTAGACAAAAACAGCATTAGGAATAGTGAAAGGGTCCCCTCTGAAACCCAGAATCAATGTGTCCCCCAGAGAGGAATCAGCCATACATTAGCTCACACCCAGAAAAGCAACTCAACCTCTACACATCCCTTAATGCACATCTTTGCTGGGTAGACTGGTCTCAGACTCCACTAATCTAGTTCAGAGGCAAACATGGTACCTTATACCCTTTTAATACCATGGAAATGGGACAAAATAGGCCTTTTTGGAGTCAAAAGTATCTTGGTCATCGTCAGCCTTGGCATTTCATTCAGCAACCCCAGTTTTCCTGCTTGTGGCAGTTCCTGGCATCGATGACTCCTGCTATAGTCCCCTGAAAGAGCAGCTGAGATGTTCGTTCGCTTGTAAAATTTAATATCTGAGAAACAAAAAGATCTTTTAAAATTTTGTCCAATAAATATGATAAAGACAAATAAAGGAGAACTGTTTTTCAGAAGGTAGGATTTCTGTGTGCACGTGTGCCCGTGCAATTAAGTAACGAATGCAAACCTAGCTTTATATTGTCATTGTGTTATTACCTATGCACTTGAGTTCTGCATACTGGTCAGTTTTTGAGTAGTCTTCTGCTAGTATTTATTGTCTTTAACGAGCAATATTATGGACTAGAAAGCTGTGATGACAAGTAGCAACAACTGGCATTCTCTCAACAATTCCACAATAAGAAAAGAGGGAAGTAAGATAATATCAGCCAGTTTCCTTCTGAAGAGGTTTGGTTGAATCAGAATTCTTCATTTTAGAAAATTACAAAGCGAAAATACTTCAGACTACTATTCTACCTAGCCTGGGAGGAAGATAATAGATATTTTTAATGTTCCTAAAATAATTACATCCTATTGTACTCGGCTCTGGTAGAAGGTATATTGAAGTAAAACACTGTTTTTTTTTTGCCTTCTGTATTGTAAGAACACTTCAAAGACCCTTTGCTTCAGTTCATGATAACAGAAGTAATCAAAAGCGTTTGAGGGATGTGCACTAGGGCTCACCTGGCCATACACTGAAACACAGGACTTGCAGTCAGGTCTGGGGCTTTGATTTGCCTTCAGTAATATTCAGATCAACTACTGACATGAAGGGCACTCCAAGAAGGGATAGTGACTGTCCTTATAACACACTTGACAAGTTTGGAGCCTAAATTTTAATCCTTTACTCCATTATTAACCTTATGCATAAACTTCTGTGCGTTTACCCGTGTGGTTTCCTGTTTTCAGTCTCTAGAAAGGAGGTGGTAGCACTTACATATCTTTGGGGATTAAGATCTAATCCTGGAGGGGCTCCGGGCCTGCAGCATTTTATACTCATAAAAGCAATTGTGAATAGGCATAAGTACCGCCAGGTCCTCGCAAGATGGGGATATATATTTTTAAATACTATTCTGGGGGAATAATATTATCATGTACATCTTATAAATTATTAATAAAAATGAAGTGTATTCAGCATCCTTGAGTGAAAGCTGCTAGAGAAGGCTCATTCATAAACCTTTTTAGAGCAACATTTCAACAAAGCATTTGTAGTTTTCATACATTCTTGGTTGATTAATTCTGCAAACTTGCATATACACATTTAATCTCCATTTTGCATATGCTTATACCTATCTGCAAATTACAAGTTGCATAAGCGCTGTAGAATTTGCATACATCCAAACAGAAGACTCACTTCTGCAGAAGGACTTTTCGAAACGTGACCTCTTCTAAGTGATACCAGTAAAATACAGAAAACTTGCTGTCACTTATGATGTAGAGCAAAAACGGTGATGAAAGTGCTTGCTTGTGACTGAGAAAACGATACATACTTTGGTTCTTCCATGCAAAGAAAATATCTTGCTTTTCTTTTATTTTCTTTTTTCTCCTTCTCTCACACTAACTGAATGTGGGTGGGAAACAGTAGAAACAGAAAGGGTCATGTTTGCTCCTCCAAATTTGAAGACGGTGTTTTTTTCCTTTGCCACAGATGCTCCGTGCTCATCAGTTGCCGTGTACTTCTGAGAGAGAAAAGAGAGAAATTGCCAATAACATTGGTAACCTTAAGTGTAGGCATGCATAAAAATTTGCTGAAAATTGGGTTGTGGTACATGTTCTTATTTTAGATCTGCCCTTGTTAACGTCTTTTTAATAAACAGGTGCATACACTTCCCCAAGCTGTCACTGTTGTTTACCCAGTCTGCACACTTTATAAATCTACTAATGGAATAGACCAAATCATCTTAAGGATCTGTGCTTTAATAAGCTAGAGTCTCGAAGCTTGCAGAAAAATGCTTTCTGGTAATATGGTTCTGTGGGTAGCACGGATACGAGCTTCACAAGGTTTGCTTTTAAATGTAAAAACAATGTGTCACAATTTCACTTTTTAGTTCAGCACAAGGTAATAAAGAGTTTCATACAGACTTGTCATTAAGATTAGTGGGACGGGTGGAGGGAAAGGGAAAGGCAAAGGTGTAAGAAAAGTGGAAAAGGCTTTTGTAGTGGAGTTTGAAACCAAGAGGATGGTCCTGGCCAAGTGTCGGCTCGCTGCGGTGTAGGCTCAGGCTTTTGTTAGCTCAGCGTCAGCCCCCACCAAAGTTTCATTCCTCTCTCCACCTCCTGATCCAGGGCAGAAGAGCCCATCACAGGGCTCCCATCACAGGGGAGACACAATTTTTGATTCCTACCAAGTGGTGAAAGATTTTCAGCCAAAATCTTCTGCTTCCTCGGAGAGCGCTTGGCCCACCAGCTGCAACGCAAAGCATGGCCTTGCTCGCACTGAGAAGCAGCAGCTACCAAAGGCTGCCCTTGGAAAAGGATTTTACATGGTGGATATTGAAGGGATGGAGGAGCTTCGTCTCCATACTCTAGTTTTTCATTGCTACTACGGTCTCACAGGTCATTTAAAGAGTCAATCCAACTGTTTGACATTGCTACTCCCTCAAGGCTGCTTGGGCAGACACAGTTGTGTTGAGGCAATGATTGTGTTGACTTAATTTGTGGTAGGTATCTCATCAATTCTCTCCAAGCATTCCTAGAAGGTCTAAATATTTGACTTTCATTCTGGATCCACTAAGGGAACTGAGCATTTACTGCTGCAGTGCAGGTCTTAACTTTGAGGAGTATAGGCCTCATTGAATGTGTCCATCCCACTGTTCTTTGAGAGCAGCAGCTCTGAAGAAACGAATAGCTACAGTCAGTATATTAGAGAGATTAATACATTAAAAATTACTTTGCTATTGGAATAGGTAAATAAGTTAAAGGTATATAATTAACTGTAGTTTCATCTCATGAGCTTTTAAATCGCATCGCTGGAGATCAGTATTGTCCGATCGTAGACGGCAAACAGTAATTGCTGAAATTTCTTGTAAGTAATACCACGGGAAGAGTTTCTGCATTTAGCTCTTTGCCAAAGGTGTCAGTTTGATAGCCCTGGAGAATGTAATCTGTAATATTTATCTCTAGAGAAGTCAGGGAATGAAAGCAGAAAAAATACACGTTCCTCTGTCTCATTGAAGTTATCGCTGTTCTTCAAGGTTGGATGGGTAACTCCAGGCTTCCTTTTTTCACTTTGCCATAGTTACCACCAGTAGAGTAGCAACAGAGCAATTTCTACAGTGTAGAGAACTCTACAAATTTTACTGAAAAAAAGAAATGTTAAACAAAAAGCTAGATATGTTGCTGATGTACAGAGAAAATTTCTAGCTATCACAAACTTGGTTTGCACTCAAGTCTACAACCTACGCGTGAGAAGTCAAATAACGCTGTGTAGACACCCGAAGGTCTTAACGGGCTATTTTAACCCAGAGCTTCACACGACTTGATGTGGTTATGAGTTGCGCGGTGCCTCATTAGGTGAAGAACCCTTGAGCAGGCTCTGTGCTGGTCTGAGTCATGGTGCTCCACGAGGAACTCCGCTCATGGTGCAGACCTCACCGCTAGCATTATGCTTTCTGGGAAAAAAAGGCAAAAAAAATTAAAGGAATAAAAAAAATAAAAACCTTTGCAGCAGCAAGACTGGGTGTGGGATAGATGGAGTGATTTGCCATGGAAAAAGTTGGAGTGGCTCATTAGAGGCAAAGTTATTAGGCCAAGCAAACAGTTAATCCCTGTCACACAGAGGTAACGGAGTTGCCAGCCTTGAACTCTAAATTAGAGGCGCTCTCTGAGCGCCAGAGAAGTGACTCTTTTTTGCAGCTTCCTCAGTACCATCCGTCTACCATAATGCTGTGGTCTTTTTCTTTCTTTAAATTCTGGGCTCCAACTAATTACTGGCAGGAAGTGCCTATTTTTATGCCATTAGTATGCAAATGAGTGAGAAGTAGAAAAATATTCCAAAGGAACTGTTACAATATCTGTCCACAGATTACTGGCCAATTAGAACATGGGATTAGGGCTGTGGGACCCCAAAAGAGTATGGCCAAAGTCTTTCTGCTTGGGTGCCTCAAGTGTAATTTCAATGGGAACTGTATATACACGGTGCTTTTCCTTAAAAAGGGGGGAAAAAAAAGTTCAAGCCTAAATTGCCTGCTTACAAATGAGCACTTCTACACTTGGAAATGAATGCCTTCACTTCCTAGCCTCAATTTTTCTATCCATAAATTGGGGATAAAACATCCTGTTTGTGTTCCAGCACACACCGGGGGTGAATTATGCAGTCGAACTGAAGGTCTCCTCATCTCTCACCCTGTCTGACAATGTCTGAATGATGAAATATCGCATTTATACAATTATTTCTAATGTGAGTGATAAATATGAAAAGATTTTCAGGTCTTACCACTTCTGCCTAGGTAAGAAAATAACAGGAAGAGCTGCCTGCCTCGTGACATTTTGGCATTTCCATGGCTTCATAGTACTGGGAATTCAGGGGGGCAGGAGAGCGGAAAACTATTGGAAAACATCTTTACTGAGCTTTTTGAACCTGGAAAACTGTGAAACAAAACTCTACATTATCCTAAGTGTATTTCTCATGCAAATCAGCCTTCTCGTCACTCTTTCATAATCACTGATTAGCCAGAGTGGGAAAAAAATGTATAATTCCTCAAGTTACTGGACTTGATGCTTCTCACAGTTGTACTATTGGAAACTTTTGCTTTGTCAGGTATTACTCATTTTGATTTCCTACTAAAAAACACATATTTAAAAATCGGTTTACCTCTACATACCATAGATCATACCACGCTAAATTAAGTCAGCCTGACAAACATTCCTCCCCTGGCAAGTTTTGCTGGAGGGGTTTGCGATTCACCGTGGCCGGGGAAGGGGGTTCCCAAATCGGGCTGTTAACAGTAACACCTGCCCAGCCTCGCCCAGGAGTCAAACACCTGAAAACTATCGATTTATCAGAAAAAAAGCAACCAAAAAACACACACACACCCCCCTCCTACTTACTATATAAACTGGTAAGAGCACTACCTGTCTTTCTCTCTTTTTTTTTTATTTATTTTTAATTTCTCCCTTCTTTCCTCAGTCCACCTGCTCTATAGTCCCTTGTTTTCCATTCCTCCCGCCGCCCCCGAGCTCCTCCTCACGGCCTCAGCCCCCTGCTCCGCGGCCACCGCACCAAACGGTTTGTTTCCCCTTCCAGCACTTCGGCTCCGCGCAATTTTTCTTTCATTTATTTTATTTATTTAGTTATTTAATTTCCCGCTCCGCCCCAACGAGCTGCCCCCCCTCCCCACCTTTCCCCGCAGGATGGGCTGCCCGGGCCGGGGTGGCTCCGGGGGGTGGGCGGCGGGGCCCGGCCCGGCCCGGGGCGGCGGGCGGAGGAAGGAGGGGGCCCGGCGGGCGGCGGGGGTGGGGGAGGCCGGCTCTGCTGCGCTGAGGGGAGGGAGGGAGGGGCCGGGGACGCCGGCGCGTCGGTGCCGACGGTCTCCAGGCGGGAGCGAGGAGGAGGTGAGCTCCCTCTGGGTGGGGTGCGGAGCGGGGCCGCCCGCGGCGGGAGGGAGGAGGGAGGGAAGGGGTCAGCGCGGAGCGGCGGGGCGGGCGCTCGGGCCGGGGCCGGGCGAGGAGCGCGGGGTGAGGGCCGGCGGGTGTCTGGCGCTCCGCGGGAGGAGAAGAGAGGAGAGGAGAGGGGAGGGGGGGCCCGGCCCGGCGAGCCGCCCTCGGGGACGGGGAGGCGAGGGCAGCCGGGGCCGCGCTCCGCCTGGCTCCGCGGCGCTGGCGGGGGCAGCGGCCGCTCCGGCTCCCCCTCATGCGGCCCCGGCGGGAAGGGGCTGTTCTCCGGGGAGCAGCCAGCCGGCACCGGGTGCTGCCGCTTCCCCGGCGGCGCTAACATGGCTGCCGGGGCCGGGAGAGGCGGGCAGGGCCTTGCCGGCACCCTCCGGCTCCTTCCCCTGGGGCTGCAGGGCCTGGGGAGGCCGGGGAGGGAAGCGCGGCCTGGCTGGGCCTGGCTCCCCTGGGCCCAGCCCGGGGCAGGTGGCTGCGGGGGAGCCGCTGTCGGGCCGTGTCCTCCCCGCCAGGCCTCAGCCACCGAGTCCTTGAGCGTTTAAAATGCCTCTGTGTGTTATTTTCTAAACGCAGTCATATTTTATTGTAGTTTTTAATACAAACTGTGTGGGGCAGGGGCCTTTTTTTTTTTTTTTTGTAAGGAGTTATGGAGAGAGCTGAAAAATTGGAACGCAGTTTCATTCCAAGTGTCACCATAGCACAATTAAAACGTTAATATGTATAAATAGCGGGTAATATAAATAAACTGGTCCGTTATGTAAACAAACCGGTAAAACTTAGGAGGAATTGTAGCCTTTGTTGTAACATAGTGTCATGCTTTATAGAACAAGAGGGAAAAAAAAAAATTGCAAAATGTATAGATTTTTAGGATCTTGTTTTTCCTGTTTTAAGCTGAAAAGGCCGTGTGACAGCACGCTTCATACGGAGGAGCTGCTCCAAGTGTACTTTGCAAACGAATCCCAACTTTAAGGGAAGTGTGTCTGGGGCGAATGAGACGTGGCAGGTGTGCACAAATCTTTTAACACATGACTGTGTGAGCATTGGAGCCGCAGACTGGGGGAAAGAACCCGTGTGAGGTGCAAATGCACGCACTTCTTTGAAGAAGCAGGGGAAAGAGTTCGAAGCTCAGTTTATGGGAGGATTTTCTGCCCGATGAGGAGTTGGGTGTGCGTTACCATGATTCAGAGTTCAGCCCGATAGTCAGGTAAAGACAAGTAGTGGATTTTAGTGTGGCTTATAACAATGGTTTGGCATAATTAAATAGAGCTATTTTATTGGACTCTATTAACCTGGTTAACCTTAAATCTTAACCATGACAGGATTTTCATGTAAAGAGCCTCCATACAAAGTATAATATTGAATTTTAATCGGAGCTTTCAAGACCTAATGTAGAGTGTATTCTTCTTGCTTAATATTTTTTTTCTCTTCTTGCAAGTCCAGGCGTAGTAAAATACATTGGAAGAACACTTTCTGACAAAAGTTTAAATGCCGTGAATCCAGATTGCATAAATCAATTAAGGGCAGGATTTTTTTTTCATACAATTCTGTTTTTCTTGGAGGTACATGCTGACTACATATAAAAAAGGTGAGGCTCATTCTCAGTAGTGCAACACCTTGGTCTTGACAAACTTTCTGAGTGATTTCCCAGTATTAGTTGGCTGGTAAACAGCTCTGGTAAAAGGAAACAAACCCGCTGTCCAGCTCGGGGTGTTGGAGCTTTACAAATATGGTACGAAATTCCTCTGTCCACTAATAAATTTGAATTATTGCATGGTACTATTGTTACAACTGCTCTCAATTCTCTCGCTCGGAGTGGTGCTGCAAACCCTGCGAAGGCAAGAGCAGCACGTAGGGGTTTTGGTCTTGTCACCCGGAATTCAGCCTGAATGAGGGAAGGAGTTTGGCATGTGAGTCACTAACATGATACTGGCAAACATCTCCCAAATTTCAGCCTTTTGGGTTTCACCTGAGTTACAAACACCCCGTCATTAACTTTCGTGGATCCCTCTGCTACGTTGGGATTGGTATCAAGCGCAAGTGGTGCTGTTGCGAAGGTTGTGCCCGTAGCTTGCAAAGTGCCTGTGTTACAGCTGAAACGTGTCACTTGGGCTGTGAAGTCACTTAGACTCTAATGTAAAAGTTATACAACTTCCTTAATGTTTTAAAACTAAAATATAGGCATATTTTAAAGGCCGTTTTGGCTGGAGGCCCATTTTAGAGTGGCCGGTAAAAGTAATAAACTATCCTCAAACATTTCTGCTCAATAAAATTTGAGAATATGAAAACAAAAAGTTCCTGGTTGAGCTTTTTATAAATGTTCTCTACACTCTACGACTGCAGCATTTGACATTGCCCATGGCTGAAAGAGCCGCAGGCCTTGACCATTTCATACCTCTGACCCAATCTACAGTGTGAACTGGTGTTATTTTCTGTTTTGATCAGAAGGTTTATGGTCCCTGACCAATATCCTGCCCTGGTGAAAATTTTGAGGTAGATGGTTTTTATCATCAGAACAGCACTTTACCGGTGTGCTTTCTTTCAGGGCTCCTGAAATAAACTGCTTGGGCAAAAACCGAATGGCTGCTGTGAGCTGTGATCACACCAAGTGTTTCCTGATGTAGAGAAGGCTGGTAGTTTTAGAGGTTTTCACCGTATTTCAGTTCCTCACTGTTTGTGTGGCCAGTCGGAATCCAGCTTATAAAAAATAAAGTATATGTACTGCATTGTTTGGCTTCACAAGATCAGGATATTTTTATACAATACAGTCCTATATTCAGATTGGGAGAGCTGTCAAGAGAAGATGTTTCTCCTGCTGTAGTTGATGAGCAAATATTTAATGTAGAATATTCTCTTCTGTTGGCTCTTTCAGTTGCAAAGAGGAGTGTTGTCCGGAGGCTTGAGGTCTTACCTGGTTAAATAATCCAGTTAAAGAACTGCTGTTTCTGTATAAACTGGATCCTGAGTTGTGTGCTCAGGAGAAACATAACGTATATGGTCCTATGTTCTAAGGAAATACACTGAGGATATATTTTAAGGTTAAATTTTTAGTGATATTGGTATAAATAATGGGACCTTAATGTTGATGCTCTACTCGAGTGCTCCTGTGTACTCAGATTATAAGACACAAGCCATTATGCGTTGGGAGTAGTAACAGAAGCAAGGCAAGTGATGTGCAAACTTGCAGAGAGTATCTCATTTGTCTGGGCCTAGTTGTATATCTTATTAACATTGCTAATTTTAAAAAATTACAAAGATGGAGAACAAACTCTAAATATATATGCAGTGTTCTTTGGAGCCTCAGCAGGTGTTTTAGAAATATGTTGGCTACCTTGTGTGTTTTTTTTTTTCTTGTATTTTTTTTCCAGTTGTATGTGAGAAAGGTTCTCTACCAAGTTTCTGAAGCAGGAAAATCATCTTAATCTGCGGTGGCAGAATTGTTAACGAGGGGCTCTGGAGAGGCTGCCTGCCCCCAGCCATCAGTAAGTGGTGCGGTTAGCAGTGGTGAAGCAGCCTTAGTGCTGTAAGGACACAGATCCCAGCGTGAATTTCACTTCTAAATAGATCTATATCAAAGTATGTCTTAGACATACACCTTAGCGAGCCATATTGCTGCACGTCAGATGTGAAAGTAAAAATAAATGTGTGAAGCACCAGTCAGAGAATATGAAATCTGAATCTGAAAGCCATGTCTCTATTATCCTAAATCTTGGACCCCATGTATATGTATATATAGGAGCATATATGTATGCTGGGTTTTTTTTTTTTTTTGATCCGCAGTATTTCCTGTAGGCAAGAAATCAAAGATCTTTTCAAGTTATAAATGAAAATAAGTAGGGAAGCCAATATTTCAGATTGCTGGTATTTTGGGTATGAGTAGCTCTTTGATGTCCAAATGAGAGCTGGAGGAATGTCTAAAATTAACAATGAAATATGTAAAATTGATGATGAAATGCAGGACATGGAAGAAAGCAGGCAAGGCCAGGCCGTGGTTTATTTTTTTTCCCCTGAATAATTATTCATCAGGGTTAAAACACAGAAAGAACACAAACAGTTTAGACACAGAAATCCCAAAGTTAGTGCTGTATAAGCAACTTTGATTTAAATATTTGCGTGTGTGTAGGCTTACCTATAATCAAACATATGTGCAAAATTTAACATGTGATTAGCAGAAGTTTTCTAGCTGGCACTTCGGATGCAATTGGATTTAATATCCTCTTCATACCTTAATTTTGCGGATTTGTTATTAAAAATTACTAAAAACAATGTTATGTTGAGAAGCAAAAGAGAAATTTAAGCAGCTTTAGATCTGAAAACATCTTTATGGATTGTGTCTATACAACAGTGTGACCAGTGTGGCTTTGCATAGTGTGTTCCTGTTTTGGTCCAAGATTATTTTGGGGCAGTCACATGCCTTGTTTGTGCACCAGGTTGTCTGTGTTATTGATGCTCATGGTACAAACATCATATTGCCATAAACGCTGGGGGAATGTTTTCTTCATGGAAATACAACAGCGATTCTTAAAAAGGTTAATTTGGCCATGTCTCTAGCAACAGCAAGCTTGTGGGGATTGCGGTCTTGATGCATAAACTGCCATCCGAGGGCAAAATTTCTTCTATAGTCCTTATTAGAAGCTGCTGTTGAGGGGGGAAGAACAAACAAGAAACTCAACAACATATCCCTTAAGTTCATAGCTAAGTAGTTGGATTCAGATTTAATATGATGCAGTCTTATATTTCTTCTCTGGGATGGAAGATGTGCTGAGTTGATGTTCCATGATGGACGTTACCCTGGCAGAGTTTGGTGATCGAGTGTGATGGGATGAAGGATGGAGACCTTGCTGTTGCCGTTTGGTATTTTTCTCAATCTGAAAAGACAAAGAGAAGCTGCTTCTTCAGAGAACTGAGGTTTTAGCTTTGTCCTCCTAAAGCTTAATGGGATGTATGGAATAGAAACAGAACCTGCTATAAAGCCATTCTACTGAAGAAGTTCCCGAATATCACAAGGCGTTGTGCACATGTGCAAGAGTAAATGTTTGGGAATGCTGAAACACCAAAATGGAGTGATTTAGCTTGAGCAATGATGGTATGTGACTGTAGGGGCAGAATATTTGAGAGAAAAAGCAGTGACAATAGTTCAATTTCTAAGACTAACTCTTAGAAAAATATTCTCTTCCTGTTCTTTCCCGGTTGGTTTGGAGGGGAAAAACAAATGATGGTGAGTTGGGTGTTAATGACATTATCTTGGATTATTTGATAATGTAAATCTTTATTCTGTTTTCTTATTGGTTTATTTACTGTCACCTTTGTAAATAAAATAGGAATAACATCCATGTTGCATTGTGAAAATTATTTTTTTAATTAGAAATATCTTGCCTGGTACGTGTAATTAAATGTTTTTTCTAGGAGCACCATAATTTCCATCATTTAAAAACTAGACTCTTAATCCAAGTACAGATCCTCATTTCATCTGATGCTCAGCGTCATATTTCATGTATATCTTTCTGCTACAATATTTACATACAAATATTCCAGAAAAGAAAAATTCAACAAGTAGTTGGTCACATTGTATCTTTTATACTCCGGTTGTTTTCAAAGTTTACAAAGGGAATATGCTATAAAACAGCTGTGCAGAATAAGTGATCCAGCAATATTCTGTGATTTGCAATTTCCCAGTTAAAAGTTTTGCCGTTCGCCTGGTCTGTCTATTGAACTGCAGTTTAAAAAAGTAAATTTCTGGGTAAAACTTCATCTGTGGTTTGAGATTAATTCCAAGTTCTCCAAATAAACAATAACATCTTCTTGTTGAATTAAGAGAATATTTTTTGTCCTGCTCTTACTTTAAGAAAACTTAACAAGAAATATGCTTTTGTTATCGTTAAGTCAGTTTTCTTTTTTTGTTGTGATTTAAATGTAAAGGTGGGATTTATGGAAATGACTGTAGGGTGGTGCTGGCCTAATTAGTCATTATTTCTGGCAAGGCATAAAAAATTGGTTGTTCTTGTGCCTAGAACTAATAGCGTGCTTTGTACTTAACCTGTAGGTCTTTTGTAAAACAAATGGTTTTGGTAATAAGTGCAAAATAGGTACATTTAAAGTTCTTACAATGTTATTTGGTATGCTCTTCTGGTGGGTCTTTTAGGTTTTTCATAGATAGTTAAATTTGCTAAGGGAGGCTATCTGTCCCTGGAAAAATGTATATTTTTATATACATATATATATTTTGATTTTTAAGGGAACAGTAGTAGCTGAGCTGGAACTTGCCATAGCAATTTTGCAATTGAATATGGCTTTTCTACTAGTATCTGTTCAAGGATTAAATAACAAATACTCCAATGCTTTATAAAAGTACTAATACCTATTACAAGTTTTTGCGGAGGGTTTTAGCATTGTGTGTGTGATGTGCTCAGTGATGTCTCTTAAAGGTTTGGGTTTTTTTTGGTTGGCTTTATTGAGATGATTTACCAGTAATTGGTATTTCACCCAGAAGTGACCCAGGTGCCTTACGGAATTCCACCACCTTGTGCATGTGGAATGTCCTTCCTAATCAGGCTTAAGACGTGGGGGCATTCAGCTCGATAATAACTGAAAATCTGCCTTTTAAAAAGAGTAAATCAGGAGCATGTGAGATGAACGCTCCTCTGTGTCTTCTGCCCTCTCCTTGTCCAGTAGTTTCTGCTGCTCTTAAACATCCTAAAGGACCACAGGACGCGGCTAAAGCAGAAATCTGCTTTGCATCTTCCTCCTTACGAATCTGTTTCGTGATTAAACTTTTACAAGTCGCAACCCCCAACCTGCAAGTGCGGTTTCGTGGTAGCTGTGACATTATTTTACCGTGCATGCTGTGAATTTCATTCTATAGTAAAATGACTATTATATTGGCCTTTAAGTTGGTTGTCAGCGGAGGATGGGGAAGCTGCGCTTTGAGCATCTGTGTGCAATCTTGGCGACAAGTCGGACCCTCTGGAAAGCTGTTACTGTTGGGGCAGAACTAATCATTCCATGTGAAATTATATAAGGAGAATTAGCTCTGACTCTACCTCATTTCCTTTCATACCGCTGTGAAAATAAGCTTAGAGACATCAAACCTTCCCTCCTTATTTCTCTAAGTACTTCGTTAAACGCTTCTTTTTATTAAGGTGTATTTATTGCGGGTGCTAGAAATAAAAATAACTACCTGTATTTCTAGGGGCTGGTGGGATGTGCGTCCTCGCCCGCTCTGGCAGGTTTGATTTCCTTCTCAGGACTGGATTCCTGGGACTGGTTGCTGTTGCTTTCTCTGTACTTTGACTTTATTTCCCCGGTGAACCATTCAAAGTACTTCATATTTAAGGTAGCATGCTTGATGTGGTATAAAATTGTCAATCACAGGCTGCCTTGGCTATTTAGAAAAAAGAGATATCAAAAGCCCACTTGGAGCTCTGAGGAGCAGTCAAGTCACCTGCTGGTTTGCTTGGCAGGAGCCTAAACTCGTACAGCCTTTAGGTTCAGAAAAGAAAACGCAGCTCTCTGGAGGTTGTCTGCGTTACGCCGGGGCCCTGTACTGTATGGTGAGCATGTAGCGTTCATTGTAAAGCCAGATAGATGCGTATAGGTGGTTTCTGACATGTTCATCTAACCAAGGCTTAAAAACAATCACTGAAGACTGGTGTAACCCCTCTGTAACTTAATCCATTGTTTAACTATGCCTTGAGAGCATATTTCTTCTAATACTGGTCTAATTTTTTTCCTTACCTATTAAGCTTGTGTTTGGTGTGGGGGGGGGTGTGTGTGTTTTTTTTTCTTTTTCCTCCGCTGCAGTAGATATTGTAGTAATAGGGCATGAACATCATTTTTTTACCTGCTGTTAACCTATTTTAAAGCCTGCACCCTCTTCCTTTACTCATCTTTATTCCTGTACTTGGCGAGTCCATTTAACTTTCCCTAATGACTTCAGTTTTCTTATGAGCTTTTTCTGGGTGTCCAACAGCTCTGTATCCAGAACTGAACATAATGTACATCCTTAGTCATTATCAGTGATGAACAGAATAAGTCTTACCATCTTTTGCATATGATGCTCCTGTTAATACAAATTCAAATTAATTTTTCACTTTTTGCATTCCAGTTGGTATTAAAACCCCACTTTCAGTTCTGCCGTTAATCGCTTAGTCCTGTATTTTCAATTCTAACTCCGCTTCCCAGAATACTTGCAGCCCTTCTTAGGTAACTACAAAATTTCGCAAGCATATTATGTATCATCCAAGTAATAAATGAAAACGTTAAATAATCCTCACTGAAAATGCTGTTTGCATTACTATGTGAAACCCATGAGGAAAAAGCTTATTGTAGTTGGAGTCCTGCAAACCTGTACCTTGATGCAGACCCAACCATTGGTGACCGAGTCACAGAACGGGTTGTGCGCTGACCCCTTGGTTGTTTTTGGGGCCGTTTGCTGATCTTGCGTGGGTATGTCTGTCCTATACTGAAGAGCCTGAAACTGGATAAATGAAGCTGGATCTATTGTAGCAGTGGTGGTTCAGTTAATCAGAGTGATGTGCAAAAATCACCTGTAATTGATTAGATAAACATACACTTGCACAGTTCTCTGAGCAACTTGAGATGTTGTCATTCTTCATGGCTGCTAGATCAATGCTTTAAAAAAGAAATCTTTGATCAAACAGATCTCATTATTTGAAGTTGCTATTATTTTGTGAATCATGTACCTCTCACGCCCTGAATGAGCTCATCTGAGCCAAGGGTTTATTTTTTTTTTTAGCTGAAGGCATTGCAGCTCCGTGTTGGTGTTCATGGGTAAACATAACAGTATGTATGGCAGCTTAGCATTACCTAGTTGGATTTAACCATTAAGCTGCTTCTCTCCTGACAAACAAGGCACTTGCAACTTCAGCTGAGGCTGACAGGAGTTCTTCTCTTCAAGTCCTGTCTGGAGCATCTCGTGAGCTTCCAGTGGTGAATATTGCTGTCTCTGTAAGCACAGGAGTCTGAAGCAAGACATATAAAAAGGATATAAAGCTACTGGAGAGTGTCCAGAGGGAGACCACGAAGTTGGTGAAGGGTTTGGAGGAGAGACCATGTGAGGGGCAGCTGAAGTCACTTGATTTGTTCAGCCTGGAGAAGAGGAGACTGAGGGGAGACCTCATCATGGTCCACAGCTTCATCACAAGGGGAGAAGGAGGGGCAGGTGCTGAGCTCTTCTCTTTAGTGACCAGTGATAGAACCCAAGGGAATGGCAGGAAGATGTGCCAGGTGAGGTTTAGTTTGGATATTAGGAAAAGGTTCTTCACCCAGAGGTGCTGGACGCTGAACAGGCTCCCCAGGGAGGTGTCCCAGCCCCAGCCTGACAGTGTTCAAGAAGAGACTGGACAATGTCCTAAGATACACGGTGTCAGCTGTAGGGTTGTCCTGTGCAGGGACAGGAGTTGGACTCGATGATCCTTGTGGTCCCTTCAACTCAGGACATTCTATGATTCTATGTAGAGGAGGGGAAGAAAGGGCATTTCTGCTTCAAAAGCCTTTATTTCATGGTATTTGCTTGGAACATAACTTGCAGACCTATTTCTTTTATCTTAGTGTTTTAGTATACCTGATGTCATCAGAAACACTTTATTTTATTGTCTGTGCTGGTGTTTCAAAAACCAAAGTAACTAAGCGATGCTACTGGAGTCAGAAAGCAGCAAGGATCATGGCTTGTGGTTAAGGCAGCTGTGATTGCAACATCTGTACCCAGGAAAGCTGCAGTCTCATCTGCCTTCTGTCTTCAGGATTTCTGGCATTCCAGAAGCAGGAGTGCAGCAGATAAGACGTGTCCTTTGAGGTTTTGAAATGCTTCTGCTTCGATTGGAAAGCTCCTCCTTATTAGGCCCACAGGAAGCACATCTCCTATAGCGTAGCCAAATTGGTATAATTATTAAATACATCTTCTGGGCTCTCTGGTGGTAACTCTTCTCCGTGGTAGCATTCTTTGGGAGAAAGAGCCTCTATGGTTGCCTCTGGGTGTTGACTAGCTGAGCGTGTGGCCTCAACGTGTAACTGTGTGCGGTAATTTCTGACTTGGAAGCTGTGATGGGATCCAAAGAACTGTTTATTGAGGGTTTTTTTTTGCCTTTTTCCTTAAATTGAACTCTCCAGTGCTGAAACTTGGGACATCTAACTTGGGATCTTCATTAGAACACAATCTAGGCTAACAGGAAGAAAACCCTCAAAGCCTCACCATCTGACAAATTAAAATTCACTTTCTTTAATGATTCTCCCCTTTAACAACGGTATTATTGCAAAATAGGCCTTTGCCTTTGTTTTATTCTCAGTGCCGCAACCGTGTTGGCTTCTGAGTGGTGTAAAATTCTGCATGTACCTGTCAGGGTTATTAAGCAAACCCTGAGAGTAGAGTCTTGCATCTGGGTGGGAACAACCCCAGCTTCCATTATAAATTGGGGAATGACCTATTAGAGAGCAGTGTAGGGGAAAGGGACCTGGGGGTCCTGGGGACAGCAGGGTGACCATGAGCCAGCACTGGGCCCTTGTGGCCAGGAAGGCCAATGGTACCTGGGGTGGGTTAGAAGGGGGTGGTCAGTAGGTCAGAGAGGTTCTCCTGCCCCTCTGCTCTGCCCTGGGGAGACCACACCTGGAATCTTGTGTCCAGTTGTGGCCCCTCAGTTCCAGCAGGACAGGGAACTGCTGCAGAGAGTCCAGCGCAGCCACCAAGATGCTGAAGGGAGTGGAGCATCTCCCGTGTGAGGAAAGGCTGAGGGAGCTGGGGCTCTGGAGCTGGACAAGAGGAGACTGAGGGGTGACCTTATAAATGTTCACAAATATATAAAGGGTGAGTGTCAGGAGGATGGAGCCAGGCTCTTCTCAGTGACAACCAATGATAGGACAAGGGGTAATGGGTTCAAACTGGAACACAAGAGGTTCCACTTATATTTGAGAAGAAACTTCTTCCCAGTGAGGGTGGCAGAGTCTGGCCCAGGCTGCCCAGGGAGGTTGTGGAGTCTCCTTCTCTGCAGACATTCCAACCCGCCTGGACACCTTCCTGTGTAACCTCATCTGGGTGTTCCTGCTCCATGGGGGGATTGCACTGGATGAGCTTTCCAGGTCCCTTCCAATCCCTGACATTCTGTGATTCTGTGATTTTTCCATCATCCCTGAGCAGCAGTTATACGTCTATTTTTGTGGCCTCAGGACTCTCCAGCTTACGCTGGGGCTCCCCCCTTGCTGTGCTTCACCTCTGTTCCAGCATCCCACTGTTGAAGGTCGTGCCAGGTGAGATGTCCTTGCTTTTCTTTCCCCTTTCAGGAGAGCTGCTCTGGCGCCTTGTGCAGCCTGCGGGAAGAGGCGAAGCGGCCGCCTTCATCTGCTCCAGCTACAACCTGTTTGCAAGGACGTGACTTAATGCAGGGCACAGCAAGCGGAGCAGGTACGATCTGTGGGCTTCCAACAGAAAACACATCTTTCTGACATAAAGATACACTGCTGTAAGTTCACAAATATGTTCTACAGAAGAAAGAGCCTGTAAGTAATATTTTAAACAGAGGAACTAGATGAAACATGAGGACAACTTCCAAATGAGAAAAGCAGGTGGTTTGCATTATTTCCTTCACCCTTAGTTTTTATGTTGGTGTCATCATAACAATACATACCAAATGAATGCGCTGTTCTCTCAGTGATGTTTAAAATTTGATTACCTCAATATTGATGTTGTTCAGTATTTAGAAATATTTAAAGAGTTTTATTCTTCACTCGACTGTACCTAGAGTGATTTTGGAAGCTGAACGGTATATTTTATTGCAGACCATCCTAACATAAATTCTTAATCATTTGGCTGTATTAATATTACATTAAAAAATGTAAACTTTGAAAATGTAGTTATTAAATTCAGCTCAAGATGTGAACTCTGTTCTGTTTTCTGGCGTTTATTATGCAAGTTTGGAATTCTCAGTTTCGTTTAAAGGTAAGGCTTTTTATTTGTATGTAGCCATTGAAATAAATTACCAGTAGAAGACAACATTCTACTAATAAACGAGGGATGCCTGGAGTTTGCTCTCCTAACTGAGACAATTTAACTCATCCATCATCAGGGATGATGTTTCTTAGCAACACAAAGTATTTTCACCCGGGGCGCTTTCACAAACTTTCACATTTTTCTTCAAATGCAGTCTTGGTAGTATTTTATATGACCCGAAGTTCGTCCATCTGTCGTGAAGCTCCCAATACTTTTCCATTCCCTCCGATGGTCAAGTGATCTGATATATGGAGGTTTTTTTCAGTCTCATAATAAACAAGTTGACTAGAGAATCGTTTCGCATGTCAGATTTTCCAAAGGGTTCTGGGAAATTATTTGTTGCGCTGTGTGGCAAAGCTAAAAGTTATTGAAAATGTGTTAGAGTTTCATAATACAACAGATACTAAAAATATTGGCTTGGGAGCTAACTAAATGCTTTCTGATAGCCGTAGCCTCAAGGGGGATACTTGGATCATTTGTAATAAAGGGATATCGTTGATATTTTTTGGTGAATTGACTAGTGTTCTGTTTAGATCATAATTTATGAAAAAATGGCTTGGTACACAATGTTACATTATCAAATTGTTTGGGTGTAAGAATTGCCTTAATGTATAGCCAAGACTTTCCATTTTATTCTTTTAATGTGCTCTGTGAAGTCAGAAGAAGCCGTTGATACATTAAGACTCTACCTTTATTTCTTGCTTTTCTTTTTTTCCCTTTGAAACACATGTGAAGCTGATTTTATCAGCCTCGTTACAGCTCAGATTTGCTGGGGAGATTTGCTTAAGAAACCCCCTCAGGTATATAACAGGAGTTATTCGGTACTGAGAGCGAACGTCTTCCAAATGCAGTGTATTGTTTTGCTTTGGGAAAGAATATATTTTTGAAATTTTTGGTAAACTGCTCTGAAAACTTCTGTAATTCTGTTATGTGAATAGTAACTAAGCTTCTGCTTGTATCATGCTTTGAGAAGAAAAGTTTTAGTGGTTATAGGATGCAAACTCCTTTATCAGCAGTGCGTAGTGATAAGTGTTTGAAAAATGTTGTGATAAGCGTTACTCATCTTATTTCACTAAGAAGGTGTAAATAAACCAGTTTAAATGGGAAAACAAGTTATGGAAATATTGGTTTGATGCATCCTTGTAGTTAAAAATATCCTGTGTTGCAGCTCGTGTCAGCTTTATTTTACTGAGTTTTCATATATGCATGTGAAGTCTTTGTTACATATATGTTATATCTGTGCAAAAAATGAATTGGAGGAATTAGTGGGGTGCTGTTACAAGTTTTCATTGATGGTGTTTTGGTTTTTAAACCACAGGCTGCTGTGGTTCTTCTCTTCACTCTGCTCCCTTTTTTTTTCCAGCTGGGGCTTCTACCCATGTTCTATACAATTTCCTGTGGTTAAGTATAAAGATAGGAAGAATTGACCAAAATTATCTTTTTGAAGGTTGTAAAAGGTCTGGACTAAGTCTAATAAATAGATAGGAATTACTTGTGATGATGGACGCAGAGTAGTGTCAGAGCTGTTGTAAATTTTCAACAAACTACTTTTAATCTTCATCCATCCATGATTCAAATACAGAACATTCACTTTATGGCCTGCAGCACAATCCAAGTTGTACATCACTAGCTTTTGGTTAAAGCGATGAACATATTATTGGAGTTTTAGGAAAGACAATTTGAAAACGTACTATATTTAGGATTTAGTCTTGAAGTTGTAACTAGAGGCTTTTGCTGTTGTTGCATCTTTTAATGTTCATGTGCGAAGAATGACATGATCAGAGTTGTCACTGGGAACATTTAGTTTTTCATGCTAAGTATTTTTGGGCAGCTCTTATTTGGAAGAACATGGGATAGGTTATGAAAGAACTAGTCTAAGAAACTACCATTTATGTTGCAAGTTCTGAAATTCTAATTGTTTGGATGCTATTTCTGCAAAAATGGAGAAGGTGAGTGCAATCTGGTGAGGCCATTGTATTTCTCAAGGAGGTGGTTTGGCTTTGGGGTTCCCATCATTTATCGTAGCTGTGTCCTTTCAAAGACTCGGCAACTCAATTATTTTATTCTAATTAGGACTTGGACATATTTATGGTCTTTCTGTTCCATGTTGTGTTTGCATGGAACTCGTACTGCGTGGGTTTGAGTGAAAGCAAATGGATCTGGTTCCATTCAGTCTGTCTCTAGTAGACAAAGCTATTCTGCGTTGTCAATAAAAATCATAAATTCTCTACATTACCGAGCTTTATGTCCAACCAAGGAGTGGTACATGAAAGTATTACGGGATATTTAATCGCTCTATTATTTTGAAGTCTCCATGTTGGGTGTCTGTATCTCCCTCTGGCCCTGATTGATGAGAAGATCTGGTGAAACGTCCTTTTCCTGAGCAGGTTATGGAGGGTGATGTATGTGGGAGAGGTTGAATCTCTAATGTTCCTGATGTTATTTTGATACACAATAGTGTATTGTGATATCAAGGAGAGGAGCCTGCTGATGAGGTACTTCTGTTGGGCCTTCTAGCATGGAACAAATACTTAAATGTTTTTGTGCTGTTTCAGGCCTTGACTGGTAGGCCCTGAGATCAGGCACGTGACTGGGGCCTTAAATCCCAGTTATTTGAGAGATGCGGAAGGAAAACACCCTTCACAACTTGCTCTCACAAGATTGTAAGATCAAATTTAGATGACAGTGGTCGTCTACAGCTGCCTACAGATAATGTGGTTTTGTTCTTGCCCCCCTGGCTGTAGCTGTGTCTCTCTTTTCCAAGCATTGCATTGCGTTGCATATAATGCATGGCCAGCTTCCCAGTGTGAGCCTTCACTCCCACCCTCTCTCCCTCAAGCTTTTAATACCCTAATAACTACTTTTCCACATAGATTGTTATGAAACTTGGTTACAGTTTTTCACAACCTCTGCTTTCATGGGTTTACTCTCTTAGGCCAGGGAGTTGAAGCTTTGATTCAGTGGGTCATTGTATTAACAAAATATGAAGACACTTATTTCCACGTTAATGTGCTTTCCAAACTCTGGAAGTTTACTGTATTTGTCTGGCGATTTTTTTTGGTCTGTACTCTTTAATGATGCTGTGATGCTTGTGTCCCCTGGATCTCCTTCTCTAGACACTCCTCGTATTCTCCTTTATTTTGAGAGCTGGCAGGTGTGATGTCCAATTCAAAGGAAGCAGTTTTATTCTTTACACAGTCTCAAAGTATAAAAACAAAACATTGAGCTGTTTGCCACAAATTTTACTTCCATGAGTTTTGAGGGGAAAAATATTATCTTCAGATCGTTCAGGAATTTAAGTAAAAAGACTATGCTTTGGAAACTTTTAGGAGCTTCATGTAAATTTTAAAAGCCTGTTTGTTTTTAGATATTTTTTAAATTATTATTTTATTTGCAGGGGTTTCCGTAGACCTATGGGCCTGGGCCAGGCTTAATTTTATAATGCCTGGCAGTGCAGCATCAGGTAGTATAATGTGACTTGACTAATTCAAGACTATTGCAGCCCACACCTCCTCTCCTGCCCACAAATAATGTGTTTTTGATCTGTCAGTATTGCGATTTTGTAATGAGGACTGATATAACTAGTCAGTCCTTTTCTTCATCTAAGGTATGTTTGCAGTAAGGTTGATGTAGAATGTTGCCTAGGTTGATGGAGACTGAACCCTGGAGTAAACCCTTGTTTTAGAACTCTGCATGGCAACTGTGTGGGATAAGATGCTGCAATATGAGTTTTTGGTCTAGAGTTTGTTCTAGAAGAGAATTAAGAGTCTTGAGAAGACCGTCACTCTCTAAGGGACAAAGAGCAAAACTGTGGCTTGCAGTAAAAATATATAACACACATGAATTAGCTGGGAATCTTCACCTTTGTTTTCCCATCCATACTGTGGGGTTTGGTGTCTTTTTAGTGTGTTTTTCTCCATTCAGGCCACGCTACAATGGAACTTGTTGGAATTGCAGGTTGCCTCATGAGCATGATGTTTGAGAGTAAGTGCAATGACTGAGTGTTGTGTGGCTTCTTTCTCATTCAATGTGCAAGCCTTCCATTATAATTCAGTTTCATAAACAGGATATTGGTGGAGATATATATATAGATAGATAGATAAATATGAAGAACAAAGTATAGAGCATTCTGCAATAGGTACAATGGAATCCCAGTTATACAAACACCAAGTGAGAATCTAAGCAGTTCTGTATTCCCTGTTAATGATCTGTATTTCATGTGAAAGGCTGACCTTTGCAAGGCCTTTTCTGAAGGAAAGAACAGGCTGATCTGTTTCTCCCACAGCTGGGAGGGCAGGGAGAGATTTGGTTGATCTTATTTTCTTCAGCAAGACTATCACAGGGAATGATGGGGCCAGTTGCTGAGATCGCAAAGGACTTTGCAGCCCCAGGCATCTTTAACTATGTGTGAACACCGATTCTGTTTAATGCAAAAGAAAAATAAAAATGAAATGCCTAAGTTTAGACTGAACACTGATTCAGGTCAGGAAAAATGGGATCCTTCCCACTGACTTCAAATAGATACGCAAGACTTTCGTATGATGGTTCACATAAATCAAAATGAATGGGCATTAGATTACACATTCATCATTATGATTATCACTCGACCTGCTTAGCATGCGTAACCTGGTAAGCATTTGCCAATGTTGTGTTTAACTATAAAGACAATATTAGAACATAATATTCTGAATTTTATTTGATTTATTGTGGTGGTATCAAGCTTAAAGGGTTTGAAATGGACAGATAGGTGACATACACATTTTACATGAGGGATCTGTGGGGTGTTTTTTACATCTGGGGATCTAGGTACTCAGATGTAAAGCATGCTTTTTATAGCAATAAGAGTCTATTTGAAATTACATTTTTTAATGCAATATTTAAAATATGCTATGACGGATATTTAAATGCTTTCTTATGGACAAAACCATTTTGCCCACCCAATTGTGTAACTTCATCTTGAGCCAGTTTTGTGTTCCCAGCCTCTTAATTGTTCTGTAGTCTGTAGTGTACGAAGGATTAGATGTGTCCAGTCCTCAGGGTTTGGTTCATCTCCCTGTGCTCGGATCTCGGGATGTGACAGTTGTTTTAGGGGTTGAATGCTGTTATAGAGCCTGTTGCCTCTGCTAACAAGACTTGCCCAAATAAAGCCGCAAGAACACTTTGTAGCATCCAAATAAGAGGCTGAGGCATTGTTTTTAAACATTTAAAATGATCCTGAGATCTCTTGAAGGGTTATGTTTGGTACCTGCCCTTGTGAGAAGGGGCTGTGTGTCTGTCGGGGTTGCAGAGTCCACCTGAGGACTCATATTGGGCTATACAAGTCAAATAGATCCCACTTATTTTACCAGCCTTTTATGCATAAGTAGTTCTAGGAAGGCCTGGTAAATATGGGACTACATTTTTTTGTTCAATTTGTGGTTTAAATTGGACCAGTCACTGGCTTTGTTATCAGATTCTAATGCATGACTGTAGGGTATGGATCTGCACTGGATTCAAGACAAAGAAAAACCTCTATCGGAACTTCTGTTAGTGTTGAAAGTCTCTAATCACTTGTCATATTTTTTTGGCATTTGAACTAGGAAAGCTGATCCTAAATGTGACTGTGATTCTTAAGGGAAAAAAAAAAAAAACACATAAATCACATATTTCATTGCTAGTGGAAACTAGGTGAGAATCTCAGAGGAGCACGGAGGAGCATCCTCTGTAGGTTGTCCACAGCGTATTTGGTCAAGAAAAAACAGGTTAAGGAATGTGACGTGCAGTTCTTGATGTAGAAAAAAAGCTTCTGTATGCCTAATACATTGGAAAACATTTGTTCAAGAGCACGTCTTCCTTGTGCAAAATGGGCCCTTGTAATAGTATTAAGGTCACTATCCACATAGGTTATCTCATACATACTGAATATAATGCCTGAGGTCAGCTTAGGCTTGTAAATGCGACTTTAAGGAATGTTTTGTCCAGTCCTGTTAAAAAGCTTCTATGTAAGTTGTTTGTTTAGAAACGTATTTACTCCTGCTCTTCCTGGGCTTGTCTTCAGTTCCTGATGAAAAAAATAACAGTTGTAAATGAAATATTGTGTCCTGCTTAACAAGTAAAGTTTGGAAATAATCCTTATGTGTATACATACACTCATTGACTGATTCTCTTTTGGTATTAATTTGAAGGTAAATGTTTTCTGTTCTGGATGTTTAAGGCAGACTTCTCTATTCTTTACAAAACCTTGGTGTGAGAAAATGCGTTAATTTTGTGAGAATAATGACTGTTGGATTGTTCAATGAAGAGTATTAGAGTGAGTCTGTGACTCAGGGAGGAATTATCAAAACACTGTTTCATAAAAATCAAATAAACTCAGCTTCTGGATCAAGTGGGCAAGTGCACATGTCCCTGTAGTTCTTTGAACATCCTGGCTTGAATCTTTACTACTGAAAATGTCCCTGCACGTCATCATGTGTTGGCGTGTTCACTGAGAATCAGCATTCCCCTTCTGTATTATCTCTCGATAGCTTTTACATTAATCCTTCAAAAGTACTGGACTGCTTAATGGAGTCGGAATAAAAATAATGCATTTTCAGGAAGTCTTCTGCTGTGTTATGTTTGCTTTCTGTGTTTCACTTAAGCATTAATCAATTAAGTGATTTTGATTCTAGTCATTTCTCAGGTTAGATATATGGATGGATAATGTACTCTGTAAATTAGGTGTGGAATGGTTGGAGAAATGCACAAGCTGATGCTGTGCAGAGCTAAGTCAGGTTGGGTCTGGCTTTATTTTATTAATAGCTTGTGTACGCTACCTGTGAATGCAGAGCAGTCGGCAAGGCGAACAATGAGCTGGAGCTAATGGGCTGTCCTGGATCTGAATTGGTCCTGTAGAAAAGGGCTCAGATATTCATTTTCTACATGTACTTTTCTATCTGTTTTACTTCTTGAGTTGTCTATCATAGGATGGTTTGGGTTGAAGGGACCTCAGAGCTCATCCAGTGCCCCCCCTGCCATGAGCAGGGACATCTTCACCAGCTCAGGTTGCTCAGAGCCCCGTCCAGCCTGGCCTGGGATGTCTCCAGGGATGGTTCAGCCACCACCTCTCTGGCCAACCTGGGCCAGGCTCTCACCACCTTCAGTGAATCTCCCCTTCTTTAGTTTAAAACCATCACCCCTTGTCCTATCACAACAGGCCCTACTAAAAAGTCTGTCCCCACCTTTCTTATAGGCCCCTTTTAAGTACTGAAGATAATGAATTATTTAGTATCTACTGCTCTGCGGTGTACTCACATCAACTTCTGTAAATCTATTTGGACTATTAAAGGGAAGAAGTGGAGGAAGAAACTCTGTGGAAGCATAACGCAGTTTGCTGGCGATGGGTGGTTGTGGCTATATAGCTATGTCTCAGTGTAAAAAAATTCCTTCCTCATGTCTGGCCTGAATCTCCCTCCTTTAGTTTAAAACCATCACCCCTTGTCCTGTCGCAACAGGCCCTGCTCGAAAGTCTGGTCCCATCTTTCTTATCATCCCTTTTTAAGTACGGAAAGGCCGTAATAAGGTGTCCCTGGAGTCCTCTCTGAGGTCTCCCCAGAACCTTCTAACAGGCCCTGTCATCTGGACTCTCCTGTTCCTGCTGCTGTAGGCGATGAAGAGGTGACTTGGTCTCTTTGCTGCTCACATTATAGCACAACTCTGGGTTGCTAAACCTCATTTGATGAATATCACTGTTTCAGGTTTTGCAAGTGGAAGAATATTCAGCAAAATGGTTTCCTGAAGTAAAGATTGCGAGGAGATGGTTGTTTGGGGGCTGGTTGAAGGCTGGTGCTGAGACTCACACCCGAAGGAGCATCGTGAGGAGGTGAACACCCCAACTAGCAGCAAACTCCGTCTTCTGGTCGCCCAGCAGGCAGATTCATCACACACCATGTAGTTATTCATCGAGGTGAAGGAGAAAGGAAGCAGCTTATTTAGGTTTCCACTTCTCATCTGTAGCGTTTCTTAAAACAATTTAACTCTTAGTGGCCGCTGCTTTCAGATGTATACATTCAGCTCAGTTTTGCTATCGGCTCTGATTTTCTTGATGTCCTTAATAAAGGTGTGGGGGAATTACTTTTTGCTTTTTGCTTGGCTGTCCTGGAATGAGGGCTGTTTTAATGCTTAAACTTCAAAAATTACCAGTTGGTTGTACTGAAGAACAGGCCACCAAATGCCACAGTTTTGCTGTAAATAGACCAGAGAGTCTTTCAACAGAAAGTTGTTACTGATTACCTTTAAGGATTCTGCATAGAAGTTAAAGGTTACAGTTTGTGGTATTACACAGATAATGAAGAAAACTTCACCAGCATTTCTTGTGTGTCACGTTATTTCAAAATTAGGTTTATTATAGGTCTGTGATAAGTGTTGTTTCAACTCAGAGTGACTGTTCCCTGCAAGTAAATGTCCACTGAAGATGCTCAGTATGATCTGTGATGGAACTGAGCTGGATGTAACTCATTGTTTATTGAAAGAAATCTGCTTATCTGTTATGTGTGCAGTGGAAAAAGAGAGCAAGTCATCACAAGCAAAGGTGCAGCTCTTTTGGTGAAGAATTCTCAGCTCCTGAAAAGCCAGTCTGGGCAGACAGCGGATGCCAACAATGGAGGGAGCCGTGTCTTGCTTAAGATATTTCCCCAAAGTTCTTTTGCCCACTCTACAATAATTTCCTCGAGTGTATCTTGGCTCTAGCGCTTGGATATTCCGCAACCTGCGAGTTATGCTGAAGTTGTGACTTTTATAGGGTTTCTAATGTTCTGTTTGAGGGTGAGGTTGCTGTTACTTTCTTTTTCCTTTAAATTTCATGAGCAGTTTATATAATGCTGTTCCTGTCATGCTTCTGGCCATGAATCAGCAAAGCATTTACATGCACGTTTTAATTGAAGTGTGGAGTTGTCTTGCTGTGCAAATGTTGAAGTCGGTGAGACTATTAATTAAATTAAGTATCTGCATCGGTGCTTTTTCTAAAAATAAGTTGCTTCATAACAGCTTTGGGCTGTATTTGGGGAGGAGAGGGTTATTTTCTCAGACTTTGAAAACAGATATAGAACTTTGTCTGAATTTTGTGATGACAACACGTAGAGCAATACCAGAGGGTGGAGTGTTCATGGGATGGAGTGTGAACTTTCTGCCTGGTAAGATGTCCCCTAAGCTGCTATTTATTTTCAAATAGAGAATAAAACTTCTACGCTTTTTGTGTTGTGCACAGGGTGGTGTTAAGGAAAACTTCAGGAAAAGTTAAGTAGTGGCAGCACACAAGTTATACTTGTACAAAATAGGCAGTTCATAGTCTTGCTTCCCAAGTGCCTGGTTACAACTCTGTTTTTCTTCTATCAAGTACAACCTTGCATCAGTTATTATACATCAGTTATTATAGTTAAAGTTGGTGCTTCTCAGTGTGAGGCTTTTTAGCTGGTTGTGGTGTGTATGTCATTTATGTTTTCTGCCTGTAGCTGAAGGCATTAAAGGTATTTCCAGGGAATACTGAGCTGCTTTTATTTCCCCTGTACATATTAGACAATTTATTACACAAATTTACTATACAGTTTGCTTTACAAAATTATCTGGTTTATTAATTCTCACGGCACTGTGGTGAAATAGCACACTTTTATCTCCTAAGTCTGGCTTTTTACCAGGCTTACTTTATCATGCGACTCCGTTACCTTTTTTGCAGGTTTCTTTTAAAACCAGACTTTGCTTTTGGAGCTCCAGTATTCCCCACCTGCAGCCAAGCAACAAATTCATAGCAGAGGGAAGAAAATTGCTGCAAACGTAGAAGAGGAATGTGCATCGAGTTCCTTGTACTGTCAGATTTCTGTCTGTCTCTTCTTGCAACACTGATTTTTAAGCCCTTTAAGATATACCTTTTTGCAGGTATGTATGTAAAGCACTGATCACACGCAGGAGATAATAGAGCTTAATATATGTGACATGAGCTGTGAAGAAGCCTCGTTTGCCTGAGGTCATACAGATATTTCAGGTGTTTTCTGACCAGAAGATGATAATTCTGAAGGTGTTTCCGTGTGATGATATTCCCACACTTTTGGTTTTTCACTGCTGCAGTTCTTAAGTCTTTTATTATTTATCATTTATTTTTCTATTAGCAGTAGAAACTGAGACTCACACTTGCATGTGAATACAGTTCAGACTCTTGCTGAAAATCACATGGTTGTCTCTAAAAATTGGGCTTAGAAGGTTCCTATTTTAAGTCATTAATTGAGATTGTGGGAGGAGGGAGTTGCATTTGGTGCTAAAAGTTTCTGTGAAGAATCATCAAACAAACACAAAGCAAAATTTACATTGTTTGGGGAAAAATACCAACGTTGCCATCTTTACTACGAGCACGTCAGTCGCTCTTTATTGCTTTTTAGATTTGATTTCATCGTAGTGTGGCGAGCTTTTCAATAAACAGAGTGGTTTCATTTATATAACACTAGAATTATTGTTAATGCACAGTTTCACACTGCGAATTCCGTATGTAATATTGTGTCCGGTGGGATCCTGGATCGCAAAATTTGCATAGTTATAGTGCTGGTGACATCGTATCTCATACAAAGAACCTGGGGACCTGATACAATATCAGTAAAACTGTCTCATAGGTATGATTCAAACAGTTTTATTAGCAACATATGGGGTATGAAGGAGCCACAGAGGGTAGTTTGGAGTGTAAGGGTGCTGGCCTGTCTTTTTCAGCCTGTAATTATATCAGCCCTCTTCTATGGCATTATTTGTTGCTGCTCTGGGATTGCTGAAAAATAACTACTAATATGGTGACACAAAGGATCAGAATAAATTATAATTGTTGACTTTACAAGAAATTCATTGGCAAAAAGGCTTACTATCCTAAGCTCGGGTGTCATTTCTGGTTCAGCTTCGGCGCTAAAC
This sequence comes from Streptopelia decaocto, assembly GCF_964273445.1. Taxonomy (NCBI): domain Eukaryota; kingdom Metazoa; phylum Chordata; class Aves; order Columbiformes; family Columbidae; genus Streptopelia; species Streptopelia decaocto. The sequence continues at coordinate 64,523,256 of NC_138660.1, read as the reverse complement.
CACATATACAAAATAATATCTTTTAGAAAGTCTTAGGGTTTTGTGGCGGCCTTATCCTGTTGGGTGGGATGCTTTGTGATTTGACTGATTCTGGGAAGAAACTTGGCTGCATTTTAGTTTTTAATCTTAAGCTAGGGGTGCGTTTTTGTTTAATTGACGCTAGGACATTGAACTCCCATTCCCCAAATGGAACACATTCTAATCAGTCATCTTCAAATGAAAAGTTAATAATTTAAATGCTTTGACACTTAAAAACTAGCAAAAATATAACCAGAAGTTTGCAGTAGTGCTCTATTTAGTTGTACTTCCTCAAATCATTATAGATATATATAAATAATTTTTGCATGTTGTAGAAATGCTAGAAGTTTGGAGGTTTAATGGTTCTGCTAATTGGCTGACTGAAGAACCACAGTGTATACAGAGCTATTAAAGTATTAAAGTACTATTTGACTCCTGTCTGATAACTTTTTAAAACGTTTGTGTTTAAAACCACTGGGCTGAGCAATGTCCCTGCAGAACAGCCTGTGTACGGAATTAAAACTGTTACACAGACTTTACTCAACATTACTTCTGAATTTTCTTATTCCACATTGAGGTTCAACATGGTAAAACTAGAATCTGGTGAAGATGAACAGGAGATCTGTGAGGAGGGGTCACCTTGTGCCTCTGTGGTTCCAGGACCTCTGTGCTGCTTCACTGATGTTGAATTATCTTTTAATCTGTTTTCCTTCATTTCATTTCCATTATTTCAGTGTAGATGCCTACTTAAACTTGTAAGAATTTGATCTGGAAGCATCCTGAGAATTGGTCTTCTCTTGTTTTCAGGTAGGATGAAACCTGTTTACCTCATCACTCTCTAGAACTACCTGAAGGGCAGTTGTAGCCAGGTGGGGATTGGTCTCTTCTCCCAGGCATCAGCAATAGGACAAGGGGCCATGGGCTTCAACTCTGCCAGGGGAAATTGAGGCTGGAGATTAGACAGAAATTCTTTACAGAGAGAGTGGTCAGGCATTGGAATGGCTGCCCAGGGAGGTGCTGGACTCACCGGCCCTGGAGGTTTTTAAACTGAGATTGGCCATGGCACTTAGTGCCATGATCTAGTCAATGGACTGGAGTTGGACCAAGGGTTGGACTTGATGATCTCTGAGGTCTTTTCCAACCCAGTCGATTCTGTGATTCTGTTTGGATCATATACATGAAAAAAAGATCAGTAAAAGAATATACTTTGTAGTTTATCACTTCTTTCTTAGAGTACAAGCTCTCAATCACAAGGGGCACTTCAGCTGAAGATATATTAAAATTCTAGTGTTTGCTTGCAACACCTTCCAGAGCAATTCCCATGGCAAACTACTGGTACTTACTCCCACAGTGCAGTTTTGCATCCCTTGGTGTCCTCATGTCTTGGTGGCATAACCTAGATCATATTTCTTCTTTTGTTTTTTATTTTTTAAAATGTTGTGTGAAAAACCCTCACTGAGGTCAAGACGCATTTCTTGTTAAAAAGTAAAATTAAGATTAGTTAGATGTGACTGTTTCTTTTTGTTCCCCTGACAAATGTTGACTGGCCAGTCCTCTAGATGTGTGTGAATATATTTAGTTGCTTGTGTTGGTAAACTGTTGGTATGGAAGTAAGGATTACTTGCCTGTAATTTTCTCTGTTCTCTTCTTTTTTTTTTTTGGAATAAATATTGTTTTTGCTGGCACTTCATGGTTTTGGAAGCTTTTGCAACTCCTTTAGCTTTCAAAGATAACTGCAGGTGATTCCGGAGCCATTTCAACTAGTTCTGATAATATTCCATAGTAAAAGACCTCAGATTTTGCCAGTTTGAGTTCATGTTTTGACAAATATCCTCTTATCCCATTTCTACCCCATCTCTTCAAAATCCTGGATTGGAAACTCTCTGAGAAACTCAATGCTGTTGAGAATCTTAAGTTCTTTATGAAGACTGAAGTAAAAAAGTCATTAAACCTTGTCATTTTGAGAAACAAGTCAAAATGTGTAATGAGTAGAAACGTGTCATCTAACTTGCAATTGAAAATTGGGCAAAGATGGACTTTTAGGTACATAAACATCACAATTTTGTGATCTCTGTATCTAACGCAGCTGGTCCGGTGGCTCCGAGGTGACAGTTTACAGGGTGAAATGGTCATTTTCTGTGTCTTACAAAGAGTCAGCTTTTTCTTGTAGACAACATTAAGCATAAACTTGTACCGGTTTAATGTATTTTTTAACCTTTTTAATGTATTTTTGCTTTTTGCACACTTTATTATAGTGTTTTCTCCTTTCCCGTATCATTTTTTGTTTGGAGTAGAAAGTTCACACCTACTTTGCTAAAGATGGTAAAGGAGTGATTCTGGAAATTAACTATTAACTAGGAAAATTATAGAAACAGATCTGGACATGGCATCACAGGAACTCGAACTGTCTCAGGAGCTTCTAGAATCACTCATGTTAATTGTTGCATATCTGGTAAATGTGTTTCTTGCAAAGTACTGGAAGACTTCCCAAAAGTTCCTGTATTTTAAAGGGCAAAAAGGATGTTGCAGTGGATTTAGGCCAGGACAAAATAAAGGTGAACTTGGGCTTCTGTCAGTGAAGGCTTAAAAGCTAAAAGAAAATATAATTTGTGAGACAAAGCGGATGTATTTTTTTTAATAGGATTGAGTGTCTGGCCTATATTGCTATATTAAACTAATTTATTTTAAACCATGAAATCATTGCAACACAATATTTTGATATAAAAATGTGGATTACGTGTAGCTGAGACACAGAAGAGATTTAAAGTGTCCTGTTGCTTAAAGTGTAACTTTTAATGGGATGAGGAAGACCTACATTGGGTGGGTCTCCCATGCATTCATGGCCCAATTACTCTTAATCAGCAGTTTTGTCAGTGATGTAAGTTTTGCTGCTTTATTTTTCAGATGATGCAAAGGTTACTGGAGAAATAGATCCACAGTTAGTCATGTAGTTCAGTCATCAAAATACAGTAAAGCTGTAGCTGGTACAGAAAACTTCGGTTGGGAAACCCCATGTTGATAATACGGGTGTGATGTGAGGAGAGGCTGAGACGGTTTGGCCTTGAGATGAGTAGGATGAGGGGCACAAACTGAAATACAGGAAATTCCACTTAAACACAGGATGAAGTTTTTCACTGTGAGCGGTCAAACGTTGGAATAAGTTGCCCAGAGAGGCTGTGGAGTCTCCATCTGTGGAGATACTCAGAACTTGACGTGGTCCTGGGGAACCTGCTGTGGTTGACCCTGGTTTGAGCAGATGGCTTGGACTAGTCAGTCTCTGGAGGTCCCCACCAACCTCGTCCATCCACCGATTCTGTGCCTAAGGTGAGGACCTGGAGATGTGATGAGCTGTGGTGACTATGATGCCATGGCAAAAGGGCTAGTGCAGTCTTTGCAAATACAAGAGAGACCATGAAGTAGACAAACACGTAAGATGTTGGCATCAACTTACACAGCACTGCAAGACTGCTGTTAGTGTATTGTCTTGAATTCTGGTGGGGTGTTTTCCTGATGTGCTTAGGATGATAATGGTGGCCATCTCCTGTAGAGAGGACATCTAGTGGCAGGTGAGGTTGACAGAGTCTTTGAGGAGGGGAGGCAAGGTCCACTTGGCTCATCCACTGTAGGATTTGGTCAAGTATGGGACCAGACTCTTTTCAGTGGTGCCCAATGACAGGATGAAGAGCAACGGGCACAGACTGATGCACAGGAGTTTCCATCTGAATATGAGGAGAAACGTCTTTCTTTGAGGTGCCAGAGCCCTGGCCCAGGCTGCCCAGAGAGGTTGTGGAGTCTCCTTCTCTGGAGACATTCAAACCCACCTGGACACCTTCCTGTGCGATCTGCTCTGGTGAACCTGCTTTAGTAGGTGGGTTGGAATGGATGATCTCCAGAGGTCCCTTCCAAGCCCAACCAGTCTGTATTTCTGTATGAAGTGTATGAACCTACCTACTCTTGGTGGTCAATAGGCATAGGTGATTGTAGACTGTCCTGTCGTCTGCCTTTAGCTCAAGTGCAGTCGTCTTTTGCAGACATTATTAGATAAAGAAAGTATTTGGGATAAATATTTGGGTGATGTTGTATTGAGTAGGATTTTGATGAAGCATCTTAACCTAAAACAGTTGGAAAGTTAGACCAAATGAGCTCATATACTTTTTTTATTTTCTCCCTCTATTCAGATTTAAGAAAGCTATTACAATACAACTGGGAAAACTGCACTTTATCATCTGAAACAGATAGAACGGATGGGAAAAAGTACTGCTCACCACTGAGGTCCGTAAACAAGATTCATAAACTGCTTTGTTGAAGACAACTAAAGCAGCACAGCCTGGTATTTACTGCTCCCAGTTTTGGATGCAGGTAATAATACTTCTGATAAATATGGTGTGTTACTTAGATAAAAAAGGGCAAGTGTGTAGTTCCCTATTTGACAGGCAGAAAACACAGGAGGCAGGAGGTAAGTGGCTCATGGCCAGTAATTCAATGTAGAGTGGGGGTCCTGGTCCCTGCTCTTGCATTGTGTTGTCTCGTTGCGGGTCACTGTGCCTGTGCAGAATATCATCGATTCCAGAGCAAAATCTTTAGTCTGGCTTCATCCTGCACTTTGTGGGATGATACTCCTGGTTGGTTGTGAAGGTGGTCCCTTTCAGAAGATCATTAATGGATCAAGTTGTGGATCTGGTTGTATGGTGGCACTAACTGGCCCCATAAAGAAAAGGAGACTTGATTGCCTTCTGTGCCCAGCTCAACGGGTACAGAATTCTTGGTGTTAGTAGATTTCTACTAATGATTTGTGCTGTGTTTGCCCTGAAATGGAGCTACAGTTCACATTGTGCTTCCAGTGTATGGTAAGGCTGATAAGGTTACAGGTTTTTGGGAATCAAAGGAATTTTTCCTTTAAGGCAAGATTAGAACATGCTTACTGACTTCTCTTTTGTCTCCTTTTTAATCAAAACCTGGATTCACATGGTTGCAACAGAGGTGGGAAATGTTAAGGACACGAATGAGATGTGTCTGTTAAAAATTGTGCTGTACTTATAATTCAAGTAGACCAGCTTCATATGGCGCTACATGAGTGACAGATGTGTTGGCATTACAGTGAAATAGGAAGAGATCACAGATCACAGAATCGACTGGGTTGGAAAAGACCTCAGAGATCATCAAGTCCAACCCTTGGTCCAACTCCCATCCATTGACTAGATCATGGCACTAAGTGCCATGGCCAATCTCAGGTTAAAAACCTCCAGGGCCGGTGAGTCCAGCACCTCCCTGGGCAGCCATTCCAATGCCTGACCACTCTCTCTGCAAAGAATTTCTGTCTAATCTCCAGCCTCAATTTCCCCAGGCAGAGTTGAAGCCCATGCCCCCTTGTCCTATTGCTGACTGCCTGGGAGAAGAGCCCAATCCCCACCTGGCTAGAACTGCCCTTCAGGTAGTTCTAGAGAGCGCTGAGCTCACCTCTAAGGCTCCTCTTCTCCAGACTAAACAAGCGCAGCTCCCTCAGCCTCTCCCCATAGGGCTTGTGTTCAAGTCCCTTCACCAGTCTTGTTGCTCTTCTCTAGACCCGCTCCAGCACTTCAATCTCTTTCCTGAGCTGAGGGGCCCAGAACTGACCACAATACTCCAGGTGTGGCCTCACCAATGCAGAGTACAGTTCATCCATCGTGTATCTTGTGAAGATAGAACCGTGATTGACATTATACAGGATAAGATTTTTCAAGTTTTTCTGAATTGCTGTTTTTGGAAATTATTTAGACGTTTAGGTACCCAAGCCTCATTTTTAACTTGACGAGGTTTTCAGCTTCTCCTTTTGAAAATGTGTCTCCAAGTTACTTACGTATTTTTTCTGAAATAATTTCATATGGTGTAGAACATAGGAGAGGGATGTGCACTGAAGTACTTACTAGAACACACAAAGCAATAGCAAGTCCAAGGGCAGGATGTTCACTGGGGGTGAGTGGAGGTTGGATGGAGCCCACTGGTGCCACCCTCACAAGTGACCAGTTTTGCATTTATTTGCATCAGCATTTACTGGGTAGGTGAGCACAACCTCTGTGATTCATTTTAAGCTTCACTCTGCAGTTAAGTGGCTCCATAAATGTTCGTGATGTCCATACATAGGCTTTGATATGCAGATGGTGGTGTTTAAGTGTAAATAAATTTAAAATCACCGAATCATTTTGGTTGGAAGAGACCCTCAGGATCATTAAGTCCAACCATAACCTAACTCTAGCTCTAAACCATGTCCCTAAGGACCTTGTCTAAATGCCTTTTAAACCTCTCCAGGGATGGTGACTCCACCACTGCCCTGGGCAACCTGTTCCAATGCCTGACAACTCCTTCCATGAAGAAGTTTTTCCTAATATCTAATCTAAACCTTCCTGGCACAACTTGAGGCCGTTTCCTCTTGTCCTGTCACTTGCTACTTGGGACAAGAGACCAACACCCTCCATGCTCCAAGCTCCTTTCAGGTAGCTGTAGACAGTGATAAGGTCTCCCCTCAGCCTCTTGTTCTCCAGGCTGAACCCCCCAGCTCCCTCAGCCGCTCCCATCACCCTTGTGCTCCAGGGTCCATCTCAGATTTGGCTGCAGGTTGTAGACTTATGAAGGTGACAGTTGTGTTCTTGGCTCTGCAGGTCCAAGTGCCTTCAGGGACTGTCCTCTCCTGTGGACTTTTCTTCACTGCCCTCTCCTATGCAGTTTGAGGCACAGGGTTGAGTCCTTCCCTCTGTACCTTCTGGGTGTTCCAGCTTGTCCCCATCCCCTCTGGAAAAGCGGTGGGATGGCACTGGATGGCTGTGATATGTGTCTGTACACTGTGCCCAGTGCATTTTTATTATATGAAGGCAATTCCTTCGGACTTTGTGCGTTTTTCTTGTGTGGTCATTTGTCCTTTTCACAAAGGGCATGTAACCGTGGTTTAAATTAAGTGCATTTAATCTTGAACAAGGCCACTTTTCACAAGTAAAAGCCTAATGGGAGCCTAGCTGATGAAGTAAGAATTTTTTTAGATTACTGGAGAGCTTACAAATGATAGAACTTAATTTAAAACCAGGAAAAATTTCAAAGTCTTGCACTGAGCAGCGTAGGGGAAAGGGACCTGGGGGTCCTGGGGACAGCAGGGTGACCATGAGCCAGCACTGGGCCCTTGTGGCCAGGAAGGCCAATGGTATTAGAAAAGGGGTGGTTAGTAGAGAGGTTCTCCTGCCCCTGATGAGACCACATCTCTGTGGTCTCTGCCCTGGTGAGGCCACACCTGGAATCTTGTGTCCAGTTGTGGCCCCTCAGTTCCAGCAGGACAGGGAACTGCTGGAGAGAGTCCAGCGCAGCCACCAAGATGCTGCAGGGAGTGGAGCATCTCCCGTGTGAGGAAAGGCTGAGGGAGCTGGGGCTCTGGAGCTGGAGAAGAGGCGGCTGAGGGGTGACTCCTTCATGGTTATCTATATATAAAGGGTGAGTGTCAGGAGGATGGAGCCAGGCTCTTCTCGGTGACAACTAATGATAGGACAAGGGGCAATGGGTGCAAACTGGAACACAGGGGGTTCTACTGAAATTTGAGGAGGAACTTTTTCCCAGTGAGGGTGGCAGAGCCTGGCCCAGGCTGCCCAGGGAGGTTGTGGAGTCTCCTTCTGTGCAGACATTCCAACCCGCCTGGACACCTTCCTGTGTAACCTCATCTGGGTGTTCCTGCTCCGGACTGGATGAGCTTTTGAGGTCCCTTCCAATCCCTGACATTGTTTCTGGGATTATTCTTTTAGGGTGCTATTGCTAGAAGCTGATTTTCTTCTCTGAATTATGAAAATGTAACACTTGAAAATCTGAGGAATATGTCTTAGCACAAAGCAAAAACGATATCCTGTGTTCAAATGGCAGCAGCAGCAAGTACAGACAGTTCTGAAGCGTGTGGTTGCTGCTGTGAAGGTACCTCAGAGGCTGAAAGTAGAACCCCCTTTCAGACTCTTCCATCCACGTACCTGTGACTCGCATCATCTGTGGAAGGGGCTTTACCACAGGGTTGCAAAGCGCGGATCGAAAGCGCGTGTTACCAAATGTCACGCTGCACTTGGGGCTGGAAGTGGCTGAGGTGTGGGGGGAGGTTGCTGTGTATTTTTTTCAGAGAGGTGTAGCATGGGCTTTTCCCATGCAGAAGCAAAAGCAAGTGTAGAACATGAATTAGTGCTCTGTAGGTGCTCATATATATTTATACATAGGCTGGTGTGTTCTTTTTCTGCCTTTTTTTTTTTTTTTTTTTTTTCCTGACAACTTGAATTTGAATATTAGCAACTGGAAATTTCACAGGATTCTGGTAAACAGTTAATAATTATTTTTAGGTGATTTCCAGGCTGTAATCTCATTAACTCACTGTTTCGGCATACTTTGTAACAGTATCTTTTTTTTTTTAATGAGACAAACTGGGGTATTTACTCAGATGTTTGGTAGGAAACAACAGCATCATGATAGTGGGTAAATCCTGCGAGTCTGCTGAAGTTCATCTGAGCAGCACGCCTGGTATAGACAGGACAACTTGTACAGAAGTTAATATTAAAATACCTATTTTCTGTCTGATTTTTGCGCTTTGTGGGGTTGTTTTTGTTGTGTGTTATTTTTATGTTCATGAATAATGTATTCACATAGCAGGGCAATTCTGAGTATGTCTTAATGTATAGGGGCACAGTTAGAAACAGTTTAAAAATCTCACTTGGGATGGACTCAAAATGTTACTAACATGGACTATATGTATGTACTTCCCTTCACTTGAGGGATATTTAGCTTTTACTGGCTTATAGACCCTGTGACAGATAGGGGTACAGATCTATAGGAAGCAATATTCTCGCTGAGATCAGGAAGAGTTGTTCTGTCCTTCTTTTGTTCATAAAAAGTAGCTGAAAAGGAAAGCCCACAGCTGACAACAGTGCCGCTCTTACAACAAATAGCCAGATTTTAATGAGGTCAAAGGATTTACGAGGTAGCTTTCCAGGTACCATGTACTTACTCAAATCACTGAACAACCCATTGGTATCATTTATTTAAGTGGTGAGAGCAAAAAAATGAAGTAGTGTTGTTCTTGAGGGTGGACATATACAGCCTGTGCAGAATTCTTGATCCTGGCTCACCTGGGGCTTAACATTCTTGAAATAAACCTGGATTTGCAGTGTGATAGCTTTGAAGAATTGACTGAGCTTGCGAGGCCGACTGGTTCATCTCAGCTTAGGATGGGAACTAAAACCCCTCCCTGCACCTAAAGAGGAAGTAATGACTTAAAATATGCTTTTATCTTCTGTATTGAAGGAAGATAAAGGGTTTCTTTTAAAATGTTTATGCAGAAAAGCTGCATTTTGTGTCATAATTTTTTTGGCGATTTAATTATAGTCTTAAAAATGCTTAAGTGACTGTACAGTTCTAAAAGCATTTGACAAAACCTAGTTGTGTGTTCTGTGGTCAGCAAAAACTTAGCGGTCGGCGTTGCATGTTTTTATTCTGTAAGGCTATTGGCAGCTCAAAGAGTTATGTATTTCTATAGATTTTGTGAAACTGTAATGAAAATCAAGTTATCACTGTGAAGCTCACAGGTTTGACAGTAAGAATGGCCCTTTGATCTCTGAAGGCTGCTGGGTTCTCCAGACAAGTTGAAACCATAAACATTTTATGGCACAAGATGAAATGCTGGGATCCAAACATAAATTTGAAGAAGAGAAAGAATAAAAGGTTGGTGAATGCCTGCATCCTTGAATTTCTTGGCTTGCTGCAGGAAGGAAGAGCCACGTCGTATTTTGGTAACTTCTAATGCATTGGAAGAATATAGACTACAGGTGACTTGGACCAAATCCTGCAGACATCCTGCGTGCAGGAATAGGATCTAATTTTAGTAAAATAAGATTTTATGTTCATCTTGCATTGTCCAGAATGCTGAAGAATTTTACCTAAACTACCAGACTAAATATTTCTATGTATTTAGTCACTGTGGAGAGGGAGCAGAGTCCAAGACCACAGGTTTAAACCACAATCTTTAATTTTCTCTTTGAATAGAAGAGCATGGAGGGAGAAGAGTGTTGTCGTGTTCCTCCTTTGAAAATGAAAACAAAGGAGATTGACATCCTTTTACTTTTTCAATCAAGTGTCACTCATCCTCAACTTGTAATAGTCAATTCAGAATGGCTACTTACACTTCTTAACAAAATTGGATGAAAGAGCCTTGCAGATGAGTTAAAGACCACAAGGAAAAAAGAAAAGAGCTCATAACTTCATAACTTTAAACTGAATTAGTCGTTTCTTTGAATTGCTTGTTTGCAGTCGTGTTGCCATAGGTATCAAAGCAGCTAGCTATTATCATTTCTTTGTGAGGATTTCTGCTTTTAACTTTTTCATATTCGCGTTTCAGCAAATCAAAAGGGAAGGTGTGTTGTTTTAAAGATAGGCTAAACATACCTATGTGGAGGTTTTGTGGGTACCAGAATGCGGCGACACCGCATCTTCATACGGCAGCAACGTAATTACATACTGTGCGTTCTTGGGAAATGTTTATCTTGGTTGCTAAAGCTTCCTCCTGACTTTGGTGTTTTATCTCTCCTGAGTAGATGAAGCGAGCTCAGGTACTCGCTACACTTAGAGCTTTCTCGTGGTGTTTGAAAGGACCTGCAGTGTCGGCTGCCAGCAAGTTTTAATGATAAACGCTACTTTTATGGATTTATGTTCAACTCTGCTTTGCTTTCAGTCGAGACTTTGATTTTGGGTTCTTTACAAGAGCCTACATTATTGTGTCTTTGATAGCTTGGGAGACATCTGAAGCTCTAGATGTTTTAGGAATGGGGGAAAATCCTAAAGGTTGGGTTTCCTAAAGGTTTGAGAGGAGTGGCTGACACTGGAAGCTGTGCTGCCATCCAGAGACCTGGACAGGCTGGAGAGCTGGGCGGGGAAAAATTTAATGAAATATAACAAGGGCAAGTGTAGAGTCTTGAATCTGGGCAGGAACAACCCCAGGTTCCAGTATAGGTTGGGAAATTACATATTAGAGAGCAGTGTAGGGGAAAGGGACCTGGTGGTCCTGGTGGACAGCAGGGTGACCATGAGCCAGCCCTTGTGGCCAGGAAGCCAATGGTACCTGGGGTGGGTTAGAAGGGGGTGGTCAGTAGGTCAGAGAGGTTCTCCTGCCCCTCTGCTCTGCCCTGGGGAGACCACACCTGGAATATTGTGTCCAGTTGTGGCCCCTCAGTTCCAGCAGGACAGGGAACTGCTGGAGAGAGTCCAGCGCAGCCACCAAGATGCTGCAGGGAGTGGAGCATCTCCTGTGTGAGGAAAGGCTGAGGGAGCTGGGGCTCTGGAGCTGGACAAGAGGACACTGAGGGGTGACCTTATAAATGTTCACAAATATGTAAAGGGTGAGTGTCAGGAGGATGGAGCCAGGCTCTTCTCAGTGACAACCAATGATAGGACAAGGGGTAATGGGTTCAAACTGGAACACAAGAGGTTCCACTTAAATATGAGAAGAAACTTCTTCCCAGTGAGGGTGACAGAGCCTGGCCCAGGCTGCCCAGGGGGGTTGTGGAGTCTCCTTCTGTGCAGACATTCCAACCCGCCTGGACACCTTCCTGTGTAACCTCATCTGGGTGTTCCTGCTCCGGCGGGGGATTGCACTGGATGAGCTTTCCAGGTCCCTTCCAATCCCTGACATTCTGGGATTCTGTAATGATTCTAAATATCTATGTGTGTAAGTAGCATAGCAATGATTAAGAGGGTATTAATTAAGAGGGTATTTTGTTTTTAGGTTTCATGTTATGTCATGGAACAACTGCAAAAATTGCGTTAAGGCATCAAAGATAACGGCACGCAAAAGCCTTATTGCGGCACACACTGAGAAACGGTGTTTTGGTGGGGTCTTGTGCGTAACTTTGTAGATGTGACCGACAATAAGTCACACGGGAGCCACTCATCTGCCTCATGGTGTTGTCATTCACGAATATTTCCCCATCCCGGCAATGGAGCTGTCGTATTTATCTTCTAGACGAACATACAGTGAAGTCATGGAGGAACAACTTAAACAAATGGAGCCCCAACCTACTCCCGCATGCAGCGCTTTTGGAACCTGTACAGCTTCTCGTACTAAAAAAAGGGTATTTTGGGGATGATTAATAGTGTTTTTTACACTTGCATCTTTTAGTAATGTTTCTTATTTAGTGTCATTTCGCTAAATAAAGGTTTGGTTTAGTCTTAACTTGAAAGGCTGGCTTTAAAGCGGCATGCAGGGAGTGATTTCCTTTTGAAGATTGAATCTATTTACAGAATCTCACTACTGTTTTTAACGAACTTCTTTGCAATGTTTTCTTTCAACTTTCAAAATTCATTAGCCATAAAACGTGTGTAAAATGTCCTCAGTCTCTGAATTGCTGTTTTATTCAGCAGCTTTGTGTATCTCTGAATTTAAATTTAAAGAAAAAAAAGAAGTCATTTAGCGAGGAAATAGTTAATAACAAAACATTATGAACAGTGTTTGAAGAGGCTGTTAGTTTTGCTCAGGAAGTTTTCATTTTGTAGAATTTGTGCTGCCTCATTATTTGTAATATTGAAACTACTCCTTACCAATCATACCAGTCGCTTACATGAAGAAATGAAAGTCATGGTTACAATTCTGGATGGAAAATACTGAGTGAGGCTTAGTGGGCCAAATTCTGCTGTGAAGTAAAATGGTAAGAAGTGTTGCACAGACTGATCATTTTAACAGGGTCGCAAACAGGATTCTTAATGTCTTTCTGGGATGACTAAATTTAATGAAAAGATGCAACATAAACCTTTTGTGAACCAAAGTCAGGACCCAGATTTTGCCAGAGTTGATGCCAATGCACCCAAAACTTGATGTCAAAGACCGAGATGAATTTTAAGGCGAGTGTGCAGAGCTGGTTTAGTTGGTGGATACTTTTCTCACCCCAGCTGGGTATATAGGGGCAATTTTTACTTTCCTTTTCAAGGTTGGTTGACTTTTGGTGGTCACTAAACTCTTTATCATAGATGGGTAGTTGACCTCAAGTCTCTTTTAGTTTGAGTAATTATGCCTGACCTCCTTTAAAATTCACTCTGTGGTCTCTCAATAGCAGGGTATTTGTAACTCTTTTTTCTAGTAGGGTCTCTTGCTGGCTGTAGCAGTGACAATGTGTTTTCTGCAGGTTTTAGTTGTCATTTTTCTGGAGGTTTTGGAACCTCTTGGTGTTCAATGGTCAGGGATGAAGGAGCCTGAAGTTATTGTTGGCTCAGACTCACAGCCCAGGTGAGGTTGTTCCATCACTATGAAGTTCAATTTAAATTGACTTCTGGCATCTAGGGATTTTTTAGGTATAGAAAAATAGCATAATGGGACAAGTTGGCACAAGGAGATGTGATTGATGTGTATTATACTTCAGCCATAGGATCCATTCCTGGGGAACATCATTTAGAGAGATTAGTAAATTATTGTGTATTTTTCCCTTTTCCATGTAGGTTTCACTTTTAGCAGAATTAGTCTGGATGTAGCACTTAATTTAATGTATTTTGTTATACATCAAAGAAAAAATCTTTGTCTTCAAAGAGCCAATAGAAATATTTGCTACTATGTTTTTAACTGTAATGTATTCTATGCACTTTAGTACCAAGTTTTTTGTTTTTAGGGAAAATACCAGGAATTTCTGTGTCTTCCAACATTCCCCCACCCTTGCCCAACAGATCTGCTTTGTTAATGGCGCAAATGCAAAAAGACATAGCCGGTACACCTGTAAGTTAATGACCAATTCAAAACCAAAATTAAGGTAGAAATTCTGCTAATGTTACAAAATCAAATAGTTTCAATTAAAAAATTTTCACATTTGTTTTATATAGCATCAATATTTTTATTAAAAAATTATCTCTGTCCTAAGTAACAAGTTAATTTGTCTCTCAGTGAAAGATATAAAATGACTATTTGCCAGTCACGTAGAGTTTTGTAGCTCCTGCTTCTTTCCTAGTAATACCTTGGAGCAGTTGCAGTGCGTTCTCTTGGAATATAAACCACTTCCGTGATGCTAGAAATGCTTTGGAGTAGATCAGCAAGTTGTTAGACCGAAAGACTTCAAGAGGCAATACATTAGGCAAAAAGCAGTGGCGATACCTGTAGAGCACACCATACGTGCCCTTGAGCACAAGATAATAATTAATTGCTCGTATTCCCATGCAAACGAGCCCGGGTGTTGATGTTTATGAATTGCAAAGATCGCAGCGATACCAACTTAAGCTCCAAGCTGCTGGAGTTGTTTATACCCATTCAATTTTTAATGTACCTATAAGATGGCTCAATGAGGGCGTTTAATCTAAAGGGATTTGCGTGCCGTAATCGCACCTCCAGTGATTTAAACACAAAAGTAAGGGTCATCCTTCGAGGTATTTTAAGTGCGAACTTCCACTTCAGTATTCATAATAAACAGTGAGAACATCTCTGAAAATATCTTCATGATGGTCATTAAAAGTCATGAAGTATCTGCTGTTAGGTAGCCCGCGGGGTGAGAAGTTCCCCACAGCTTGTGGGTACCTGCTTCGCTAATTAGTTCATACTCATTCACATCACGCGTTTTGCACTTCGGTCTAGAAGAAAATATTTGACTAGAATTGACTTTCTCCGGCATTCCGGTGCAGCAGTGCTGTGTTTCCTAAAACCGCAGTCGCAAGAACTGTGTGACTTAGATAATAATTTAATTTGCAGTTCAAATAAATATAAATATTAATTGCAAGCTTACATGTCATAGATGCATTTTTGGTTGTTTCACACCAGATATGCTTTAGAGTGTATGCATGTAGACTCCTGGTAGCTTAAGCGTTTTGTTCTTGCGGATTTCTTGGTGTTTCGTTGCATGTGCCTGTAAACAGAGCAAAACCGGGAACAAATAGGGTGAAAAATGGGTCTGTGCAGAGCTGCTTTGTGGGGATCTGGTGAGCTGGAGGGTGACCTTGGAGTGGCTGAATTTGGGGGAAGTGAGTAAAACTTGATTTATTTTTGAAGTAGAAGATGTTAATGTGAAATCTTATTGTGGAAGCTCCTGGAGTTACCAGGTTTGATTTGTGTGTGACCAATAAAAACCCACCCCAAATTTCCATGTGGGAGTTAACATTTCACAATTCCTTTAGTTGTGTTCAGTGAATTAAAAGAAGATATTAGGAAAAAATGAGATCATGTTGAGTATATATTACCTGTACCATATAATTTAAATCCAAGCTATTTTCACTGAATTATAAGAGTGGGAGGAGTTTGTGAGTCACCGTGGAATGCAAAATGTCAAAATGACTAATTATACTCTTACGGGGCCGAGGAGATACGGTTAATTCCTGAGCAGCGGAACAGGTCTTTAAAGACTGTGGTAAGACTATCCCTGATACAAATATAGCTAATACTATTTGGGTATAATTACATTAGTTGTCATGGCACCGTTTAGCAGATTACATCGCGCCGTTGGGTTTCTTGCATGGGACAGTGCGGGTGGTTTCGTGTAGGTAGGAAACATAAAGCTGCATCATGTTTTGCATGTGGAAATTTGCCGTGTGTTACACCTGATTTTATGTGACTGTAATCAAGATAATAATTATGATATTTCACTTGTGCCAAAGTTCTGCTGTGTAGCGGATAAGAATTTTTTTAGTTTGTAGGAGATACTAAATCACGTCTCGATTGTCTCCATCACATTTTTTCAGTAGATCTCCTCCTTTAGCAGTTTTTTAAAAGCTTTACTTGTGGTCCACTAGTGCAAAAAGTGTTAATTTCACCTTAACTATTTCTCACAGGAGCATGTGGGCAGGAACTTTGCTGCCAGACCCTCCTCTGCTACTTACCTGTGTCTGTTTCTTAAGGTAAAATGTTATTCCTGTGCTCTAAACAATGTGCAGAATTTGTGGGGGTTTTCCCTGTTTTCAAATAGAAATAATTATTATCTGAACGCTTGAGCAGAGCCAGAGCAACAGGCTGATTTAATTTAATTCTGTCAAATGCAACACGTTACATTTCTTGACAAAGTTATATTGGTGTATCATTTAATGTAGGTGCTGCTGGAAGTCCCGTCATTTGCTCGTTTTGTTAAAACTGTAGCATTTCTATAGGCAAAAATTAATCTGTTTATAGGAAGGATAGTACAGGAGATTATCTGAAATACTGCGACAAAAATATTACTAATGTTATTTAATTTGGTTAAATTGATATTGTGCGATTTCATTAACTTTTAAGCGGGGCGGGGGGGGGGAGAATCTGCAAGTAAAGTGATGCTGTGGTCTATATATGCAACATATAAATTGCACAAGCAGCTGATACATTGAATAACGTGAACAGCGACTGTGCTTGTAGTTCTGTGAGAAAATATATCACAGTTGTGAACTGTGAAGAAATGCACTTGGTGTAGAGTCCCACCCAAACCTGATAAACAGCGATTTTATTTATATTTCATTTCTTTTGCGAGAGGTGAGCATTTGCTGCACAGTGTTACTACTTCTGTGATAGCTGATTCATCCCTTTGCTATGCAAATTTGAAGTATACAAGGACTCGGTACTTTTATTTAAGAAATATGCCTGCAGGCTGTATTGGTAGGCTTTAGGGAGATATCTGGTTTGGTGTGAAATAAATAGTTGTTCAAAGATCACATGAATTTCTGTCTTAGAAGATGAAAAGTGACGCTGTGAGCGTTTTGAGCGTGCCCTCCCATACCCGGCGCGTGGGTTTGTCACTTGGTTTTGGTTTTTCAAAGAAACCTCGTGGTAAAATGCCAGAGCTGCAGGTGGGGTGGTGGAGAGGACAGCAACGTGTCACCCCAAAAATGCAAAAATTAGGACTTAAATTTCAGACACCACCCAGTCCCAACCTCTGGGGTTTTGACCATTACTGGGCCTGGTCGAGGGAGTAGTTGCTTTTGCTTAAACATTTATTTTCAGACTGTTTTAGTGCTTGGCTTTAATGAATGGATTATATACTGTAATTCAGGTTTATGTATAAGTTGTAGGCATCCAAATTTGTGTATTTTGAGTGGAATGGGAGGAGAAAAAACTCTCTGAAAGCATTTGAGTGAAAGACGCTTTGGTACTTGCAGTTGGTGTTAAAGATTTGTCTTGCTGAAGAAAACAAAACATTTCCTTAAAAATCATTTGCTGCCTGATGCAGGACACACTTTAATAGACAATTACAAAATATAATAGCAGCTTAATCAAACTTAGGTTGTAAAATAGCTTTTAGGTTAAACCCAGCCCCTTTTTATTCTGTTACTTTAAAAAACGTTGATCAACTCCTCACTTCAGTAAGAAATTCCTTCTTGGTGCAGTTTTATTTTCCTTTTTCTCTCATCCAGGAGACATAGTGGTTTCTTTTCTGCTACAGAGGAATAATGTGTCTTGGAAAAATTTTAGCCTTTTCTATGAAAAACTATCTTAATTTATCTAACTGCGGTGAGGACTTCTATATTTCAATATTCTAAACTAAATTAACTTGCTTGTTACCTTTCCATAGAGGCACTTTGGATTTCTTCTAAGTGTGAATCAGCGCTGAAGTTTAAACGCCTGAACTTGTGTTTCTTGTGCACGCTCAGGTAATACCCACTGAAATTAATAATCCCCATGCTTGTCTACGTGATGAAGTTGTTATACTGATTTAAATAGAGCTGATCAAAATAAATTGCAGCTCTCTAGGTGGGACAGCAGCAGCTTTCCCTGTGTGTCTCCCCAAAATGTCCTCCCTGGTCTTAAATTTGTCATTTTTAATGCTGTCCTATTGTTTTCATTGAGAGGGATTAGTCAAGGTAAATTGTAGCTTTTGTAGCATTAACATTAGTTTATATATGTCATGTTTGTCTCCTAGCTAAACTAAATACTACTTTTTTTTTTTTTTTAACCATCACAGTTTGTTTAAAATAACTAGTCTACGTAGAACTTTATATAGTGTCTCCAGTGAGGAAAAAATCATTAACAGATGCATATTTTCAGCACTTTTAAAAAAAAATAATGTTTGCATTTCCTGACTATCACTGGACACCCATCAGAAGGGTGCAGGAGGACCCGTTTCTGGTGGGGGGGTGTTGTTTTTTGGAGGGATGGCTGGAACCAAAGCCGTTGCTTCTCAGGTATCCGAAACAATGGCCTTGCATGGGTGCTGGGGAAGTCCCAGGTAATGGCAATTAGGCCTGGAAACCATTAAAATAATTTGGCTGTGGTTCTTTGGATGAGACCGGTGTCAGAAGAAGCAATGTACTTTGTAAGGTGTTAGCAGCAGATTAAAAATAAAAATTATAATATCTATCAGGTGTACGTGGTGTAGCTTCAAGGAGAATATAGCTTGTGGACATGACAACTGTGACAGGGGCCTGTGCCTGAGTTGGATTTCATGTGCCTTTCTCCTCACGAAATGTAACGTTTTTTCCTTCACGTTTCACATAGAAGCAGACAAATGAGGAAGAAAATCAAATATTTTGTGGGAAGCATATGGAGGAGCCCTCCTAGGCCTGTTTTCATTATGTTTCCAAGCCCTTTGGACAGAGTTCTGAAAAGCAGGATGTCTGGCAGGCCGGGAAGAACGAGGTGCCTGGCTGCTCTTCCTGGGCCTAATGGCAGAGCCTCCTTTGATCAGAAGGAGAATTATATTCTCTAATTCTTCTACAAAAGTTCTTTTAAAGTCGTCAGCCAGTCGTTTATGCTCCTCCACGGCTTTTGTTTAAAAAAATAAAAGTAATTTTATTGAAATGGAAGCACGTCGCCAAACAGTGCGAGTTAAACCTACCTGTATATCCCAGTCGGGATCTGCTTTATTGCATTTTTTCTGTTACCAAAAAAGTAGTATTTTTATTATTTGTAAAAGAGGCAGAGCAGGAGACGCTATCGTACGTAAAAACATCATGAACCGTACATTTGTGAGAACTGATCCTTTCTGCTGGGGCTTTTCTTTAGTTACAGGTTTTTCTTCAGCACTTACATCCTCAATTTACATGCCTGCCTTCAGATTTTATCTGTTCTGACAAAGAGTACACAGATAATTGCTAAAATAGAAGTTAGCAGGAAATTCGAGGGTCTTTTTTTGTGTTTCTGAACTAGACAAAATTGTTATAGTATATTTCTATATTCTCGTTCTTTTAGATAATTATTTCCTCCTGTACGTAAGTAACGCTATTAACAGCGACGGTGCTTTGAACTGTCATTTCGTACCACTTGAAGTTAATTGCTGGAAAACCGGGGGTTTTTTTCTCCACGTTAACCGGTTTCATAGAAAGTGTCTCTCTTTACTGAGGATGTCACTGTGAGGTAGTAATAACTACAGTAAACTGAATAACGGAGCAATCAAGCCTTTGATCGTGCAAAAACGTAAGCACGTGTTGAACTCTACACTCGACCTATCCCATTTACTTGATATTGTTGCAGTGTAAAGCACCAAATGTTATAGTTTATATTTACTGTTCTCAGTAGTTTCTCTGAAATGATAAGAAAACCAGGCATCTTATCCTGTAGTACAGTGAGTAGAACAATGTATCAGCATTGATACAGCACGATCTTGCTTTCAAAATAATTGCAGAGGATGAGCTGATTTTGGTAATTTAATAACTCACTATTTGCAAAGTCATTCAGATTTGTGTGAGGGACTTTTCCTGCTATTGGAGGCAATGAAACACAAAACTTGCAATAGTTGTTGTGGTTATCCAACAGTATGTAGTTATAGAATACTTATTACATGATCTTTAGTGTCTGTATTTAATCTAGTGCAACTTTCTAGTTTACATTGAGGGATGCGACTCACAAGACTGTCATTTATATTCCTTTACATTATAAAATGTACTTGACAAAAGACTTGAGATAATTTTTCTCAATGTTTGGATTCTGTGGGATCAGAAGTCAGGCCAGTACATCCCAATGTAGCAAGTACCTTCTTGGAATATGTTCTGGGATTATAAAGCGCAGAAGTATGTACATTTTTTGTTAGCGCCAACAATGCCTTCATTGTAGGAATCTTTTTTTGAAAAGATTTAGTAAGTTTAATAATTACTATGGAATACTTACAAATGCATCTTTTCTGCAAAGAATTGAAAGAGATTTTTTTTCCTATTGGCATTTGAAAAGCAGAAAAAAGTGACTACTGCAACAGAATTTTATTAATGAATGATTTACACTGGTTCCAGCTGTGACCATGTGATTAGTCCTTCACTAAGCAACAATGGGTATTTTCTTTCTGCTTTTATTTGATTTCCAAGAATGTGTCATCTGTTACATAAACTGCTGCCAGTATACCCCATGTATACTGGTATTTTTTATTTCCCCGAAGCGTAAGATGAATACCCACCCATATCCTTCTGGAAATACTGTTTTAAATGAATTGGGAATTTTATTGACTATATCTGATTCAGCATGCCAAAAGTCATAAAACTTAAAATATTTATTAAAAGCACTAGGCTGTAGGATGCCTTGTTCCCTGGTAGTGCAAAAGATAGATTATTTTCACTTTTACATTTCTATCTTAATATTTTATTACAGCAATACAATGTGTTATAGAGGTGGACAAGCCTGCAGATTGAAATGTGGATAGTCCAGATTGTTCCTTTCCCTCGACCATATGGTGTAGTTCTAAAAGCCTTTTGTACGCTGTCTGTTCAGTTAATTGTAAACTCGGTCTTTAACGTACCTTAAAAAATGAGATATATGTGAACTAAAAGTCACCATATCCTCTGGTAAGTAAAGTTTGCTATAATATATCTAAATTTACAGTCCTGGTCTCTTGGTAGATTTTCTTTCTGGGCGAATTTGAAAGTCTTTCGCTGTTTCTTGGTAACGAATGTGAGTCTGTGCATGTGGAGAGACAGGTTTTTCCATTTCCTCCTCAAGAAAGGGGGGGAGATTCGAGTCTATAATGAACATTTCATAATATTTTTGCTTGGCAGGCAGCTCTGCCAGTGGGTGATGTGCAGGAACATCGAAGATTTCTGACAGATGGATGGTAGGACTTCTAATACACCTACACACGTTTCGGCGTCTGATGTTCCCCGTGTTCCTCTGATGCCTGAGAAGCTTCTGCTCACAATTTGGTCTGATGTTGCCCAGCGCTGGGCTTTAGAAGAGCAGAACCAAGTAAGTCTCTCTCTGAATTTTCATATGCCACAGAGAGGCTAATTTATTCTAGTCCTTGCAGAGCGAAGCATTTATTATGGAGGCAAAACAATTTTTTATATATATATATATATAAATATAATAGAGTTAAAAACTAATTGTTAGAGGGTTTGAGAATGAATTTTATTTTCTGTTGTCTCAACATAAGAAGCTATTTGGGACAAGTGACTGTGCCAGGATGCAAACCCCCCTCTCTCCCCCTCCCTTCCTTCGATATGGAAGGAGTAGACCCATCTCCCTCTCTCTCTGCTGCCTGAGGCTGACAGCTGCTTTTGTTTGGCCCCAGAGCCCCCTGGCCAGGGCCGTTAGGAGAACGGAGTGCCAAGGCGCCAGGGAGCCGCTGGGCGCCCGGGGCCAGTGTGGGGGACGTTTGGAGGCTTCAGGGGCACCCACAGTCAGTGTGGGGGTGCAGAGAAGCTTCTGGAATGCCCACAGTCAGAGCTGATCAGCCTATAAAAATGGGACTCTCGTTGAGACTCCGCCCCTTGTCGCGGGTCTCTCGGAGCATGAGCGAGATGCTGCCGCTGAGACCCCCCGGGATGGAGACTCCACTGGCCTCGCCGCCACGGGTCTGAGGAAGATTAACCCTCGCAGGATTGCGAGTGTATCTACTTCCCATGCACATGTGCACGCGTACTTTCCGTGCTCAATATGAGCACGTGTAAAATTAATCCTCGCATAATCGCGGGTGTATTTTCCTCCTGTACTTCCACATAAGCATGTCTAACTTTCTGTGCACTTTTGCACGCGTACTTTCCGTGCTTAATACAAGCACGTGTAAAATTTACCCTCGCAGGATTGCGAGTGTATCGACTTTCCGTGCACATTTGCACGTGTACTTTTTGTGCTCAATATGAGCACGTGTATAAATTTTCCTCCCATGCTCCCACATAAGCACATGTAACTTTCTGTGCATATTTGCACGTGTATTTCTCCTCACAGGGTTGCGAGTGTATTATAAATTTACCCTCGCGGAATCGCAAGTGTACACTTCCCGTACTCATTACAAGTGTGTGTGTCCCTTTAAAATAATCCCACACCGTGTTCAGGCAAGTGTGGACTCTTCCCGGACTCAGGGGCGGCTCCGGTATTGTTTTTGGTGAAGCCATGTGCATGCACTCTGTGGACCTCCTGAATTATTAGTTGCTGCCCCTTAATAACTTTCCTCAACTGATATCCGAACCTGTATTTAAGTCACTTTTTGAGTGCTATAACGCTGTTTCTCACCGGTATAATACAAGTTGTTTTGGACCCTGTTGTCCCTTAAACTAACCTTGGGGTGCCTCCGTGACAGTTTTCAATGAAGACTGGCTTGATACATCTAAGGAGAAAAGAGTAAGAGTCTCATTGACACTACACTTCTGTGGGTCCCAACCTGTTTTTCAGCATTGGAATGGTTGCTCGTTAGTGGTAGGAAGGCTCATGTAATTTGTGGCTTTGGAGATAAAAAAAATCACTGAAATTAAAGGAAAAAAAGCCAAAACATTGGAATCAAGCAAGAAGTAAATGACAATAGTGGAGAGTGAGACTAATGTGCTGTGAGTGGCCTCTCATAATGAAACTTATTGATCTGTACTGAATTTTCAAGGGATTTCGGATATTTCTTTTATCAATAGCTGAATGCAATGGAGTGGGTAACCTTAGGGGATATTAGAAAGGAAAAAAAATGCATTTTTTGCCTGCAGTGATTAAATAAAGTAATTTTGACCTTTGTTTAGCATGCAGAAATGGAGAGAGCTTCAGCAAGAGTCTTCTCAAAATGGAAACAAGTAATAACCAGTAGCCAATAGCACATCTATTTCTTCCCATTAGACAGTATTGTGAAATGGTGTAAAAGTCATCAATTTAAATAGCATGATGTAATCGAACAGCTGAAAGCTGCTGGATAACCATAGTTTTTCTTTCTTTGGCTTTTTTGTATTCTTCAGCATATAAGATGTTTTATTTAGTAGTTTCTTCTAAAATTTCGCCTTTTGGAAGGATGGAAAAGGAGCAGACGGGGTTTGTGTGCTGCAGTGATGCTGTGCATAGTGGCCAGTGTATATGGTGAAATGTGCAGCATCTTATTTTCATTCCCTACTTTTTTGGCTGCCAAGTGAAATCAGCGGGAGCGAGAAAAGTGTCTGTGGGCAGAACTCTTGCTTTTTGCCATCCAAGTAGTTCAGAAGCTCTGAAACGCAAGAAACCACACGTAACGCTTGAAGAATCCAGCTGTAATTTTGAGAGCTGAAAGAGAAAGCAGTGAGCGAATATTTGCTGCAGCTTCCATAAGATGAGAGCCGTTCTCACAGCCTGTGATTTGCCACTTGCAGAGAATATATAAAACCAAAGCTACCTGTTTTTACTGCTCACTGGCAAATGTGAGGCTTAATTCATTAGAGCAGACAGCGCAAACAAGATCTGCTCACTTGAATGGTTTTTAAAAAAAGGCCTAATTTAACTTGTCATGATAATTCCAAAATATGAGAAACAGAGTCATAGAAAATAACATTTTCAGCGAAAATGTAAGTGTTTTGGTAAAAAAAATTATTTTGTTTACTTGTATTTTAATGGTGGTTTCTTTAATGTTGTGCATGTCCACCCAGAACAGTTACTAACGATGCCAGCTTAATTTGTAAAACAGCAGAGTCAGAGACTGGCACTTTTGTAGACTACAGATTTGTTAGATTTGTCAAAATACCCCAAACTATTTGGCTGCTTTTGAGGATTGCATCTCTTTCAGTAAGTTATACACACACAAGTTCAGCAATTTCAAAGAAGAGGGTGGACTTTCATGCTTCTGAGAGGACTCGAAAGCATCGTTGACGTAGTTTTACCTGTATGGGAGGTCTGGATCATAGCGGTACAGATTTCCCTGGGTTCATGTGAATGTGTTCAGGGTTTCAACCTGTGGGCAGATTAGAACACCAAACATCAAAACACTTGGGCTTAGAGGAGCATGTGCAGAGTAAGCATAGGAGAGTGTGAGTAGACTTAAAGTATTAATGAGGAGGGGCTGGAAAAGAGAGAAAAAGAACAAAAGAGCAACAAGACTGGTGAAGGGACTTGAACACAAGCCCTATGGGGAGAGGCTGAGGGAGCTGCGCTTGTTTAGTCTGGAGAAGAGGAGGCTCAGAGGTGAGCTCAGCACTCTCTAGAACTACCTGAAGGGCAGTTCTAGCCAGGTGGGGATTGGGCTCTTCTCCCAGGCAGTCAGCAATAGGACAAGGGGGCATGGGCTTCAACTCTGCCAGGGGAAATTGAGGCTGGAGATTAGAAAGCAATTCTGTGCAGAGAGAGTGGTCAGGCATTGGAATGGCTGCCCAGGGAGGTGCTGGACTCACCGGCCCTGGAGGTTTTTAACCTGAGATTGGCCATGGCACTTAGTGCCATGATCTAGTCAATGGACGGGAGTTGGACCAAGGGTTGGACTTGATGATCTCTGAGGTCTTTTCCAACCCAGTCGATTCTGTGATTCTGTGAAAAAGTTCAAAGAAGAGAAAAGGATGATGTAGGTCTAAGGTAAGTACAACAGGAGATAACTAGAAACGGAGAGAGAACAGGAAACAAAATAGAAGATGTTAAGGAACATAAAGAGGAAATCAGGAATTCAGTTGTTTGAGGAACAATTCATATGCTTTCAAGAAGTGTGGATGTTCCTTTTGAAGATAGAATTCATCAGCTAACCAGATGAAAAATAGATATTAATAGAGGATAGAAAATTTTGTCTCGTTTTCAGTTTAAAAAATGAAAGTACAATCTGGGTAAAATATGTATTTGTCTGTATTTTCTTACAGGGGTTCATGCTAATGAAAAATGAACACTTGTTCAGGGTATTTTTTCACATGTGGCAAAATGGCAAGTAAATTCCTGCTGGTTTAAAATAGAATGTGCGTTGAGGTGGCTGGAAGTAGGACACAGAAGTCACTGCTCCTTTCTTCTGCTCTTGGCTTTATTGGAAAACTACTGTTTGAAAACTGTGTAAATCACAATTTCTAATTCAAGTTTTCTCATCTGTAAAGCAGAGATAACAATACCTACCTACCTCATAGGAGTGTTGTGAGGTTTAATTAATGTTTGTTAAGCTCTCCAGCCTTTTTGGACGAAAGCGGATAAATGAAACCTCTTGTTAACAATGGGAAAGTGCCAGGCAGAAGATGTAGAGTGATTTTGAGGTTGGAACAAGGAGATAGAACAGTTACACTTTATTTAAAGCATATTAAAAAAAAAAAGGAAAATGTTTGGTTAGAAGTGATAGAATTGTTAGATTTATTGAATCCAAGCATTTTCTTACAATTAGCTTGTAATTTGAACATGTATGTAGGTCTAGATCTTTTGAGGTCCTTTCCAATCCCTAGCATTCTGTGATTTGGTGATCTGTTTTTTGTTTCAACTTCAGATAGTTTAGAAGTTCGTTGCCTTTGAAAAGTTGAATAATTCATCTATGTTCCCTTTCTGCCTCCGTTGGGAAGTGGATTCTTTATACTCTACCTACCTATGCCAAACCAAACCAAGTGTTTCTCCATCCTCAAACTTGTATCAAGGTTTCTGGAAGGGCTGAACTGCTGTATTTGGAGGTCATAGACTTTGGAATAACAAGTAGGCAACAATAATAGTAACAAAGACATGAAATTCTGTGTATGTATGAATATGTGTCTCCAGTATAATTTGAGCAACCCAATAATAAGATCAAGAGAAAAATTTTTGAGACAATTTTGACACAAATAATAGAGTGAATTAGTGTTGAGTGATAAGAAAATCGGGGCGGGGGGGTGGGGGGGGAGGGATTAGTTTTGCTACACCTTTTTTCTGAAGCTTTTTTTTTCTGATTCAGATAGGAAATAGTCAAAATAACCTTTCTTGTTGCAGTCAAAGGAAATGCTGTATATATTCACCAGCAAGTTTCTTAGAATTGACTCTGCCTGTAGCTGCAAACTTAACAAACATCGTGGTGTGTCAGCAACATCCCAGGTGTCATTATAAATGTCAGCAGTATGTAAGTGGCATTTGTAAATAAGCACAAACATGCGAAATGGTCCTTGTTTGTTACCAACCCTTACGCACCTTCCTTGTGCCGGAGCTTCGTGCTTGGTTGAGTAGCTCATGTGAGTTGAATATACGCTAAATATCAAGTGGTGTTGCACAGCTTGAAAAGAAAAAAGAACTTTAAAGAAAGCAAGCAGACTTTTGATATTTTTTTCCCCAAGTTGTTCTGTTAATGCCCAAGAAAACGCTTCCACAAGTGTTAAGAAACCAGCTGTCTCTAGACTCCAGGAAAAGTCATTTATGGATCTCTCTTGTCCATAGCCATTCAGACTTTCAGTGGAAGGCAGAGCGCCGCTGCTCTCGAGAGGAGCTTGAATCAACTCGCATGAATATTGCCCTCTCCAGGGATATTGGCATGCAAAACAGATGTCGTTCGTCTTCAATGCACCTCACAAATGGGTTCTTAACCACTTGGAAATGAACAGGCAGAGTCGGGAGTAGGTTCTCTTCAGCGGAAGCGAACTGATGCGTAATCAGTGTGGATAGGTGGCAATAACTCCTTTCTCAAAGTGTTTGGTACTGTTTAATTTGGGTACCTTGCTGGTGTTGTTTTCCATTGTATGTATTTACTGGAGGCAGCTAAACCTGTGCAAGCACAGCAACAAGCTGTTGTCATTCTGAACATCCAATGTTTTTTTCCCCTCACCATTTCCCCTCTCTCTTAATTATATTTTATCTCCAATATTCAAACTGGGAGAGTGAAGCATCTTGCAAGCTATTTCTTCTTTAAACATGGGGCTAAACCAGTTCCATAAAGCACCTTCAAGCATCTCCATCTGACTGATGTTTGTGGGACCAACCTCTGCTTAAACAGAGATGGAAGACAGAATTTGAAAAGCTTCAGAAAGATCTTAATCGTTTGCCTTGTGGTAAGATAACACCCGTGTAACACCTCTCATAGATTTGGATCCATTTTATGAAAGCGATTTGTGAAATTCTTAACATAATTGAAGGTACGTTTAAATTCATCTTTGTACACAAAGCAATTGTTTCCTTGCATTTTCTAAAAATAGCAAAATATAGCGGTGTCCAGAGCATCAGCGCAGCAAAAATGCAGCGTCTTTATTTTCAGCTGTGACTGATAAATAAGGATGCACCAAGTTCCCTGGGTCACAGAGTAACTTCCAACGTACCGCCAATAAAATCCACTTAAATGAAGCGAACTTCTGGGGCCTAAATTTTCTTTGCTTGAATTTCTGCAGACTTCTGAGACTTCATTGCTCAGCAGGGTGTATTTGTTACAGGGACTGGAAGAAGGTGCAGCTGCTAAGGGCAGAAGTTTCTGAAGGTGAAGACGGTTCACAATTTCCCTTTTTCCTTTTGTTGCCTGGAAGTCAACACTAAGAAACTTCATTAAAACTGCCCAAGGTCACTGGAGTTCTAGCGAAGACTAAAAAACATCATCATCATCTGAAAACTCAGATGAGCCACTGAACTTGACTTTTATCAAGAAGGAGTTTTCTAATTCAAATAATCTGGATAAAAGCACTAACCCAGTATTTGGTATGAACCCATTTAGTGCCAAACCTTTATACACCACACTTCCACCACAGAGCGCATTTCCCCCAGCCACTTTTATGCCACCAGTCCAGACCGGTATTCCTGGGCTGCGACCATACCCAGGACTAGATCAGATGAGCTTCCTAGCACACGTGGCCTATACTTACCCAACTGGAGCAGCTACTTTTGCTGATATGCAAAAAATTGGGATTTTATACTTCACCAAGCCACACAACAGCGAATGCTATGGTAAATAGGGAAGAACTTGTCTTAGTCTTAGTGTTTGGTGTGTTTGGGTTGAAAGCGTTTGTAGGAAAAGTGTTCACGGTTTCACCTGGAGGAAGAGCAAACGCTGTGGATGTGGCTTGAGTTACTGGCAGGTTGGTGTTATTTCTGCTGAGCGGTTCCTATGAGCGTTTTGAGACCTGGCGAGTACCTGGTGTATTTTCCCAGTGTCTTAAGCTCCACAATTGACTGTTCTTTGTAAATGCAAAAAAAAAAAGTAATGGAAGATAATATTGAAGCTTTTGGCTGTAGTGTTGCTTTGAATCTCCTTGCATGTGGAAGGGTCTCTGATCTAACCAATGCCTTTATTTTAAAGGTGTTTCCAAGCTGTGCATGTGCTGTTCTTCAGGTCTCCAAGAGGCACTTAGAGCTGCTGGTGGTATTGTCAAAAATTTCCTGGTGGCCGGAATAACTATGTGAGCCTTAAATCTGTAGTAAGAGTCAGAACTGCTCCTTAACTTGCTGGTGAAACTTGTGGTCCTTGTGTCTTTGAAATGAAGAAGTGGGAATATTGAGCACAGACCTTGCATGTATGAGGTGTAAAGGGTTTCCCATGTTGGCATTTCATCATATCAGCGATGTCAGTAAGAGCACCTATTAACACCAGCTATACTTTAATTAGTTAGGATTTTCCAGTAACGGCCTTCAAATAGTTTCTTGAGCTCTGAACGCTGCAGGGAAGATGGTTTTCTCTGCACCCCTGTAGTCACGGCCGTTATAAACCACGCTTCACGTTAACGTTTGCAGGAGGAGCACGCTGGGTTCTGCAGGTTTGCTGAAGTGGCTGATGAGTACCAGCATCGTTTGGGTTTTGTCGAACAGGATGTTTGATTTCGATAAGGGTTTTCAGGTTTTAGGAGGGAAGTTTGATGAGCATGGCCAGTTGACTCAGGCACAGGAAATGATTTTCAGGCCTTTTTTTTTTATTGGCAGAGAGGTGATCATCAAATGACACTAAAACTGAAATTTTAAGTGAGTTTTACTATGTTCATGAGTTATAATGAAGTAAAATTAAAAAAAAGAACTGTCTTTAACTCTTCATTGGAGACTCCAATAGCTTGTGCTATAGCCAGATTTTGGTGTGTGCCACCACAACAACATTAAGGCACAGGTTTTCTGATGATGTTGGTTTTAATGGTGTTTTTCTAATCCCAACCATCTGATAATCTTCAAGGAAAAATATATTACATCTTGATGTCTTCTTTGCATGTCCTTGCCTTGCTGTTATGTGTGGCAGTGCAAAAAAGGGCCGTGGTCCTCCCATCTCCGTGAGAGCCTCCCTCAGACATTAGTATTTATTCATTTTGCAGTATCCACTTTTAAGCCATCAGCTCAGAACCTAAACTTGTTTACAAAATAACCTTCCCAAACAGATTGTTTTGTGATGCTTGTATATCACTTTTATTAATGAAAAAAAAACAATTCCTGAAATGCTCACCATTTAAATTGACAGATGATACCAGACATCTTTATTTAACTCATGTCAATATTTTTCAGCTTTCTGCGATGTGTGTGTCCATAGAGACTTTCCAGTGGAGGATATAGGCACCTTAACTTTCTCATAGTGGCACAGTAAAATAAAATATCTGAATATGCTTATTTTCATTGCTTTAAGCAAATCCCTGGAAGTATTTCACAGGCTTTGCGGACAACAGAATGGAAAAAAGTGGTGAAAGTCGTAAGATTTGCTATTCTTGGGTCAGCAGATATCTTGGGGAATACTTGGACAGAGCCATTGGAAAGCACTTTGACCGTACTCCAGAGCCTTTAATTTTGCTACAGCCTTTTCAGAATGTTTTGTTAAAACTTTATAGGGAAATTATCTACAGGAAATGTGATGCCGCACCGCTAAATTAAATGGGCAACTCTCATTGTGTTAGATTTATAAATTGGTGTGGGTAACAGATCTTCTGCATGTCAAGTTGGAAATAGGATGTAAATATTCTTCAAGTGGAAAACTACGTTTAGCGCCATATAAAGTCCTCGTTCGATGTTGTGTGATGTTTACTATGGCATCTGAGAGCTTTTGAGCAGTTTCTGATGCTGAATGGAGTTAATGAAGCTAATGAAATGTGTTTTTGTTCTCATAGATCCATAGTGTGAAGCATTGGTTGAGGTCCTGACAAGACAAGAGTCGGCCAAGTGAAAACCCAAAAATTATTTCATCTGTTGTATTCTATACTTAATAGTTAAAATTAAGGGTATTTTGTACAGCTAACTTTGCAACCTTGAAGTTACTTTATGAGTCACAAGACTGTCATATCCAAACTGCTGTAGGGACCTTATACGTAAATGTTGCTGCTTATAAACAAATGAAAACCTGATGATTTATTCTCTTCACTTGGTGAAAGCTTCTGTGGCTTTGCAAAATCCTCATGATTATAATTTTAAATTGCTTGTGGTGCAGGTTTTTAGGTGTATAACATGGCAGATCTATTTGGCACCCCTTTCGAGGTCCATTTTCCGTCATGACTGAACCTCAGCGACATGTGTTGTGAAGTTCACATATCTGTCCCTGGGTAATACTGCTCCGTGTGGGACTCCTCCCGGATTTCACAGCTGAACTCAATTTGACAGTAAATCTCATCCCCTCCTTTTTGTTGACTCAAGGTGTGACTGAAGATGCAGAACCTTTCATCACATATTCAAAGGGATAGTTTCTGACTGCAAAATAAATCTGGCTTGTGCCCACTCAAAAGTTGCTGCCAAACTTCTCGGGCTACCAAGCCTAATGTTTCAATTAATGTTTAAATTAACTCTTGCAATTCCAGCTTTTGTACAAGAGGAGTGTTTTAAGTGCTAAACCTCAAACTTCCATGGTATGAGAATGGTTCGCTGTTCGTCATTTAAGGTTTTACTATTTCAAATTTACTGTAGAAAACTAAGCCAATTTTTTGATGTAGGATGGTTCTGTTATCTCATGGAGCAGTTAACAATGGCTTCTACGAACTATAGATTGTCTTTCATATAAAATTAATTAAAATAGCTGCAAGTCATTTTTTTTCATGTGTGTATATATATGTTCTTAAACTGGCTATGGGTGCAGTTCGTAATTCCTACCTTTCTATAGAGAAACTGCTCTGAAGCCCAGAATGTGTAGAGCACATTTCTCATCATATTCCTAATAAATTGGAGAAATTTCAAAGTGCCAGCCCATTATTACCAGACTGGTGCTTTTTCTGTAATAGGAAACTAGCAACTAATATGTCTCCTGTCAAGTTTAAAAATAGTGCTACATCTCCCATTACCACACCTATTAGTTCTCTATCCACTTGGAGATGTTCTAAATCAAGTATTGTTCATCTATTTAAACCTAATGTAAGCCCTCAAGATCATCAATATTATCAAATTTATAGTAATTGGTACTGGAAAAGATGAGTCTTGCAAACTGCCTTGAGCCTTCAAGCGCCATAAACACAGGCCAAATAAGTTGGATAAAACCAACATGCCATGAAACCACATTGGCAGTCTCTGTTAAAGTAAGTTATCATTATTCCAGGCTTTTGAATTACACGGCAAATGGGAGCTTATAATTAAATCAGAATAACTTGTTTTCTATCAACTACAAATGCTAACCTTGCATTTTCAGGTAATGCTCTTAGATTAGATCTGTTCTGGGATTTTTGAAAAACCTGTTACTGGCTGAAGAGCCACCCAAAATAACCTTAGAACTTCTTGTGAATCATAAAATAGTTTGGGTTGGAAGGGACATTTAAAGGTTGTCTAGTGCCCCCCCTGCCATGAGCAGGGACATCTTCACCAGCTCAGGGTGCTCAGAGCCCCGTCCAGCCTGGCCTGGGATGTCTCCAGGGATGGTTCAGCCACCACCTCTCTGGCCAACCTGGGCCAGGCTCTCACCACCCTCAGGGGAAAAATTTCCTTCCTCATGTCCAGCCTGAATCTCCCTCTTTTAGTTTAAAACCATCACCCCTTGTCCTGTTGTAACAGGCCCTGCTGAAAAGTCTGTCCCCATCTTTCTTGTAGGCCCCTTTTCAGTACCGAAAGGCTCCTTTTAAGTACCGAAGATAAGGGATTGTTTAATATCTACCGCTCTGCAGTGTGCTTCTGGAAATCTATTTGGACTATTAAAGGGAAGAAAAGGCAGAAGAAACTGTGGAAGCGTAACCCAGTTTGCTGGCGATGGGTGGTTGTGGCTGTACTGGTTTTCCTGGCCGATCATGGCCCCTGGTTCTCCACCACTCTTTCATATTTTCCTATTCTCTTTTGGCTTAGAAATTGGGCAAATGTCCTTCTAATTAAATATCAAAAATAATGACTTTGTGAATACTCAGGAAGGTAGTTTACAGACTGTTTAGTTTCACCAATACCCTGTTCTGGACTAAGTAGACCACTTAGTAGATGAATTCAAGACATTCAAATCAAGTTGTGTGTTGTAATTGCTGTTGACAATGTACTGGGAATCCAGAGATTGGGCAGTGAAATGTCCCTGAAAATAGCTCTTTTGAGTGCTGTGCTCCAAAGGGGGATGGATATGTGCTTCCCACCAGGGCAGGGTGGCTGTATCTGGGTTTGAATTAACCATACATGTGATCCACAGATGTTTTTCTCCACTGGAAAAAAATAAATTGCGATAATTTACTTTATTCAATATAGATTAAGATCTTCAAAGATGTTGATTGAGGATGTCTAGAAGTATAAATGCAAAGTATTTATAACAATTTTGGACTGTCAGGCAAGAAGGTGAAAATAAAATTTGAAGGATTAAATTTTTTTGCTTTTCTATAGCTGAAAAAAACACCCCTACAACACATTTAATTTACAGCAGGAAATAAAAGCCATTACTGACTTTGCATAGATAAAAGCATAAAACAATTTAAATACTGAGTTTTAAAATGCATGCTCGGCATCAACAACTTTTTCATATGGATCTATAGCAATATTGTTTACTTAACATGTGGAGGATAATGCGTGGATTTTACACCATGTTATTTTCTAAACACATAAACTCCAAAAGGAGCCATTAGGGTCTCTTGTGTCAGGGTGGCTCTGGATTAATCTTGAAAGTGTAACTTTCCTGCTGTTGCATTTCAGGGTAGAAAGCAGAGCTACCAGAACGGAGCCTGTTGATCCTCACAGTTTGTATTTCAGTTAAAATCAAAGCATTTCTTTAAAAATTGTAGTGTTGGCAGTTCAGAATGCATCATCTCCCGTGCTGTGGCGTTCCTCACCTCTGTGGGATGGACACCTGTCCTGTGCTCTCACCCGTGAGCGTTTTCAGGAGTGTAATTCTGAGAATGAGGAAAAAATAAGTGCACATTTTAAAGTGCATTATAAGCAGTTGTGTTTTCAATATATGTGTATTAACAGTACGGCTTAAAATAGTCCATTGAAGAGTAACTTAGCAGTCCTTTAGGCAAACACTTCAAGTAAGTATCATAAATGAGCTTTACACTGAAAGGGATTTTGAGGCAGAATTCTCAGATGGTGGAATCCTTACCTGAGACTATTCGGAATTCCGTCACTTTCTCCCATTCAATCCGTTTTTATTTCTGGCTGGGAATTAATTATCAATGTAACGAAGACAGTCAAACATATATGTTAATCGTAAGCACAGAAAAATGCTATATTTTAGTGTTTAGCGAAACAAAACCAGCACAATCCCTCTTGGTTTCGGTGGTGACTGTTGGGTGTCTGTGCTGCCTGCAGGTAACGCTGGGTTTTGATGTTCTGTAGGTGTTTGCAACTCTCGGGTTGCGTGGATGGGCCAGACTGTGGTTTAAGGGCGTCACCAGTAAATTAATATCGGTGCCGATACAGACATCCAAATAAAGGTGAGCGATTTTGGTTTACCGCATTCTCAAAAGAGGTAGAGAGTTTCTTGCTTTTTCCAGTTGATTTGTATCAAAGATCAATTAAGCGGCACTCTCGCCTTGCGCGTTGATGGAGTTTAGTAATGACAAACCTCACAGCCGGTACTTTTGGGTGATCTAAATAGGAGTTGAATTTTGGTCGAACTTTACAAACGTGTTTGTGTTGAAGGTTTCGGTGAGTCAGTGAAGCGAGTGGGAGGGGAACACGGGCTCTTTCAATCTGGGTCTGTGTCTCTACACACGGCGTCCCCGCTCCAAACGGGTGCGTGTCCTGGGGCTGGGAGAAAGGTAAAGATCCTGTAATAATCCTATGGAAAAATCCCATTTTACCGGAATGTGAGAAGTTTTGGTGTTTATCAGGTGTTACGGTGTGTTGATCTGAAATCATCCATAGATACATCTACATCCACAATTCGTACCTGCTGGGTTTTGTAGTGGGTTGAGTTGTAAGATACCGAACCACGTGTGCTCTGGATACGGCGGTGGAATAAATGTCTCATACGTGTGGGACTGCGACCGTTAAAACAATCATTACTGAAACCATATACCTTATTTCCTGTAACTAATGGCAGCTCTCTACCTATGGAATATATTAACAATTATTCCTTTGGTTTTGGATTGTTGCTCAACTATTTTGTTGGACAGATATTTAAACATGATCTATAATTTATGTTGTCTGAGTACGTCAATGAACGGAGCTAATTATGGCTTTCTGGTGCGAGCTGTGCTGATGTTTGTGAAACCACGCTTCTGTTTGAAAGAGCGAATGTATGTTCTTTAATAAATCATGGAAAATGATGAGTTTTCTCTGCCTAGGTTGGTTAACAAAAATACTTTAATTGCTGTTCACCTGGAGTTCAAAAAGAAGCAATGATTTCTGCGGCTTGTTGAGCAGTGAATTCTTCTGCGCCCTTAAAGTAGGTTTTTATTTATTACCCTGTGTAGTGCTCAGGATTTCTTTTAAAGGAAAATTATTGGGTCAAACAGCAGTGGTGCATTTAGGGACTGTGTTTTCTGCAGTGTCACCGTGTGCTGGAGCTGAAGCAGATGGGAAAAGCCCTCGATGAACGTGGCTTTGAGAAACAGCACCTCATCACCTACCTACGTTCCTCAGTACTTTAATATAATACTCTATTAGTCATGTCATTTTTGATACTGTTACCACCTGAGAGGGTTTTCTTATTTTCACATTGTTTCTTATTAATATATATCCTGAAGAATGTGCTGCTAACAGTTGGTACAGGCAGAGTAACACATTTTCAAAGCAGTTTTTTGAGAGGAACACCCAGGATTGTTGGCTCCAGAGAGGAAGCACAGTAATGAGAAAGGGGAAGCCGTTCTGTTTTTCTAATATTTGTTGTTTTCTTTGAAATGGGGAAAAGAATACCTGGAGTGATTTATATTTAATTGAGGATTGCATTCCATCAGATACGCTGAATGTTCTCAGGCCATTTATCAGCTGTGTCTTTTCAAGACCTCCGAGGAGTCTGCGGTACATATTTACCTTAACTCGGCTAGGTCAAGGGAAATAAGGCAAGAATAATAGATGTTATTTTTGTATGTGAACAAAACTAGAAGTCATGTGGGTGAAATATGAGGTAAATAAGTGTCCTACCTCCTCTGTGCCTTTTAAAATTATTAGTTATATATAATATCATTTCCTTTGCGTTATCAGTGTATCTCTTTAAAACAGAGGATTTATTGGCTTTTTCATTGTTCCAGCTTAGTCAATCCCTGAAGTCAATGAGACATATATTGTGCTCCTGTTATTCTTCAGTAGTTTCATGTTTAAGTAGCCTCTTGTTAAGAAAAAAAACCCTAACAAAACATGCCACAGTTGCTCCTTATTTAACGTATTTTGTAATGTAATTGGATGTATATTTCTGGTGAGGTAGGAGCATAATACGACACTAGAATCCTACAAGTGCTATTGAGGATTTTAGTGAGCAGTACCTAAATTTTTGGGGACCGAAGGTTTAATAAGAAAGCCTTTAAGCTTCAGGTTGTCTCCGATCGGTGCGTCGTTGCTGCTTTTCATGTGCTGCTGCCGTGGGGTCTACGTGTGATATTGCGAAGAATTAGGCAGCAAGAACCATTTAACCCCCACTTCACGACGCATCCACAATTCCAACCCCGTTTCCCAGTGTAAATAGCCGAAGGGAGCTTATTGCACGGCGATGTTTGTGTAATATTTGCATAACACGCTTTTATCTAAAGGTGGGATAAAGGCAGAATAACCTAAATGTCAGGGTCTTTAAGCAAGAAGGAAACCTGAGAACTGAGAGAGTCTCTTACCGTCAGCACGTACAGTCATTCTCTGTCCCCGTGAGGGGCGTACGGTGAAAACTGTTGCAAAATAACACCCGAGAGCACGTTGTTGATTCAGCTAAACCCAGCGATAAACCGGTTTCAGAACCAGCCTGATGAAGTGCGATTTGATCAGATATTTCATGAGCGAATTACTTTATTACTGATACCACTAATGATTGGTAAATTAACTGCAACTCGTTCTCCCTGAGCGACTGACTCAATGACATTTACCAACTTTTCACGTATCCCTTTTTTTGGGGGGGGGGGGCTGAATTTGCAAAACGCTTCCTTCTAGTCTTTTGAGTTAAATTTTCGACGACGTTTGATGACAAGCATAGCATGATTAATTACGAATTGTTCTTTAGGTGAATAGTGCATATTCTAAAACACAGCTTGTGTTTTTATAGCAGTTATTACCCTGCAGGCTCCAAAAGGGCTTTGGAGTTGAGCGTCTGATTTCGGTTACATCATTGTGAATTCAGAAAACGTCAGTGATCTCAAAAGTGTGATTATGTTTTTTTCTTTATTTTGAAATTAGGTCAGTGGAAAAGAGAACTGAATCTGCTTTGCTACCTGAAAAGCAGCAAGCTCCAAAATGGAGTGAAATCTCTGCTTCTACAAGGCAATCGTTTTTCTTTTGAAAGCAACATGTTTGTCCACAAAAAATAATTTATTTGAAACAGTATGGGGGAGTGAATAATAAAGCAAATTATAATATGAATCCAGGCTGGATTAGGGCAAGGAAAGTCAGAGCACAGAATACTTTTGCTGATTAATCTGTAATGACCCGGGAGATCGGCATTGCTGTTTCTGTTTGCTCCATGATGGGCCAGTGACTCAGAGCGATCTAAAGGCTTCTTATATTTTGTCTTGCAATTAGATTTAGTCAGCGTTTGGGCTTTTATTGCTGGCAAGTTGATCTTTTGATAGCTACAGTGCACTCGTAAGGTGGGTTTGTTTGCTTCTTTTCTGCCCTCTGATCACAAATCCATACATTTTTTAACCTGGTCTTGAATTCAACTAAATTGCAAGGTTGAGATGATGATTGAGATTTTCTGGAGAGTATGTAGCTCTCTGTTGAATTCTCGCTTTTTGTCAGCAGAGGGTTTGAGAAGATAAGGATTACAGTCTGAAAGCACCAGAAATTACAGGTCAGGAAATGCATGTACCGTCTTGCGATATACGGCATCAGACATGACGCTCGAGCAAAGAAGTTTAATGCAGAGTCCTCCCTTTTTAAGGGTATATAGAGAAGGAAACCATCAGAGAAGCAGTCTTGGATGGTGAATACCTTTCAGGGTTTTTGTTTTCAACTTCTGTCTCTGATGGTTTTGCTCAAAGCATCTGAAAAGCAGCTTTTTCAGTGCCCCAAGTCTGTGACTCACGAAGGAGATGAGCAATAGTCACAGGGTTTTCGTCTTTCCCGTCGCTTTGGGCAGCGCGTTTGCATCCTGTTTGTGAGCAGCACTGGGGTTTCTCAGCTCAGAGCTTCCTTAAGCCTGCAAGACTCGTCTTTTCCAGCTATTTTGGAGTATTCAGAAATAAAAAGTCACTTGGATGGGAATCTCAGCTCCCAGGATGCAGGAGGGTCCTGAAGGATGCTCAGGCTGCATCTCCCCAGGCTGCTTTCTGGCTTTAACTCACCCACATGAACATTATTAGCAACTCTTGGGGCTGAAGGTGTGCTTGGATTGTTCTTTGGCTTTACCTACCGCCAGCAAAACCTGTGAAAAAATGAATAAACTACTTCCTAACCTATGGAAGAATGCTGCATTCAAGAGTGTGTAAAGTAGAGCTGCTTTTAAATATCTGGCTGAAAAGAGAACAGTAAATTCAAAATACAGTATTTCTTAAGTCATGCATGTTTTGATTAATTTAAAAATTAAAAATGGTATCTTTGTCACGGTCGAAACTAATAGGTGTGATAATTCTGCCATCAAGTAGCCTTCTCTGAGGTAAACTCATTAATATGATGTGGAAGATCAGTTTCATAAGAAAAATGAAGACACTGTAAGGCCTCGCAATGTTTCTTTTTTTCTCCAATATCCTTTCCTCAAATGAAAGAAAGTGTATTTCTAAAGGAAAATATTCCTCTGCTGTCATTTTCAGAATCCAGACGGATCTGAAGCACTTGAAAAATGAGCGTTCTTCTCATTGAAGCCTTTTATGGCGGCTCCCACAAACAGCTGATGGACCTTCTCCAGGAAGAGCTACAGGACGACTGTGTCCTCTGCACCCTC
The DNA here is from genome assembly GCF_964273445.1 of Streptopelia decaocto. Classification (NCBI taxonomy): domain Eukaryota; kingdom Metazoa; phylum Chordata; class Aves; order Columbiformes; family Columbidae; genus Streptopelia; species Streptopelia decaocto. Next base: position 64,484,944 of record NC_138660.1, on the reverse strand, counting down.
CCTGCCAAGAAGTGGCATTGGAAAGCACGGACTGCTGCCCTTTATTTCATGCAAACAGTGCCAACAAGTGCTAATTACAGGTAACCCAGGAACTGAATTATCTCAAAACTCAAATTACAGGGAGACCTTCAGCAGGTCTCATGAGCTGGCTCCTCAGTTATGTGCATGCAAGCATCTGTGCGCAAGCAAATGGAGACTTGCTGTGGAGATTACAAGTTTTTCTTCTTGCATTGAGTATAAAATATGGGAAATAACCACCGTGCTTTAGAGTTTGACTGTTTGTCTTGCATTGCTAGTCTTTGTAGTCTCCAAGAATGCAAGTATATGGATGCCTGTTTGTGTATAGTGTGTATGTTTAAAATTATCAGGTCAGTTCGGTAAGACTGAAAGTTTTAAACTGTGCTTCACAGGTTAAGTTGAAAGATGGGATAGACGTGAGCACTGCAAACTTCTTCACTTGCCCTGCGAGGTATCTGTTAGCAGGTCTGATTTATCAGTGTCATATTCGGGCTGACCTGGAGGATTAACAGAGCAGTTTTATCTTAACTGTGGTCCGGGTCTGTAGTGTGACGGCAACTGTGGATGTCAATTATGCATTTATGTAAGTGGCAAATTTCTATCAGCTAGAACCTGGCCTGATAAAAGCCGACTATTTAGGTCAACAGATAGCTATCATGTAGTGAGAATCGGTTACTCCAGAACTGAGCTGTCTTTAAACCCAACAATTGCGCTTGGCCTACCTGACGGGCTGAGATGCGGTGAGGTGATTGTATTGAGCAGTGAGAGATCGCGTGGCTGAGCGTCGCGCTCTGGGCGGTAAATAATCGCTCAGTTGACTTTGTACCTTCATGAAGAGAAACTGTGCGTGAGGATGTTTTAGCACAAGCAGCTGCTTTTCAGCAACAGAATGAACTTCAGAAGGGCTCTGAGAACTCCCAAATAATGTGCTGAGTAGCTACAGTTGAGCACTGAGTCTGGTATTTGTTACCAGGAGCAAGCAGACATAGTTGGCTGGCGAAGGAATATGATTTTTCAAGGGTAGATTTTGTGCTATAGAAGGCTGCGTTTGAACAGTGTTACCCAACACAATGTCTAATCCGTTTTGGAATGCATGCTATATAAACGTACACCTTTTCCGTGCTTGCTTCTGGCTTGCATTTAAAATAAGCTACCATCCCAAGCCAAATGTTATAATTAATTTTCCCCGGTTTGTCTTGTGCGAGGCATTTAGCGCCGGCTTTCTATTGCTTTCCTTTTTGCAACAATTTTGTTTTGGAGGAGTGTATATGACAAACTGTTATGTAAATTTGTCTTGTATCGCAACCACATCCTCCAACGCATCGCAATGTTATCTGTGTTCCTTCAAGGTCAGCAGCCCAAGCTGTCCAGCACTAACTGTATTAAACTAATCAGACATCACTCATAGACATACACTTCATTAGTTTAACTTACAGTTACATTGACCTAAGATAACTTAACTTCAATTTGTCAAGTAACCCACGTCTTGGGGGGAGGGAGAGGGAATGACTATAAAAAACCCCACCAAAAACAACCACCCCCCCCCAAAAAAAAAACCCCACCCTCAACCCAGAAGCTTGAAAATTCACTTGAAGTGAATAAACTTGCAATCTGTCATAGACTTATGTGCAAATATAACCTTTACTGACAGCAAATAAATGTGATCTAACCAATAGAGCATCTTAGAGAGGAAAGCTTTTTCTTTGCTGTTGCCGTCCGGGTTTGATCAGACAGAATGAAATAGTCAAAGTTCACAAAGATGGGATGTTTGAGAAAGGGTATGTGCCTTATCCTCATGGGCAGGATAAAATTGTGGGAACAAGGGCTGATGTGACTGGTGAGAGGAAAACTCATTAGAGGTACCTTCTACTTTACTTGCACATTTTTAATGTTTGTTTTGTAATCGAATGTTTAAAGTGTTTTCTTAAATTGAAAGTATAAGTGCATCAGACTACAACCTAACGAGGCTGACTACTCTCTCCTATTAAGAGGAAACGCTGATTAAAATCAACGTTGATTCTTTTATTTCTAGCTTGCTAGTAACCGCTAAATATCAGCTTCCCAAGTAGTAGCTTGTTAAGACAAAATTCTCATTGCAAACTGACCGGAGTGTGTGTTTTGAATTACACGTTTAAATATTTTAACCTTCTCGTGAGTTCATGAGAAATACTACATTTGCATTATTTATAATATTGACATTATTTGTAGAGTAAAAGTTTTCTTTTACAGGCGATTTTCATAACTGTGACGTTTCATAAATACCTTGTTTGTGTTTGTGCATTTTGTAACACAGAAAATTCACAAATACTTTGAGTGCAAACGCTTTTGGTAATGGAGCTGCATTGCTACATTTTTATTTCCAAACTGCTTTGTTTCAAGACGCTGGTTTGCATCAGAAATAATACTAGTGCTAATAAGTCTGGTATACATCTATGCAGCAGTAGTAGATACGTGTTTTAAAAGATACATGCTTTTTTATATATAAGCTGATTATGAGAAGGAAGCAGGTTTGTTAGTTTTTAACTGATGCTCAATGAGTTAAGGAACATTTTAAAAAGTGCTTTTGAAGCAGAGTATACGGTGCAGAATCATAGACGCTAAATTCAGATACTCTGCACTGACCGGAGATTTTATGTGATGTAGCCGCAAATACTTTTATTGCAGAACAGCCGTGTACTCCCTTGAGTAAGAATTAAAGCTGAATTGGTAACAAACAGCACATCCAACGATACTTTTGTGAATCGTGCGACCGATATCTTGGTGTGCGATGACATGATGTTCCTGTGCAGGAACAAGGAGATCTACCCAGGGTTGTCACCCGGAGGAGATGTCCTCGCTCTTCAAGGGGAACATAGGTAGCGATTCTGGAAGGTATCAGAGAGTTAATATTTTATCCGCAACACCGCAGAGATTTATATTTACTCCCAAAATCAAAGGCTGGTTTCTTTGTTTAGAAAAGGTGTTGCTTTTCTGTTTTCGTGGCTTTGTGTCTTAATTTATCTCCTTGAAGGAGCACAGGAGCCCTGATGAGTGGGCAAGATCAGACTCCAACGTCCATAAGGAGAGTTTTTCAAGGTGGCATACTTGGATAGTCAACTTGCAGTGGTCTACTATATTGATGTACAACAGCCATAGAACTGAACAGTTTGAAGAGCTTTCTTAATTGCTATGCAGAGACGCACGTGATTTTTCCCTTAATTGGCAAGAAGGCGTCTGTACAGACGTCGCATTCGGACGAGGGGCCTCATCCTTGTGGTGGCGATTTCCAAATTGCAGCACTTGAAAGGTACTGAAAAAGGGCGGGATTACCGGCTGCTTTCTCTGGACAAGTTTTTTCAAGAGTTACGGAGTTTTGTTATCGTTTGAGGGAATATTATCATCTTCTTTTTGTAAATTAGGAAGGTCCGGCAGAGACGAGACCTGAGGTTGTTGGGGCCTGCAGAGCTGCGGCCTTGTCGGCCTTGTCTCCCAACGTGCCTCAGGCACCTGAAACTCTTCAATAAATATCTGATCTTGTCTAAAGTTGTTTTCCGTAGCCCACAGTGACTATTCAATAATTTTACATTTACATTTTACATTTACAGTTGATATGACACGCTAGACAAAAGTGTTTTACATTTTCGGGACTATCCTCTGCAGAAAGTAATTCAAACCCAAAAAAGTTCGTAGTGTAAGACTTAGATCTTCAAAATGGAGAGACTAAATGTAGCGTAGCTTGCCGTTTGTTTTAATAGCACTGCTAGATTATTTTATATATATATATATATATATATAAATATCATGTGTAACATTCAGTACTGCCCCCCAGGTAGCTGTTCATATGAATAAAGATTTTATTTGCAACAGACTCGAGCCCTGAAATACCCCTAGGGTAAATGCTAGCATATATATAACCCTTGATATTTGACAACTATATTTTAAAGACAAACTCTCTGCTTTATACATTTTACAAAAGAGAAAACAAATCATTGTTTTCAATTAATAGAACTCTGGAAAAAAAAACCCAAAACAACCTGGGGGGCATGGTGTTCAGTAATGCATAGTGTATTCCAAGAGTATATAATGTATATGCGTGGATTTTTTTTTTAAATAACCTGTGAAGACTACTAGATCTAAGAATGTTTCAGATCTGATGCCTTCATTCTGTTCTATAAGGAAAAGAAGTGTGATTGTAGAGTGAATTCTTTACGAACTGATGGACTAATGTCACCTAAATGTCCTCTTAGAAATGGTGATCCTGTGAATTTTAATTCCAATGAGTAACTCTGTGTAAGTATAAGCAGTCCCACAGAAAACAGAACACAGTTGCATGTGTGAGCATTCATAAGTGAGAATACTTGCTGTTTTTTAGACGTTTTCTTTAAAAATATAATACCTGCAAGTCATGTGTCTTGCGGAGGACTTTTGAAGCTGTGAATTGAGGCAAAGCAGGGCAAATTTCAGCCTTTTTGGTAAAGCCGAGTCCGTAGATGCCCATTAGTGCTGAGGACATTTCTGTCTTTTTACATCTTTATGTCAAGTACTGGAAGTGCAGCTTTGTATAATCTACACAGGAACTGCAATTGTTTTTCCCTGCATTAGAGGTCTTCCCAGCATTTGGCCCTATTAATACTCAGGTAAGAAATAAATAAGTTGCATGTGTGAGTAGTGTGTTAGTTAAATAAAAGATGACAGTGTACCTGCAAATTAAAAAAGTAGTTTACCTGATCCCACATTCGTCTTTTTGGCATATTTTATGCTGTTTTCTTCTGTATATAGGTGAACAAGACTTGAATCTCATTTATAGTGTTGACTACTAAGAGAGTGCTCAACGTCATGGCATTTTCAGGTGGGATGTGGCTCAGCTTGTTGGAATTGCTGAATAATTTTCTGCCCAGAGCTGTTCTCAGTTTCACACCATCTCTTTGTTCCTCAGTGTGAGGTTAAGAACTGTGTCTATCTGTGTTTTAGCTCAGATGCAGTAGAACGTGCTCCTAAAGAATAGGCTGAGTCGTCTTGTATACTTTGATTACTCAATATAGGGGGGGTGAAGAAATAATAATAGCCCGTAACCTCTGAAAACAGGGTTCAGGTCTCATCTTTGATTAAAAATATCATATGGGTGTAACTTAATTCTGAAGCTTCACTGATGGGTACAAATAGTGACATCCTTACCTTGCTATAGAGATGTCCAAATGCAGGAATCACAGAAATACTCCGTTTAAAGGGACACAGGAGGGTGCAGGAGATACTACTTAAGCTAAACTTGCATTTTTATTTTATTTTATTTCATTTTAAACAAATCAGTTGAGTTCACCGAGGTTAGTTCACGCGTACCCATTCGTCCTGCCCACGCTTTGCACCCGCTGGTTGGGATCTAGCTTTGCACCGGGGACCAGATGGCCGTCCTAGCGCCGTGTTGAGCCTAAACTAATAAACCCCACCGAGATACGAGACACAGGCACCGTGTACTGAGCTAAAACAACTTGGTGACTTCTGACCAGAGCTGGCTGGTGTCCAGCCAGCTTAAAGTGTAAGCGAAGGGAATATACATCCATATGGAACGGCATGAAGCTCCACCACTTATCACAGATGATGCCCTCCACTTCTGTAGCCCCGGATAATAGAGGGTGTCCCAGCCTGAATTAACGGGTGTGAAATTCTTTCTGAGGGAGAACTTGGAGACCATCTGATGCTGGAAGTACGTAACGTGGGAACATACGTGTAAAAAATGGGGTTTTGTGTGATTCGGGGTTAATATCACCCAAAATCTGTTCTGAAAACTTCTTCTCGCGCAAAGTAAGCTCCTAAGGAAGAGCGTATAACTGAATGTATTAGAGAATGATTTATATCAGAACACTGATATAAAGCAATGCTTTGATAAAGTTAACAGAAGAAAAACGTTGGAATTCTAGAGTTGATTTTAATTGGAAAGATGGAGCAAATAAAGGTAAAAAAAATAAGTGACCCGTTAAAAAATCTGGTCAAAGTTTAACCAAGCTGGTAAAAATAATCCAGTAAAAAACCAAAATGAAGTAATCTGGTAAAAAAATGAATCCAGTAAAAAAAAATAGGTAAAATCGAAGGGCAAAATAATTTCCTATTGAGGATCACAGCACTGCTGTGATTTTTTCTGCTCACAAATAGGCTGCTCAAGTTTACTTTCCAGTCTGATGGAGAGCGGCTGCCTGCAAGTTTTCCTGAAGCTGGGAAGGGAAGCGGGATCTCCTTTGTCCGGCAGATTAATGACCTTGTTGCCACCTCACACAGGGGCCAGAAACAGCGTCCTGGTGCTCCAAGTCCTTGCACAGATTGAAGTGCAAACGTTTTTATTCTTAGGTCTGGCCGCATAAAAACTTGGGGGGAGGAATCCAATAACAACAACAACAAACCCCCTTCTTTTCAGAAACAGGACAAATGATTTCCTAAGTAAACTACCTGAAATTTATTCAGGCAGACAGCGATGTGATCTTAAACATTCACGTTGCATTAATCAACTTTGCCTCAGATAAAATGCTGGCAGATGGTAGCTATTCATTTTCAAAGTGACAGGTTTTCTTTACGTTTCTGTGTGGAAACCCCCACATGCCCGCTTCCCTCCAAAAACTTTACTTGTTTAATTTGCCCAACATGTTTTTTAAAATACAGTCCCGTTATTAGGCAATTTCACAATTTGGGTAGTTGAAAGAGGTTTTTGGATTAATTTATATCTCTCTGCTTTGAAGTCAGTGGAAGTATATATATATATATATATATATATATATGATCTCAAATTTGGCAGGAATAAGATGGGAACGATGCAAACGATGCGAGGAGAGGTGCAGGACCTGGGAGGATGCTGCTTGGGACCGTCGGGGGTTCTATAGAAAGTGCTAATGTGAAATGGCAGTTGTCCATTTGATGTGTAAAAGATTTGCTGAAACTCCAGAAGAACGCTCTGATGAGACAAGGGAAGAACAGCCTGTTTTTCCCAGCCCTAGCATGTGTTTTCCTTTATGCTCTCAAATACTGGGTGAAATCCTTTTTCTTTCTAAAATGAATTTTATGAATCACCTGGAGAATCGATATTTACATTGCCGGCAGTAAAATGTAATGAAATTGTGCGTTATGACTCAGTATTTCTACACTTAGGGCTTTAATGAGTATTTTATCTGTCCCTTTAAATGGTCGCTGGGTATTTATTTTATTTTAGATTAGTTATGGATTACATTTCTATTTCCAAATAAATATATACAGTATTATAAAGAATATGATGCTTTCTACAATTCATTCTCTTTCTGCTCCATAACACTAATTTCATTTTCCAAAGGGAAAGAAACAAAGCTTTTGGTTTGCATCTGATAAAAAGAAGAAATCTTGATTTTATTTCTAATCTTTTTTATTTTCATCTAAGAAGTAAATAACACAAATTTTGTCACATACTTGTTTTGCACATGGTTTAGATTTATAGCTTTATATTCCGGTGTTATAAATAACTAGCTTTCTTAATGAGGACTCACAGCTTGGCTGCATTTTGTGAATTGAGGTATAATGAACAGAAATTTAAGTTATGCAAACTGTTTAGTTTCTAGTCAACAACAAACCGAGAACTGTTACCTGGTTACCTCTAGTTACATTTAGTTACCTGGTTCACCCTGAGAGTGTAGAACCCTGGATTTTAAATTCTGTATTATTTTAAATTCTATAATCACTGTAGAAAATGTGCTCAAGGGTGTTTTCTGGTTTTAGCTCCTTGATTCCCTTGGGATTACAACTGTATACAGAATTCTAGCATGCGTATGATACCTCTTAAGAAGTAACGTGGCTTGATAAGGTTGTGGAGAGGTGGTAGAACGAAGCGATGCTCCATGGGCAGTGTCCACACAACATGTTATTTAAAGGAGTTTTATTGCAGACTTGACTTAAGGCCTGAATGTCCTCAAGACGAGGTTGGAGTCCATTAAATGCTCTCCAAGAGCATCATCTTCTGCTGCAGTTTCATCTGAAGGGATCCAGTTCATGGTCATGGAGACCAGTCTGGTGTGAGCTGGGGCACACTGGGTGAGGGTGGTTGTGAGAGTTGCTTTGTAGATGCTCCTGTATCTCAAACTGAAATACTAATCTAAATGGACCCATAAAGTACTTGATTGTGTGGTTTATGGTGTAATTTCTTCCCTAAACACACGAACGTACAGGTAGGCTGTAGCTGGATTACAATCTATATGCCAAGTCATGGTGTGATGGAAAGAGTTTAATTTAAATGGATTTCTGACTCCCCCCAAACCACAGTTTGCTCAATTCATTTGTTCTTCCTCCTCTTCCCTCTTACGCTACTCAGCCCAAGTATCTCAGGAACGAGACCTGTTATTGATGTGCTTTGAATCATTAGAAGGTTAATTCATCCTCGCTTGAAAAATTAAAAAAAATATTGACAATCTGTGTGAATTTTGCCTGTTAGTTTGGATATCTTTGACAAATACAAAGGAACCAAAAGCCTTTTGTTGTTTCTCATCTTTCTATAATGAAGATTTTTGCAATCTTCTGGTTCTCGTCTCTGTCCGTTGTCCTTGGCTTTTCCTTCCTCCCTCCTGCACATACATTCTGATGGTCCATTTTAAAGAATGCTTTTCATTTCAAAGCACTTTTAAAAATTACTGTATATGTTCATAACCTTACCTATTTGTTCATGTTTTTTTGTTTTAGCTCTATTAATTTCCATTTCACTTGTTGTGCACTGGAACTTATATTTCTAATAGTAACGTGAAGAATGAGTGAAGGAAACAGCAGCGGACACAACAGCAAAAGCAAATCTGTGATTTTCTTTTGTAGAAGAATTTACACCTGTTTTACATCATTGTTTCTAATAGTTATTATAATTAAAGGTGTATCTAGAGTGGGCCTCTCTCACCAGTTTTCCCTGATGTCACTACTTAAATTGTTTAATGATTTATCAAAAAGTTTTTTAAACATTGTAAATTATTGTAAGTAAAACAATAGGAACTTTATTTCACCTTTATTTTTTGTTGCAGTTAAGCAGTGTTCCTACTATGAGGTTTTTTAACTTTGAGTGATGGTATATTTTTTTAACATAACATTCTGCATACAATGAAGATATTTGTCTATTTGGAATATGGAAAAATCTGCGTGGAATTAAGTATTCTGTAATAACGTGAAAATTTTGGATGCATATAATACTATATATATTATATAAGGAAGAATTAAAAAAAATTGAAGGGGAGTAATTTGAGAACATCTGCAATTTTTTATTTATGTAAGAGAATATCCCATTTTTAATTAAAGATGGAATTTAAGAATGATAAATAGGCCCATTATCTAGCAGTAGTTAGTTTGCAGGCGTTTTCTCCCCTCCTGTTCTGCAGAGAGCTGCAGGTTTGACTGTGCCTTTGGCTTTTGTGAGCAAAATGCATTTCCTCCTCGTGACAGAGTAGTTGTAACTCACTAAGCACGGAACAGTTACCGTGCAGAGACATCTCTGTGTTTAAGCCCCGAGGAACAGAATTACTTTAAATTGTGCATATGGAGAAATTTCCTGATAATCAATTTTATTAAAAACATAACAGCTAAAAATTCTATTTGCCAAATGAATTTGGAGAAATAGTGGTAAGGATACTCAACTTAAGCGAGGAGAGGAATTTTGGAGGAAATTGTAATGAAGTAGTTAATATTTTACTTTATTTTTTTTTAGAGTGAAACGATTCCTAAATTAACTCCGAAGGAGAATTTCTCTTGCTGTAGCTATACTGTAATAAATTGTAGTTGAGCCAAAATAAGATGTTATTTCTGAAGGCAGCGTGCTACATCGTACCGCTCACAGTGCCAGACGTAGCTTCTGTCTGCCTTGTAGCCATTGACAAAAAAGGGAACGTGTGCTTTAGGCCTGGTTTACTGCAGGGATGTCCACTTCATCCTGACACAGGCTGACGCTCATGTTGGAGGTTAATACATGGGTGAAGGTTTTAATTAGTTGTAGAGGTTCTCTAAAAACAGCCTGTTTTGCCATATTGGACAAGTTTGTGAAGCTTTTTGGTCTTTGGTAGTAGACCGACCTTTTCCTTGTTAGTTCTTTATTTCTTTTTTGACTTTAGCCCTTAAATTACTTCTTCATGCTATCCTCACCCTAGATTACAGTCAGTTCTGAATTATTGTTGCATCTACAAGTCTTATCTGTGTGGTGTCGAGATATCAGTCAAGAGGCCTATATGGAAGAGGACTTGGTTACAGAGCCCTCATAGCTGTCTGCTCTAGACTCTTGTGTTACCATCTACTCAACACAAGTCGTGCTTGCTCGAGTGAGGTTTAATGCTGGCCTTGCAAAAGATCTTGTGGCCCCAGACCAATTTGGAATCAGATTTCGGTGTTTCCCATGCCTGTTGAACCATTCGGATCTGAAGCGCATTAAGCCAAGATTGCAGGTCTTGCCCAAGAAGACCGAAGCTCTCTAGGCAGAGGGAGTAGTTAAAGAATGGAAAAAAGCAGAGTCTAGTGTAAATATTCAAAATTGCATCATGATTTAGAAATAATAAAACCTATGTTTTCTGCCTTTTTTTTTTAACACGAAGCAGAGAAGCTGGAGAGTGGTCTTACACTGAATTAATACTCAAAATGGTGTAAATAGACTGGAAAATACTTGTATATATTTTTGGATATCAATACAGAAAAAATCTAGTTTTTCACGTGCCATGGTATGAGTGGAGTATACATTCAGTATTAAAAAGTAGGCATCTATACTTTTAAAATACCACTTTCCAATGTTCACAGTTGTTTGAAGGTCATTGACATGGTGGTCGCACGGGGTCTCTGGGCTTCAGACATCTATGAGGACAATATTTATGGTGTCTCTGTATTTCCCGTCATTAACAGGCATTTTTCAAGGGACTGTTCCTAGATTATTTTTTGCAGGTGGCTCTTAAGTTTTCTTAGATTGGAAATAAGTGAAGGGTATAATAGTTTTCCTGTGCCTTCAAGAGGTCCATTGGTGGATGATGAGACCAGTGTGTTCAGAGCGTGGATGGAGACGGAGTACGTCTGAGTGAGCGGGGTGAATGAGTTGGTGGCAAGGAGGGAGTTTGAGATACTTGTGTGCTTCCTGCATTTTGAAGCGGTATAAAGGATATTCCAGCTGTTGAGATGAAGCTCAGCAGCTGCTCTGCAAACTCCTCTAACAAAACAGGGCCCTGAATTTTCTTTATCTTCTTTATCTTTATCTTCTTTCCACAGGTGTTGCTGGGGCTCTGCATTTCTCTTAGCTGGCAATCTTTGAATTACGTGGTCAATATATAGTAATAATGAGAATCTTTCTCACTGGGTAAGACTTGGAGATAATATTGTCACCTATAGAATTGCTGGGTACATACTAAGCTTCTGAATCACGAAGAGGAAGGTACAAAACCCATGTGCACAAACCAAATGCTTTGTAGTGGTGAAAAACAGCTACGCATCCATGCTCTGGTCTGTTAGAGGATCATTGTGGTATTATATTTGCCTTCCTATTATCTCTAGCTCACTTTTCCACAGTGTATTTTGGTCCGTAAATATATATATACTTTATTTTTTGCTTCCCAAGACATGCTGTGGAATTTAAAACTGTAACTTCATTAACTCTTGCATGTAATATCTCTAATTTTCTCTTTAAAATGCAGAGGGATTTGTAGTGCGAGGAGTGGTGTATTTAAGGTAGAATATTCCATGCTTTTGCAGATGGGCACTATTACACGCCAGAGCAGCCTTCTGACCGTGGAGCCCAACCACGCTTGTTCTATTAGCTGTACTTCAGAAGTATTTGTTCAGTTTTTTCCTCAGATGGATAACCAATATGGAACATTCTGTCCACAGAAGTCTTATTAAAGAGGTTAGAGCATCCTGCTAATTAGGAAAAACTAATTAGGCAGATTGCGCCTGTAACCAGAATTTTATATTTTAATGGATTTTGAAATGTGGTATACTCATTTTTCCTATTGTAAAATGCACTTTCCTTTTAAATGTCTGGAAATGGTCTTCTTGAGGAAATTATGTACCGACAGTAAGAAAGCAGTAATATTTTAATTTTTGAATTCATTAAATAAACCGTAGCAGAGTATACGCTATAAAATTGATGAAATCATTAAGCTGCACCAGCTCCTTACTGTTTTGTTACCTTCCTTTTGGAAGAGTTGGATTAAGTTGGTATGAAAAAACAATCTAGTTTGCGCTTGTGTTCAAATTAGGCTTAGATGGTACACAAAGTTCACAAATTACTTTTTGGCTACTTCAAGCTAAAATGCATTGGCCACTGTTCCACTGGGGCTTGGGAAGTTTTATTGTGTTTAAAGCTGGATCCAACCCGTTTGCGAATGCTATTGCAGCATTGCTACAGACTTTTGGTCTCAAAGGTGAAAAATAAGCCCATTTTCAGTTTGGGGAAGGACCTGAAGGCAAAACTATGAGGATTGGGTGGGTTTTCATGGTTCGCATCTTAATTCCTGGTAGGTACAAATGACCCAACGCTGAGGCTTTGCCTTTTTTACAAGGTTCCATGTGGAAAGCAAGGGATGTTTGTGGCTGAGGAGAAAAAGTCTGATTTGAGGTACACTTAAAAATATGTATATTTAAGATTTCTCCTTAATGTCTACTTCTGAAGTTTGCTTTGTTTGTTGTTTTCTTTTTTCAGCTATGCTGTGCTACAAACTTTAATTAGTCTTAACCTTTTTTCAGGCTTGTCATTCCGCATTTTGCAAAATGCTTTGGCTTGCGGAGAAGCCGCGTAGCCGGGAGCTGCGGGCAGTGACCTGCAGTCTGTCTCAGGACCATCCTCTGAGATGTAATTCAAGATACAGATGTTGAAATCGGTGAGACGAGGTTGGCGGCCATCTGGAAGGCGGCCATCTGCTCCTTCCTGCAGGAGCACAGAGCGATGCGTCTGGAGGTCCCTGCCCCTTCTTGTCACAACCCCAGTCAAGACGATTCAGGATTGAGTCTTTGAAGCCTGATTTGTGAATGTCGGGCTGCCAAGGACTCGGCACTTAGTGATGAAAGGGAAAAATGGACAAATACTTCTAGACATGTAAGATTTAGAAATAAGCTGTATAAAGGGACCTTTTTGCAGCCTTTCTGTACTGAAAAGGGGGCCTATGAGAAAGGTGGGGACAGACTTTTCAGCAGGGCCTGCTACAACAGGACAAGGGGTGATGGTTTTAAACTAAAGGAGGGAGATTCAACTGGACATAAGGAAGGAAATTTTTACAGTGAGGGTGGTGAGAGCCTGGCCCAGGTTGGCCAGAGAGGTGGTGGCTGAACCATCCCTGGAGACATCCCAGGCCAGGCTGGACGGGGCTCTGAGCACCCTGAGCTGGTGAAGATATCCCTGCTCATGGCAGGGGGGGCACTGGATGGGTTTTGAAGGTCCCTTCAACCCAAACTATTCTATGAAAGGGACTTCAGTAAAGCACTCAGGCTTAAAATCGTATAGCTTAGGTCTAGAAATGTGAAAGAAGAATCACAGAATCCCAGCATGTCAGGGATTGGAAGGGACCTGGAAAGCTCATCCAGTCCAACCCCCCGCCGGAGCAGGAACACCCAGATGAGGTTACACAGGAAGGTGTCCAGGCGGGTTGGAATGTCTGCAGAGAAGGAGACTCCACAACCCCCCTGGGCAGCCTGGGCCAGGCTCTGCCACCCTCACTGGGAAGAAGTTTCTTCTCAAATTTAAGTGGAACCTTTTGTGTTCCAGTTTGAACCCATTACCCCTTGTCATACCTATCATTGGTTGTCACTGAGAAGAGCCTGGCTCCATCCTCCTGACACTCACCCTTTATATATTTATAACCATTAATGAGGTCACCCCTCAGTCTCCTCTTGTCCAGCTCCAGAGCCCCAGCTCCCTCAGCCTTTCCTCACACGGGAGATGCTCCACTCCCTTCAGCATCTTTGTTGCCCTGCGCTGGAAACCACATAGCAAAGGGAGTTGCAGCTTGCTATGCTAACTTGTAGAAAATGGGCAATAATGCCCCATCAGGGCATGGGCCTTATTAATTATTTTGTTAACACACTGGGAAATATATGCAGGAAATATGTAGTTTGTACTGTGTGAAAGCAGAACTGTGCGTACAAGGGCTGGACTAATTAGTTCTGGTCCACTTAAAGGAAAGCCTTCCTACCTCCAGTCTTAGAAGGCTGAAAAGAAGTCAGAAGTATTGCAAAGACTTGTTTTTGTGCTGTCAGCCTCCAGCACCACGAGACCTTCTGTATTTGCTGGTGTGTCAGCTCTGGCTTTGGTGACTCAGATTTGAGTTGAGCATCTGTGATGACTTGTAGATTCACTCCCTTCCATGCTCCTGCCGTTTAGTCTTCAACCTGAAATCTGGGACTACCACCAACCAGACGAGTCTGGGTAGTTAGCGTGATGTCATGTCTCTCAAGCAGTTTATGGAACAGGGGTGAAATTTATGGCAATAAATATTTTAGATGGTTTTTGTTTCGCTTCCTAAGGAGAAGAGTTTCCTTAGGTGAGAGGTTATTTTGCAAGCAACTCTGCTTTATGATGTACCGATGGTTTTAGTACATAGGAAGCTTCTCTCCCTTCAGTGTCATGGGTTGAAATTGATACTTGCACTTAATAGCTTTGCAGATTCTTGTTTAATTACTGGTCATTCTTCTGAAGTGGATGACTCATTTAGCCTTCAGCGATCAGAGGTGTTCTTGGCCCTTCCTATAACTCTACACATACATATTTTTGCTCCCAAGAGCCACAAGAATGCCTATTTTTTTCTCTTGCATGTCTCATTTCCAAAGATAATATAGAGAAAGGGATCTGAGAGGGGTATGTAATGGGAAAAGGGGGATAGTGAACAAACTTGCGTTGATCCAGGTGGCTGTTGGTGCGCATGTGAACGCTGCCCGTTCAGTTCTTGCCTGCCTGGACGTGCTTGCCTCTTTCTTATGGGTTGTGCTATTATTAATACTGTTGCTGCTATTAATACATTACTATAATACATCCATAATTTATTATATCTAGAAGTCTGTACTTCTATATTGATATTTCAAATTAGGAGGCTATTTAATTCTGACGGTGGGATAGCATTTCAGATGATACAGGTATGTTGCTTTGGTAGTATTTGGTCTTTATTGTGAAATCTGTATGAAAAAAATAATGATTTCTTTTTGATTGCCAACATATTCGGGGTGAGAAGTGACTTCTCTTCCTTCTGCCCCAGCTCTACCCCTACACCCTCTGGATTTTTCATGCTGTGTCCTTGCTGAAGACTCCAGGTTAGTTTGTCTTGGCTTTCCACGCCCCTTAAATTTCTATGTTTTGCCATGTTCTTTTAAACTATTTCTGGTTTAACTTTCACCAGCTTTTCTTCCGGATATTTCAGGCTGTGACATTGCACATGTCCTGGTAGAGGCCCATTGCAGAAATATAGGCTTTGAATTCACCAGCAGACAGGCATTTCTACATCAAGAGCCAGCACTCGGTCTTGTTGCATTGAGATCTAAATAAATTTGCATTGATCTCAAGAAATATGGATGTTTTGAACCTTGACTTCCTAATGCTTCACAGTCGGCTGTTGTTTTTTCCCCCCCTGCTTTGTCAAGCAGGATAACAGTAGTAAGACCATGAGCTGATTACTCCCTGTATTAGATAATAATTTCTTAATGTGGGAGGGATATTAAGAGGCAAAGATGAGAGCGCTCTTGGAAGACTCTTTATGGAATAAGGCTTAAGCATCCCTGTAAATAGGATGCACGTTCGCTTTCGTGCTGAGTCAGACACAGCTTAGCTCTTGCAGGACAAATGTGCGAACAGCCAGGACAAAAGTCAAGAAGGTCTTAGAAAACACTGGCAAAACGTATGGTGACTCTTCTATCTTTAAAAATTGTCGTTATTCCCATGATGCGTTGTCACCCTTGGATTTTAGGTGGAGTTTGATTAAAGACCAGCCCTGGTTCTGTCTAGAAGTGTCTCTGTGAAGTGCTTGTTGTTTCCACACCTCATGTGTTTGTCTTAATGATGTGCAGGTGGCAAATAATTATGAGTTTGACTTAAAGTTTAAAAACCTGCAGGTGTTTTGAGTATCTACGGGAGGCAAAGTGTGAAGAGGCTGTTGGGATGATGAGCAGGAGCTCAGGAGGGTTGTTGGGTGTCCTGCTGCTGGAAAGCCAATGCATCAATGGGCAACGAAATCGGGTTCTTCTTCAGGGCAACCTGGATCATCTTTAGAAATGGAATGCCTGTTTTTCAATGAAAAGACAGTTCATTTGACTGATGGTTTATTTTCCTCCACCAATGACATTTGAAAAAGAAACCAGGGGGTTTTGGGATGGTTTGTTGAAGTCTCTTCCATAATGTGAAAATAGGGTTTTATTAATTGCAGTTAGCTTTGTAAGATGGGATGTAGGAAAAAATATTTTCTTGGTGTTTATTTTTTGTTTGGCTGGGATTTTTTTAGAAAAGCTTCTTCTGGTTTATGTGACTAAATGCACAAGAAGATGCTGCAAGTCTAGTTTGTATTTTACGGAGTGCTCTGGAGTTATAATAACCCAGGGGGTGGTTGTGAGAGGGACGGTTATAGTAGGAAGAATAGTAATGATTTCCTTTTTTTTTCTAGAGTGCTGAATTGGATTTGTGTGAAGTTTTTAGGAGATTAAGGTTGATCTGCAATAGTGTATATAGTATAGCATATAGTATGAACGGTTTTGTTCTTCTAATTTCAATCACTAGACTTTAACAACTCTCCTGTCACTCCCAGCAGCTTTTCATAGAAACGTTTCCCCCCAGTTCAATATTTTTAAGATGTTTTAATTATGGAAGTCCTCAAAATTAAGATTATTTTTTTTCCATATGAGTTTGTGTTTTACCCGAGTGGCACTTGCCCATTTTGGATTATTTTCTGCCTTGGAATATTACGTGATTTCTTGTTCAAGTGAACGCCAAGCTGATGTATGACACGCTTGAGATGGTATTGAGCAGAGCACAGTTGCAGAATTGCAGTGCTAATTCTTTTACATCTCAAACTTGCAAAAACCTAAAGAAGGGGTGAAAACAACAAAAAACAAACAACAAAAAGGATTAAAAAAAGCAAACAAACTGTAACAGGCAGCTGAAGAAAAGCATGAGGGGAAACCTTGAAAAATTACAGGGAAATTTCCATAACAGATACACTCGTAATGCTGGTTTAATAATGATTTCCTGTCATGAAGTATTTTTATCATTTGCTGGCTCTCTGACGTGGCATTCTATTGAACGTTTTTGAGAGCCATGTTTTAATCAGATTAAGCTCGAGGAAACCGATAGGTATCTGTTTGGCTCACGACTTCTGCTTCTGTTTCTCATTTAGTCACAAGACTATTGTTGCTGGAATCTTTTAAACCCCCTTTTGCTTCCACTTGCGGCCGCTCACGGTGTGCGAGCCCCGAGCTTTCGTGCCAGGGATTTTCATGATATACGTGCATTATGGAATTATTTTGCAAATTAAAGAAGACCGATACAAACTGTGTCTTTTCCTCATGTGATTAAATAGCTAAAAATAGCTGCCTATTTTTAGTTTCAAGCGTGGCGATGTTTCTTAGGAACAAAGTGTGCTAGGAAAGGCTGATCGTGAATAGTTGTACTTATGTGAAACAAAAATGCTTAATAAACCCATGGACGTTCTTGCATCGTTTTATATACTGTGCAACACTAATCACGCTTCCCATGCAAGAGATATACTGAAAATACAGTATAAATACTTACTTTAGCTTCGATATTTTTGTGTTCTTTGGTCCTTCTATTTAAAGACAACAGAAAAGTTTGTAGGCAAAATGCTTCTTTATGTTTTCTGATATTGTGCCTGTCCTGCAAATTTGGGAAACGACCAAAATAATTTAAAAAGCTACGTAATATTTGAGATTATTAGTTTTGCTTGGATAGGAGTGAAATTAGCACCTCATTCAGTGGTCTCAGCATCTTGGAGCGTGGGGGAGGACCAGCAAACCGGGCTTTTAAGTAGCTCCGTCTATACTTGTTTACGTAATTTCCAGAGCAAAAAGCATGTATTAAATTTCTAATGACCTCTTCTGTCTAGTGCAAATACGGAGCTTTGCCCGCACAGCAGAGACGATATTCAACAGCTTGGTTTGCATCGGATCTTCATTCGGACGGTTATTTATTTGATTGTCGTGCCAGCAAACTGCGAGCCTCGGAATTAATAAAGGTTATTAGTTGCTTTCCATAATAAAATTAGCTGACCTTTAAATAGGAGCATTATACGGGTGATCTCTAAGTGGAAAAATGACAGAATGCATTTTTAATATGGTAGCCATCTCGATTACTAAATTTCACAGTCACAATATAGAAAGTACATGTTGTGACAAAATGTGTATATTCGCAGACAACAATGGAATTTTTTGTATCCAAGACAGAATTTAACCCCTCGGGTCACAGTTTCTGCCACTTCTTGTATTCGGTTACACTCGAACAATACGGAAAAATGAAGACGCAACTTGGTTTTCTGATAAGGAACGTCCTTTGGAAGCGACGGCGGTGGGAGTGTTCTGTGGGTTTTATTAAGCCTGATGATCTGCGGATTCCGTGAGTGCTCGAACGGGCTCGGGTCGCTCTCAGGGATACATGATGTACGCAGTTCACTGCATCACCGTGCTATCAGTTATTCCAAATTCATTAATCTGGATTTATCAACCATTTTAAAGAGCGGCTTGCTGTAAAATACAACATTGCACGTGAAATTTCTACGCACAACTTTTGCTTTTAGGTTGGAAACAGGATGCAACTCATTTCCAAACTAGCTATTCAAGCAAAATTTCTTCATTGTTTTTCTTGCACTGTCGCGGAGTTTGTACCAGATAATGACATTATTAATTTTGCCGTTATCTAGAAATGATCCTATAAAGGCTTTAACGCGAACTCTGTGTTTTTATTGTTATTTTTGAAAGTTTGAAAATACACGCAATGATGATATTGTGGCTTGGATTTGAGCTGAACTCCAGTTCAGCAGCACAAGCAAGCCTGTAGTTTTTCAGATTTTGACTGGGTCTTATAACATTTGTTGAAATCCTTACAAGATATTCATCTATTTGTAGCATCATATAGGTCTGTCTCCCCATCTGTCTCTGTTTTTCATGACAACGAGGCTCTGGTACATTTTTTTTCCCACTTTAGTACTTATTCATTGAAACCCACTGTAATGCCGTTGCTGTCGTAGTTATTTGTCCAACAGCTTTTATTGATCATTTGTGATAAAATACAAGATTTCTTCACAGGGAGAAATTTTAACCAGCAATGAGTGAATTTGGTTTAATTAGATTTAGTTTTATACGGTAGAAGTAATGTAATGAGAAGCCTTTTATGTACCATTAAATAAATAGCGTAATGTGGTGCCAAAATGTAAGGAACACTGAAAAAAATATATATTCTTGCCGAATTATTTTCTGCTCGGCCATATTTATTAATGAATTCCTACAACTTTTATATTTGAAAAGGTTCAGATTCCCTCCAAATAAATCCTGATTTAACAGGATATCCCTGAGACTTTCCCCACACCCCCCCCCCGGTATTGGCAGCCTGACTAAAATAGGCTCATCTGGTTTAACTAAAGATCTTTGCGTTACTTGGCGGTGGTTTCTTTTGTACGTGGTGCTTCGAGCCCATTGAAGCTCCAGCGGTCCAGGAAATGCAAATCATGCAAATCATCCTCGCGCTGACGATGTACAGTGGCGTGATGGAGCCGCGGTACGTATGGCTCGTGGGCCGACCACATGAAAGCAAAGCGTTTAAAGACCAGATGAGCCCAAGCTGGGTTAAGTTAGACTTATGTGTGAGCTTCAAAGCTTGGAGAATAGCATCCCTTTTTAAAAATAAATTTATTTTATTAATAACACCTGCGCCGCCGAGTTCTTAAACGGTGAGAACATGTATAGATGGACGTTACGTTAAATATATTTAAATCAGAAGGGCAAAATTATGTTGGTTTTTTTTTTGTGGAAGTTCAGGTGGAAATAGAACCGCGGTCTAATGCGCTGCAAGAAAAGCCCAGTTTGTGTTTGTTGCACATAAAAGCCCAACTCTTCTCTGCCTTTCAGGTAAAAATGAAAATAAATGGGAGATAAAAGGGGATTTTGTCGGTGCAGAGGGTTAAGAACAGGCTTTCTGTGAGTGCTTGTGAATGGAGAGAAGAGAGAGGTTGAATGCTGGCTGCTGCAAATTTCTCGGTAATTCAGGGAAATCCTACTTTTTTTTATATTTTAATACTTCTGAAGAACTCATTCGATAGTTTTGGGCCTGAGCCCTCGTTGTCTTGTGTAACTCTGAACCTCAAAGGTGAAGTGGTTGGGATTGCAGCTGGGGGGCCACCCCAGAATTCACCCGACGACTCGTGTGAGGTGGCCGTGCAAAAACCACCTGCAAAACTTCAGGTCATGGGTAAAAATCACTAATAGAATAATAAGCATTTTTCATATGAAATTTGCAGTAAAAAAGCAGCATTTAGTGTATTTTTAAAGACATGATTGTCTCGTGCCATGGGTGATACTCAACATGGGTGGCTCTCTTGCTTCTAGCAGGAGTCTTATTTCTAAGGAGGTTTGTTTTTTTTTTTTACAGCCCTCATTCGCTTTTCTTTGGTGTTTTGATGTTTTTAAAAGTTGAGATTCATTCAAATAATGTAACATGACACAAAGCTGGAAAATGTCAATCTTGAGCCGTTTCTGTGTAATCTTGTTTAATTTTTCCTTGAAACAGTAGCCCTGAGGAGGTCGATGGAGGGACCGGTCAGGATGCTGCTCTGTATCACCCTGATGGATGGAATTTTGGCTTTGATATTCTTTACTAGTTCACTACTCCTCCTTCTTTTGGTACTTTTTACCACTATCTGTAGTGATTTATCCACACACAGGAGGAAGGAAGAAATTAAGTTTTTATACTGATTTTTTTTCTTTCCCATCAAGTCAATCATAGAATGTCCTGAGTTGGAGGGACCCACAAGCATCATCGAGTCCAACTCGTGTTCCTGCACAGGACAACCCCACAGGTCACACCGTTTGTCTGAGGGGTTCTGTGTCAAATGTATATTTGTTTTGAAAAACGCTAATTACATTCCTTTCTTTAGTATCATATATGAAGAGGAGCTTGCGGAGGAGGTTGGGTTCAGTTGATGCCTGAATAGTTAAGTTCCTTCCTTCTGTGTGATTTGTTTGTTCATCTCTTAAGAAATAAAGGTGAGTGAGGGGATGACATCCTGAAAATCATCACAAGATGCTGGGGAAAGGAACATGCTAAATAAATACTGTTTTCCTAAGCCAGTTTGTAGTCATCCCTTATGGGGAATATTCATGAGACTTCTCCTGGGCATTCGTTTATACGTCCAGCACACACTTGGTATTTTAGCAGAAGCAGGAATTTAAATCGTAGATAATATTAAATTATCTTTTATGCTCAGTGCAAGAAATGCCGAGATGCGGGAGCGCACAGAGAAAGCAGAAAAGAAATCTTACTGCTCGTATCTATAATAATTTAATGTAATTTAATATCCATTTCAGCATTTGACAGGAAGTAAAGATTACTTAAATATTTGTCCCTGCGAACACAGGGCTGTGTAAAGATCTTTGACTTTTAAAGTTAATTTGTTTCTTCCAACAACATATAGAGATATATACAGAAAATTAATCCCATATGATTGTACAGCTACCAGTGCTGCAGAACTTTTTTGGGCGTAATTTCCAAAGAACATCACAGGTCATGTTGACAAACAGCTTGGCTAAAGTTTCCTTTTCTGGAGCCCTGGAAGGTTTTATGTTTAGTCCAAGGGCATTGCTGGAAAAAATTGGTTTATTTGGAGACTTTGACCCAAACTGTTTCCCTTTGCTTGGTTTTTGCAGGTGGGAAAGCCTGTCACCAGCCAGCTCAATCAGATCTTTTAGCATTCTGTGCCAATGGATGCACAATCATTTCCCAGTAACAAATTAAGTGTGTCTCATATATCTGGGTGTGTGCATGTGCACAAGCATAGATGTGTATATAGGTACTATCTGTGCTGGAAAATATGCCTAAAAATAATAGATCGCCATATACAGTCTCAAAAAGATATTTTATTTGGGGACATCTGTGAGGTACTGTGGTGAGTAGGGTCCATGTGTATGTAAACAGTGACGTGATTAAATAGGAGCTGATTAAATCACTACATTGTGACACTTATCGTCAGCTCTGGCCTGGGCTCCTGATAAGGCCTCGATAAAATTCAGCCTCAGTTTCTTAACGTAATGGTTAGAAAACATCTAGTGTATTATTCTGACTCTTTTACATACAGCTTCAACCCCCGAGGTGTGTATTTCACCTGGGAAACGATGGACGTTCAGCACTGGATGCTTTATTTAATGATGATGGGAATTCAGAAGTTTAAGGTACCGTAGTTGCGTGTTGGATGTGTTGGGAAAATATACCTTGTAAACTCTCTGGAAGCATTATTATTAGTTTATTATCCTCTTAGTGGATTTTTCCATGTGGTGAGAAGTTCACAGTACCGCAGTGTTGGGGCTCAGTTTATTGGGGAGTGCATCCGCGTTGTACAAATTGACTTTAAGGTGGCTGTTAATGACACATGTAGTTGCCAAACTCCCAATCAGGAGCTGGAGAAGAAATATGGGCAAAAGGCTTCAGCTTCAGAACCGTCAGGTTCCCTCACAAGTTTAAAATAGTCTCTTTTTCTTTGAATTGTCTCCTATACGTCTCTGTTCTTGTGTTGGTCCCAACGTCCCATGTCACGAGCTCCACAGCCGAGCCCCATTTATTCCTTTTCTTTCACTGGTGGCATTATAATTAAAAACCTATTGTGCTAACACATGAAATAAAATGATAGGATATCAACACAGATCACACTTAAAATCATGTTATGTAACTGGAAGGAAAACAGCTTATGGTGTGTGCCAGGCGTGATGCAAGTTTTATTTAAGAAATATATGACTGAAGGGTTACATTCGATCCAAATGCTCCCCTTTGTGATCTTTAGCCATGTTTGTAGAGAAACCCCTCTTAAAGCACTTAGAGCTTAATTCGGAACAGACAAAACAATTATTTTTTGAAAGTCTGCTGAAATATGTTTGGCAGCTTTTGGATATAGGGGAGTGTTTGCCTCACTCTTTGAAATCTCACTTCAATCGGTCAGCCAGCCAGCGCGGTGTAATCATTCAAATCTGGTAGCGAGGGTGGGCTTTGCTGAGTTTAAAAATGCTCTAAAAAGGAAGTTTAGTGACTGAAAATAGCGTGTAATTCACGAAGACTGAATTTTCCCTTATTGATATGCTTTGGAATATTGGTCTGTCTGCTGTCCCCATGGTTTTGGTGAAGTGCTGGTTGATAAATATCTCAATGTAGAATTTAGAGCTTTGGTCCCTCAGTACCTACCAGTAAGTGGGGCTCTTCCTCATCCTCTGTTTTTGTGGTTTTGGTGACTGAGCATCATGTTCTACCTGCAAGAGATGCTGGATGAGAAGCTTCAAATGTCCAATGAGATGCTGGTCACGGTCACCATGGCTGGTGAGCAGCTTGTGTTGTCCCATGGTAATAATTGAGAAATAGTTATATTTGTTTATGACCTAAATAGCCACTACTCTACTGGAGACTTCTGTTATGCTGTGACAGCTTCTCTTCTAATGGCACTTTATCATTTAGTTCATTACATAGATATTAGATATACAGGTCTGGAGGCTCTTAAGCATCAAATAGTCTCATTTTAATTCCTTAGGGAACCAAAGTGGCGCTTTATCTTCTATAAGTATAAATGATGTACGTGGCTGTTTCTTTGTCAGAAGAGAAGGAAGCAGATTGACACTGTGCGATGCGGTTTTATAGTTGAACTATTGCGTGAAGACAGAGCAGAAACATTTGAATTGTGGTTCTGATTCTCACTTTGCTGATCACATTGAATAGTCTGCTCCGCTTATATTACAGCAGGGAAGTTGCCACTGTGTCACAGAAACAAATGTTATACAAGTGTGAAGGGCACTTGGGAGAAATAAATAATAATATAAATATAATTTTTTATTATATTTGAGGTACTTTTTTATATATGTATATGGAGGACTATGCACTTTGCGAATACATATTAAAATCACCAAGTTATTCCTAATGTTCTGTAGTGCTGCCTGCTCCTGACAAACATCTGATACGGATCATATGCCTCTAAAAAGAGAAGTTCCTCGAGCAAAATATCCTCATGAAAACAGGTTGGAGATACATTCTCTCGCTCGCTCTCACTCGCATGTTACATTTTGGCACGTCGTGGAAGCAGGTAGCATATCTACTACCTGCTGTTGAAAGTGTTGAAGATACTGAATTATTTATTCCATCTTCTGCACTATCCAAACTCGTTTTGGGTAGTTTGACACATCTCGGTCTTCCATATGGATACTTCATGGTGACAGAGTTGCCAGCTGCTCAGGTTTTATGACAGTCTGAGTTTTTTCGAGGACTGTATTAGTTTTCTGGGAAGTATCCTGCTTTTTTCCCATTTGTAGGCAGTAGTTGTGCCTTGGGTTGATGCTCTGGAGTGGGAAAAATTAGCTAAGAGCTTCCATAACAATATTTTTTAAAGGACTTGCTGTTTATAGTGATTAAATCAGAGCCATGGGATCTAAGAAAAACGTGAAATCTACTTGCTAAGAAAACTAAGTTCCTTTTAGCGATAGTGTTTGGTTATCAAGGTGCACAAAGCTGCATTCAAAACAGTCTGAAATCCTTTGGAAAGCTGGGTTTTCAGGGCACTGGAAATGTGAAACTAAGCGTTCTGCCAAGACCCGGCTCATCTTCCCTGCGATTGTGCAAAGTGAGCGGGGCTTCTGTGCTTTTAAAACATCAAATGCGGAAACCTGAAAATGGGGAGATGTGAGTTCACCAAAAGATTATTTTAAAATAAAGTCAGCCGTTGTTTTACTTTGCTGTTCGTACATTTGAGAATCTATTAATACACATCTTTTAAGGGAAGCTCTCGATATTTGGGTCAATCTGTGCCACGCTGTGCTCGATTGCCTTTCAATAGTATAAATCAACCTCACTTGCAGTGAGGTCCCTCTACCCGTGACCTTGACCGTCACTTCTGTGTCATCCTGGATCCAAACTGACACTGGGGGATGTGAGGTTACGGTCCTCAAAGCTCATTTCTTATTTGCTACTGAATGGTCATGTTGTTCTGTGGAGTCTTATGACTTCACGTTGCTACAACCTCTCGGGCATCTTGTGGTTTTCGTGCCAGTCATTTGACGCGGTTGTTTTTTTTCTCCAGAGTTGGGCAGATAAGCTACGCAATGAAATGAATTTGCGAACTTTAAAACAATCTATAACACTATTTAATTTTTACCTAATGTAGCAGAACATCAGTTTTACAAGTTGTGTTGAAAAATACGTCTTTTCACTGTATATCACTGCATCCTATATGATTACCCTTGGTGAATTCGTTGCCTTCAGACACTGTCCTTTCTTTTCTTGTCTGTCTATCTTGCTGCCTCCCTTCCTTTTTCTCCTTTCATTTTCTTGCTCGATCGCAGCACATATTTGAGCAGAGTGAGTCTGTACATCTCTCATAGACCATCCAGCAATGGCTACTTTTCACTAGTTGCCTATTGATTTGCTCACGCTCTGCTCTAATCAGGTGCCTTTGCTTCGTTATTTAATGCTGTGAAATCTGAGTGAGGAAGATGATGTGGAATCGAGGTTTTCTCCTTCCCCCCATCACCATATAGCTGCTTGGTCTCGACCTCTCCCTTTGTGGAAACAGGGAGGATGATGTAGCCCATGGTGAACAATCTGGCCACTAAAGTGAAAATGTGCATCTGTCAGTAATTAATTGAAACCAAATTTAATTACAAATCAGGAGAGAAAAAAAAAAAAATAGTACCACACGCTTAATAAAATTCAAAAAGCTTCAGTGTCGTTGCCTAAAAAACAAAGTAATCCAAACAAAATACTCCCCTCTCAAATGCCTGGAAGTCTTGTGAGATTTTCTTTCAAGCTTACTGCTTGACATTAAATAGAAAAGTAGTTTTGATTAACTGTTTTCACATCCTTCTTGGTATCTTTTGAGTTAAGGGTCATTAAAAATCGTGGTAGGTGTTTAAGGCTCGTTCTGAACCTGTTGTGTCAGCTGGGGATCTGGCCCCCGAATTGGATTCAGAGATTCGATTGTACGTAAATATCCTGATCAGCTGGTTGAAATAAAGATTCAGAGGGATAGGGAGGAGTTGAGAGAGAACCCATATAATTTACAAATTAATTAATACATTTATGTAACCTCTTGAATGTTTTAAAGGTGAGAGGTTTGCGTTTTTTTTCAGTTTCAGCCCCATTCTGGTTTTGTGGGATGACACCCGTGGGGTCAGCGGCTTGAGACGGGGGGTTCTCAAAACTTCTACCTGAGGTCCTAACAGAGGTCCCGGAATCTGGGTGGTGGGAGGAGACACAGGGAAAGGTGGGATGTGGATGGAAGGGCTGGAAACGCAGCCCCCCTGGACTCCAGCTGTGTCGAGTAGGTGTGCGTGCAGAGATTTGAGGTTTTTTGGGGGTATGGTATATATTAGATAAAGAAGGGGAAAATGTGTTTGATTTCTGGGCAGTAAATCCTTTTGGAAAAATGTAACTAAGGTCTGCTAAAGTAGGAAGAAGAATGTGCAACCTCATCTGGGTGTTCCTGCTCCGGCAGGGGTGTTGGACTGGATGAGCTTTCCAGGTCCCTTCCAACCCTTGACATTCTGTGATTCTGTAGTTTAGACGATAGTGTGAAATAACATACTATAAAATGAGGGAGGATGTATTTTTAAATAAAAATATTAAAAAGCGATTGGCATTATGAGTTCAAACAAGATATTAATTTCTGCTTTATTTTAGTATACAAGACAAACCCCAAATCCAAAACCGTTGAACTAGTAGCGGCCATGAATATTTATCTCTGTGTACTCTACGTACAGATAGTAATTACAGCAAGAGGAAAAAAGGTTTTTCTTCACAATTAATATTTGTAAACGTTTATGAAAGTACATAACAAATAAATAAGACAAACACATGGCCTAATTAAGATGAAAGGCATGACAACCCTTGTGATTTGTTCTGAAAAATAAAGGACGTTAAAAAGTAAGACTTAATTATTTCTGTAAACATTCCAAATTATGCTCTATCTAGAAAAGCTTAATTTATGAGATATATATTATAATATGTATAAGATTTTTTGACATTTGTACATTCCATGTCAAAAAAATTATTGTTAATTTATTATTTATTATACAGGATGCTGTTGTATATTATCACTTATTAGTATTTATTTTTCAGAAATTCAGAGTCATCTATTGTTTAATGGGAAATGGAAAAGCATTTTATAGCTGTTTGCAATTCGTGCGTTCTTGGTCTAGTGATAAAAATGCAATATAAAAATGTGTGTAATAATAAATGAAAACAACTGATCTGTTTAACATTTCAGGCATTAATAACACTATTTGATATGCAGTTTACATATGAAAAATAACTTAAAGCCAAATCCATGGACTTGTCTGAACTGCTGGGGTGAAACCAAGGCAACTGTATGATGGAGGAACCAAAGCCCTCGGGTTTGATCTTGAGGAGCTTGTGGTCTTTGAAGCCCTTGTTTCCCAAGATGGATGTGTTTGTGGTCACGCCTTCAAGTTGGACCCCATGATCCTTGTGGGTCCCTTCAAACTCAGGACATTCTGTTTCTTTGCCTTTTCCTTGTTCTGTATTTCTGTGATGCTTAAGGAGGCAACATAAAGTGTTCTTCAGGACCTCTTATCCCAACTGTTCTTGCCTTCTCCAGGAGGATGAGCTGCCCCTCATCTCAGTTCATGTGCTTCCTCTGAGCTCCTATTACTTGCTATACAATTTTGGTTGGTTTCTGATCAGCCGTCAGCAGAGGTGTCACCGTGATCTGTGTTTTAGGGGTGACGATGATTTGTTGGGTCACAGTGGCTTTGTGGTCTTCCTGGCTTCACCGTGCTGGCTGCACAAGAACCGTGCCCAGAACAAAATGGGGTAAAACTCTGGAGTTTGGAGTCTCTCTGTTGTACAGTTGCCTCCCAATTGAAATTTCATGAGAAATAAATGTATTTATAGGTGCGGTATAATTTGGAGCTCTGCGAGAGCAAAGCGGTCAATACTTTGTGAGGAGCACTGTGGGATTTGATGCCTCCAAGTGCTCAAGGTTTTGATTCTAGATTGGCGCAAAGACAGATCTTCCAACTTCACATTCCAGAATGATGGAGGAACCTGAATTCAGTCAGTGCCATCTAATGAACAGTGGTTTTCTTTGCGCCCATTTCCCCTGAAATGCTCTTATTTGTAGCAATATCCGAATCTAACTCTGTTTTATTGTATAGCAAATGAAGAGTGCTCGTAGCTCTTTTCTGAACTGCCAAATCTACAATCTTAAACTCAGACAGAATATTCCAGTACAAATCAGGTGCTCTTTTAAACTCGCTTTGTGCCATAAGCCTGGTCAATTGGAAAGTTCAGCTTCCATATCTATAGATACATAAATATGTCCTGTGTGGTCTCCCAAGGGGAAGGCAAAATGTGTTTTTAGTTAAGTTGCACGGGGGTTTAATTGAAAGATTTAGGGCAATGTCACGGGTACATGACACAAAGATTTATAAAGCAAAATAAAAATACTTTAGCACCTTTACTTTTATAATTTGCTCGATATAAATGGAAACCTATATTAGTCATTTTGTCTGCTGGTAATTAAAACCAGTAAAGGTTCTTATATTTTACAGCTTCGGTGTAGAATAATGGGGAAGACAATTCAAAGGTCATTCTCGGGACGGATCGCGGCTCAGCTTCCCTCCCATGAATATTTGTATGAATTAAGCACTCGCTTAACTTAATTCACATAAGTAGTTTCCTCAGAAGTCGGAAGGACTATTAAGTGATTCAGATTAAGCTCAAGCTTAGTGTAAGAGCAGAGCTTGTGCGGGTGGTGGCCCTGAAATTTGGCCGAGCTCCAAGGCAAGGATGCTCCTGCCTGTGCCATGGTCCCACTCTGCACGAGAAGGTCATTTGCAACATAGGGAAATACTTGGGGATATTTCAAAGGGAAAAGCCAGGGCAGTCGCATTAGAAATCTGACCTTCAGCGCAGGTTTTGTGGCGTTCCGCATAATATCGGAGAATACTCTGTGTGTGTGTTATGTGTTGTAGCGTTGATGGGTCTAGATAATATCATAATAGCAGTTGAAATATGGAGGGTTTTGTGAGATGGTAAGTTAATGATGTAGCTGTTAATTTGAATTTAGCAGACGTTTTAAATATAGGTTTCTCTTACAGAGACAAAAGTTGCAATTTAAAGCTCTTTGGTGGTCTAAAAACAGCTTAATTCTCTAGTAGCATGGTAATAAGTACTAATCCAGCTTATACAGTGATTGTAGTATGTCATGTTTGTGAAAGATTGCCTAACTCTGCTTTCTCTGGGTTTTATGTTAATTTTTTTAAATTAAACATAAAACCTTATAACATCTTTATGCTGAGATAAACTGTTCAATTTAACTTGTGCTCAAGCAGCAGCTGTCAGGAATTATCATGTTTCGAGCGTTCTTGCCATCACCTTGTGTCTCCACCTCCCGGATACACTCCGCGGGCTGATAAAACTCACCTTGTTAGGATTTATTACTTAAATAATAACCCGAGGTAAAATGAGAGTTGATGTCACACGGAATGACAACTGACATATATTTATGTCGCACGTTACATTATAATAAACTTTCCTTCCTTCCCCCTGTAATAGGTGTTAAGTGGGAATACGCTCCAGCGTATCCTCCAGTGCCCTGCGTGAGTCCATTAGCCACGAACGCGGCTGCTCTGTGGGCATGTTCGGGGGACTCGGGCTGTCAGGTGCTATTTAAGCTTCTAATGCCAGAGAAATTGGTTATCGTTGGGTAGTTAGCAGCTTTACCGCCAGTAAAGAAGCAAGTATGTAAGAGCATCTCGTATTTGTTGGGTTAAATTCGGGAAATGCTGTGAAGTATTCACGACAGGTTTCTCTTGACGCTGGGCTGGGCGGTGATAAGCAATCTGCTTGTTCATTGAGCCTTATCCCTTCCCATTTACAGTGGAGAAAATTGGGGTTTACCTCTTGCTTTCCAACTTTTTGGCCTTTTTTGCCTTACTAGAAACCAACCTCCCGCTCCCTCTAATGATGCTGTTGAATTCCTCTGGTCCTGCAAACATTATTTTCCTTTCCTCTGGGTATAACCATCTTTTTTTCATATTCCTCTCCTAATTATTCATTTGTCCTTCTGAGCAAGTTCAGATATTTCAGACCTACACGGTTTTGTCCATGTTTAAATCTTGGATCTCATTTCTCCTTGTGTTCCCTATTGCCCTTTCCTCTCTGTCATCACATTAACCTGGGCACCCCCACTCTTTTCTCTTCCCATTCTTGCTTTTGTGCCTCTGTCTGTGCTGCTTCCCGTGTTTTCAATCCCAATGTGCCATCTCTTTTCTTTCCTCCTCTTTTCATT
Source organism: Streptopelia decaocto (assembly GCF_964273445.1). Classification (NCBI taxonomy): domain Eukaryota; kingdom Metazoa; phylum Chordata; class Aves; order Columbiformes; family Columbidae; genus Streptopelia; species Streptopelia decaocto. Next base: position 64,454,471 of record NC_138660.1, on the reverse strand, counting down.
CAAGCGCAGCCAAATGTGTAGATGTATCCTGTATCGATTCAGTTTTCTTCCCAATCCAGTGCAGAAAGAGCTTCGCTGAAAAATCAGTGAGGGAAGGGATTAAGCTGTAGTGCAGTCCAGAAATAGCCACAAATTTGCCAAGCAACCATTTCATCTCATTTCTGTAATATTTGGGGTATGTTTTCTCCTGTTTACATTTTTCCTCGTCGCTCTAGCGCCACATTCTCAGCCATTTCTGAGCAGCGGGATCACGTCGCCCGTAGGAAGTTTTCGTGCTTTGAATCTGGCACCCAAGTCATTATGAGGTCCAGCGGTTGTTCCTCTTCATGACAAATACATGATGACTTACGTAAAACTATTTTTTAACTCTTAATGTGGCTCATAATAAACCCGAGCTCGTCACTTAATTGGCGTTCTCTTTGACAGCCCCTTTAGGATGATCAAATATTTGATGAACAAGGCAATAGCATTTATCTTTTACTTTGGGAAGCCATTCAGATTAGCATGGACTCAGGTTGATTAAGATGGATACAGGATCTGTTCTCTAGGAAATGTTTGTTGTGTAGATTGTCTAAGAATGGTGTCTGTTAGCATAGGTGATATTCTATATATATATATATATGTAGATGGATATTTGGGGCATTCCATGGGTTTTAAGGTTGACAGCCAGGATCAGTAGTTTTTAATATTAGTGATGTCAGTGTGACATCTTGAACACAAAATCTATGTGAAAAAAGAAAGAATAGGAATAAAATTGGATAAAGAACAGGAAGAATAGGAATAAAAATAGGAAAAAGAATTAAACATAGTGAAAATAAATTCAAGGTCTGAACCACTAAAGTGGTGGATAGCAAAAAAAAAAAGGTGAGAAACATGCTACGTTGAAAAGCAATTTATTAAAGATTAATGTTTTATGTGCAATAAATACCTGATTTTTTTATTATTATTATTTTTAAATCTTGATATGAGAAATGTACAGCACAGATGCCTACAGTTCTCTGTAGGTTCAGGATTCATTTTGCTTGAAAGCAGCGTTAGGTAGGAGATACTCACCTACTTGTGGAGAAATGCAAAGAAATCTCCTGCTGGTTACAGTAGGGTCACAATTTTGCATTACACATTTAAATACATTCATTTTCTGGTAACCTGATAAGTTACGGGAGGCTACGACAGCAGCTTGTTAGCGCTGTTTGTGCCTGTTTTATATAATTGAAGGATGTTTGCAGCATTGTGGACTGGGGAATAGCGGGAGTGCTGTGGCAATACTGGGGTGCAAGGGTAGAAACAACATTTCATTGTAGAGGATACCTAATAAAAATGTGGAAATAAAGCAGAAAGAGAGTGGTAGGGGAAAAAAAAAAAAAGACTATAGTAGATAAGTGCACTGCATAAATCAAAAGGGTTTATGTCATAACATGAACATGTGCCATTCCTGCTCATATATTGAATTTCAGTAGTTGGTTGCATAAAGAAGTAAAGTGTAATGAAACTGGCAAGCAAAGTATTCCCTAGTCAGCCTTATCTTTGTTCCATTTGTCCTTCAGATACAGCTTTTCTTGCCTTTTTCAATAAAATCCATCCAGCCTTTTTTTTATTTCATTTTGCATCTCTCTGTAACCGAGCTGGAAGACCAAGGAGATTCGGTGCTTTTCTAGTTGGGTTCTTAGCAGCCGCTTTTTAAGAGATCAAAACTTTGAATGCTGCTACATGGTATTAAGGCTTAGCTATTGATGTGGCCCTCCAGGGGTGGTGTTTTTCTTGGGGAGGGGAGTGGAGAAGGGGAGGGGGTGACCCCTTGGAACATGCTCAGGGACACTCAACACTGTTCTCCTTGTTTTCCAGGGTCCTCTTTGCAAGCTCGGTGCTTAACCTGGCTGAACTCGTTGCCCTCCGGCCTGACCTTGGCAAATTGAAAAAAGTCCTCTACTTCCATGAGAATCAATTGGCGTATCCTGTCCAGAAATGCCAGGAGAGGGATTTTCAGTATGGATACAACCAGGTTCTGTCATGGTAGGTGTTTCTTTGCACCGCTTTGTGTTATTTAAGGTGTCCTTCTGGCTACAACCTTGCAGCATCATGAGTCCTGCGTATAAATGGTGACCCTGTAGCAAACCAAGGTACCAACAGAGTTCCAAGGAGAGCCTGATAAAAGTGCTGTAGCAGAAACAATCTGCTCTGTTAACTCATCTCAGTTGATTGTATAAAGTCCACCCATGCTATGTTGGGCTACCATGACCTACCCATTAGTGACGGGGATTTTGACCCATGTCTTGGACATGATGGAGAAGATGTTTTGTTTCACGGACGCTTCACGAAGCTGCAGCCGATCAGCTCTTGCTTGGCCGTAGCTTTTACTGCATCCAAGTGAAATTATATAGAGGGTTTTAGGGAAATAAACAGAAATTAAAACATACTGCAGCACTTTTCTTGTGAAGAGAGGGCAGTAAACATACCAGATAAATCCTTATATTTCTTTCATCTAGCATTCAGAAATTGTGCAGTGCTAAAATACCCAGACGTTTTAAGGGCTGCGGTCCTTTATTGTTGCTAAAAACGAATGTATTTCTCAAATCTGAGTTAATGAAAGAAGTTAATAACAGCAACACTGAAAAGCTTTGTGGTTAAGCACTGCACAGACCTAAGTGAAACAGCAAAACTGAGTTGGTTTGAACTGAACTAAATTCATTCATCTATCTGTTAGTAGGAGAATGATTAGGAATAGGGATTGAACGTTTTAAGGTACCAGTTAAGCTTTTGCATCTTTTTAATATAAGCCAGCTGATATTGAAATAACGATCTGTGTAAAACATGACCATTCTGTAGCTGCTTCTGCTGCTGCGTTTGCAACATGTTTCACTTACCGGCAGTAAAGATGGGAAAGTACAGTGAAAGATCATTTGAAAACAGAAGCAGCCATTTTCAGATTTTATAACGAAAAAGATGTGGTTTTTGGCACTGGTGCAAGGACTATTTTTTTGTATATATATTTTGTTTTATTATGGCAGTTGTTTTTCACACATCCATTGTAAGCTGACATACGTTTATATTCAAAATAGGCGGTTTTGAGATAATAAAAGTATCTTCTTATAGTAGGGAAAAAAAATACTTTTACAGATGCTCCATTCTGTCTCCTTCATCCTCCAATATTATATATTACTCATCTCCCCTTTTTGTTGCTGCAGAAACCCCAGCAGATAGGAATTATCTCCTCTGTAATGTTCGTAACTACCCAGTGGTCATCTGCAAAGAAATAACATCTTCCAAATCTGATAGAAATGCTAGAAACGTGGAAATTTCTCCTTCCAGTTTTGCGTAGAGGTTTTGGAGGTTATTGAAATTGCAGCACTATGAGTCTTCAGGTTGGTGCTTTCAGTAATTAAAGAGAATTTTTTCTCCCTAATTATTTTATGGAATTTATGTAATGAAATAGGGTTTTTCAGTGATGGCTGAGATTCCTTCTGGCCGCTCAGGTTCTTTCTAATTTGCCGGTGTTGTGCAAAGCCTCTAGAAAGGAGTTGGGCGGATAAGAGCTGATGCCCAAGAGAAGCAGAGCTGATGGGCTCCTGCCTTGTCCCATGTCATCTGTAAATCAGTGCACAAGAGATGCCTGGATCACTTGTATGACAGTGAGGCCAATGGGTTAAAAACCATCGGTGGGGAGGACTCCACAAAGAGTTTCAGGACCTGCAGCCTGCTTGGAAAGGATTATTTCTCTCTCTAATGTTTATTTTGTTGCTTTTCCCGCTGCCTCCTGCTTTGGTGAGCGGTGTCAGTTCTCTTTCTTGACCAGAGAGCAATGGGATGCAGTGGGGGTGAATGACAGCTTCTTACCTCAAATATACTTTTCAACAGCCCGGTGACTTATGAACACGTGTCCTCAATGTATCTTATGACCCATAGGTCTGTATTACAATATATAAAATACTGAATAAACCAACTGGCCATAAAGCATTTCTTACCTCTGTTAGTGTTGTATGTTTGCCAGCATAGCTATGATTGTGGCAGCACTTCCAGGATAAACTTCCAGATATTTGGGGTTTTTTTGATAGCTTCTCATTTTCTCCAGGCTGACTCTAAGTGGAGAAATAATACCTACATTATAATTCACCTGCAGCTTACAATTATTGACCCAATTGATTCAAAACACAGCACGAAGGAGCAAAACATTGTGTTAACATGGAAAGTTTTTTCAAACTTTGTTTTGGTACCGTGTGCTATGTTTTGTGTGGGTACATATACATGTGTATATATTAGTGAGTATATTTTTAATCGGGATTAATTGGTTAAAATAACATTCTGTTTCTCTAGTATCCTGCTACTTAGCAGTCTAAGGTAGGTTAACCAAGGTAAGTTGTCCTTCAGTGTGGAAGTTTATTTCTAAGGAATTCTCATTTTCTTCCACGTTTACTTCTAAAACATTTCTAATTAAGGTACATATACTCCTGTTTCACGTGAAAAGGCTGATTTTAATTAGCGTTCCACTCGCACATTTTGTTTGCTTATGAGAATATGTATCCTATTTCCATTGCATTTAAAATACTTCTGTTCCGTTTGCAGCAGCAGCGCATTCATTAATCTTAACCGCTTTTTACAGTTTGGTTGCTGATGTTGTGGTGTTCAACTCTGCTTTTAATATGGAATCGTTTCTTACCTCCATTGGAAAATTTATGAAGCTGATTCCTGACCACAGACCTAAGGATTTGGAAAAAATAATCAGACCGAAGTGCCAAGTTCTTTATTTTCCAGTCAGGTTTCCTGATGTGAGCAGGTCAGTACATTTTCCACGTCATAAATTGCCTCCAGCCTGTCAAAACTCTCTATTTATGGTGGCGTTTGAACTAATCAGCTAAAGCATCGTTAATGAAAGAGTTTGATAATATGCAAAATCCCCTAATTGATAAATGTATTTCAATAATCAGAGGCTATTCAGGCAGCATCTGATCTGCTGAGCCTGGCCTAAGTGCATGTTGTACAAATGTGCATCGCTCGGGAGGAATCATTTCCCACTTGTTTCAGTCATTTCCCACTTGTTTTAGTGATTTCTCACTTGTTTTAGCCTTGAAGGAGTTGCCTGCTCCTCAGCCCTCTATATATTTGTACAGGCGAGGTCAAGGAGGAGAAAGAAATTCTAGACAATGGTAAAAGCGATAAGCCTGCAGTCAAGAAACTCTGTTTCCCTCGGTGTGTTGCAGTGGGATTTTATTCCCTCCTCCCTCCCCTACCTCTTCTTTTATTGCTTCCCAGGTAGGTGAAAAGCATCCCCGGAGCAGGGAGCAGACTTGCAGATGTTGGCATTAGCTGCAGCTGTAGTTGCTCTTCACTCTTCCTCGGTTACTCTGAAGGACATTTTTTATTACCCTTGTTTCAGAGCCCGTCTTGAAATTAACGGTGGGTTATGTGGCTCAAAGGGAACATTCCCTTGGATCCTTTTCACTTTTGATTAAACCTGGCTCAATTGTTTTTCCTGTTATAAGGGACTCTCCTCCCACCGAACAGGAACTTTTGCTTCAATGGGACCGGCACTAAATAAAGGATGATTCTGCAATTTGATTATAGTCTTAAAAACAACACAATGCTGGGTACATTTTTCTGAAATAAGGTTGGAAGGCACCATAGTGACTCTGCAAGAGTCTGGCTTTTCATCTGATAATAAGTTCTGGCCACGCCTGAGATCTTTGTCCCTGACCAGCTTGTACTTATAGTTCTTTCAAAGACTAAATATACATTTGTGGTGGGTTCGAGTAGAGAGATTATTAGTACAGGAGGTCAGGTCATGCACTTTATTGACATTCATGCTGCCAGGTTTGCATTTCAGTATCTTGGAAACCTTTATATTCTAGAGCACTGATGCAAATTGTTTAGAAATCAATGTCTGAAAAAGTCTTTAATCCTATGGTTTTGGCAAGTGGGTTAAAGTCCTCCAGTGTTCCTTTGAGGCTTGGTGGGGGGAGCCAATGGATATCGGTACATAAACATCTTGGAGGATCTACCATTGCTTCATAAAGACTGTTTTTCAGGACTGAGGGAATGCTGTGGATGCTCAGCATTTTTGATTTCGAGCCATTTTAAAGGGGTCTGGTGGTTTTGACGCACTTTAGGAAGCCATGTGGTCCGGGCCTAGTTTTGGAGATGTCGTGATAACCACATCTCACGTATTAAATCGACTCTTCTGGACTTGTCAGCCCTGGCAGATGAGGTCAAATGAGACCTGACAAATTAGTCTCAAGTCCTATATGCTGTGATCATTTATCCAAAGCAGAAGGTGGGTAAAATCAATAGTCTTCTACCCAAACTGGAAGATCCCGTCTCGTCGTGTGCTCTTCTTAATGTCCTGCTCTTGTGTTGTCTCATTTTACAAAGCAGGACACCTTTCACATTTTCATCATGGTGGTTGTGCTTCAAATTGCATCAAAAAGCTGTTTTCAGCAGTGGTGGGCAAAATTCAGATGTTACTAAAAAACCTGTGTGACTGTACAGCTTCCTCAGCAGAGGGACTGCAAACACAGATTAGTATCAACTCCGTTCTTTCTAATACATATTTTATTCAACAACTAATTCTAGATGTAAGTTCTAGTTTTTGGTGTTGGATTTCTTTGGTTGTTTTTTAGACAAAGCCCAATATCATCACAGAAAAAAGTGTAAGAACTGCTTTTGCATAACTGAAGTTCTTTGGGTTTTGACCTTCAGCTCCAGACAATATTGACTGTTTCTTTACAAGACCATGTTTTAAGTGATGTTGAATGCACCTGTGGCAATGGAATGCTGTTGGTATTTTTAATTCTTATTTTTGCCTGCATTTCTAGAGTGACTGAGTGGAGACTGAGGAGAAAAAGGTTAAGAAATATTGTGACCAACCTCAAATTTATCAAGCAAGCTCTTAGCCCAGAGTGTTTTTCAAGTTATTTTCAAATGGTAATTTGCTTTATCCAAACCAAACTCATACAGTGTAAGTAAGTGATTATTTGCATGACTGACAATCATTTCAGTGCCTGCAGTCTTTTTAAAATGCATAATTTTGCGGAGATGTTGGGAAAATATTTAAAAATTCTAAAGGCAAAATAACCAGGGTGATGTTTTTTTTGACCTCTTTTCTGTTGCGTGTGAACGTCTCGGGGTGTGTTTGTGTCTGAAACATAATCTTCATTTGGATTTGGAAGAGGGTGATCTAAGAAATCATCCTTACACGTGATGGGGATCTTTTAAAGATTATTTTAGATTAATATTGCGATTGGAGGGCAAAATAAAATATACCTGACCTGTGGTCTAACCCAGTGTAATAAAGGGAGTGTCGTATGAGTTAATCCTGTCACGTATCTACCTTTTAATGTAATTACTCTAGATGATGGATACACAAACCAGCACAAACAGCGCAGTAAATGATCACTTAAGAGGGAAGGTAAAATGATCAAGGATACCTTAGGAAATACCTGTGAAAGATGTAGCATTATACCTATGCGTAATGTGTGTTTAAATATTTCAGATGGGCACCTAATCAGTGCTTTTCTACTTCCGAGAGGAAATTATCAATGCTTTTTTAATAAAGATCCTTCCTTTTAAGGAATATTTGGTGTTCTCAGAGCGAACAACCAGACTGTGGTCCTTATCTGACAATGAGAAGAGATGAAAGGATTTGAGGATTTAGTAGAATAAGAAATTTACTGACCTAATCCTCCTGTTTTCTGGTCGTGACGATGACTTGCTTCCATATTGCTTCCACAGCTACTTCGTATCTACTCATCCCCTATAATTTCTGCCTTGGAATTCTCCACTTCATGTGATACATTCTGATGAAGTATATTAAGTAGAAATACGTTTTGGAGTACTCATAAGCTTGGAGACAAATAAACCCGTCCAAGTTAAGGCTGTCACTTCACAGTGCATGGGTATTGCGAGGGATGCAGACAGAGCTGTAGCTGATCTCACGTGCCATATGTGCTGCGTATCAGACTGGGGTTTTATAACACAGTGAATTAAATACATTGTAATTCACACTTATATTGTCATTGGCTTAGTTTCAGTATGTTTTCTATCATAATGTAAATAAAATCCTATTTATTTTTTCCCCCCCCATACGATCAATAGAGTCTATTTTGATAGAATTTGTTTCCACTTTGGCACTGGGAAACTATGGCCCAGGAAGAAAAATCCCCTTTCTACTGATGCTGTCTTTGGTACTCGCATCTCCATATGCCAGCAGACCCCTCTGGAACACCTATGGAAGCTCTTGGTTGATACTTCATATGAGTTCTCTCAACCCATCTGCATCCACACTGTCTGTGGCGGTTGGCAAAGCAGGGTCAAATCAGCTACTCTTTGGAATTCATTTCGGTGAAAATTGTAGCATAGATTTTGGTTGCGATTACTATTCCTCTGACTGCAGTGTATCTTTATTATTATCACAGTGTGGTAGAAAAGGAAGATGTTTTTATAAGCAAGAATGAAGTAACATTCCTAAGAGCTCAAAATGCTCGTTGGACTAAGGTGGAATAATATAAAAGAAACATGAAAGGATGAGGATTACAGAAGAAAATAAAAATAGCTTCTTTTAAGTGGAGCTTGTGAGTATCTTGTACTATCTGCGTCACACATTTTGAAGTAGAATTAAAGATTTCAGACTTTTTCTTCGTTTGCTTTTATCACTTAGTGCAGTTAACAGGACGTTTGCAACTATTTGATTTTATACTTTTTTAGTTATAGTGTAGGACAGGCAGAATTTACCAATGGAGAGAGTACTTAAGGGCCAGTCGAGGGAGTTCCTGGCTAAAACAGAAGAGTTTAAAAGACACTGACAGTGTATTTTGTACAGAAACGTGATGGTCAGGTGTGGAGCAGCATCACTTGAACCAGACTTACAGGGCTGAACTTCAGGCCTCTGAAGATAACTAAGAGGCTCCCCTTTCCTCTGTAATCCAAACACTTCGCTGTGCTGGAGAAATACAGATGTCAACAAGCGAGGAGAGACTTGAATCCACGAGAGCCCAAAGCTATAGCTGGACACAGGGGACGTGTCTACGTTGCGCAGAGTGATGCTCTGCAGCGGTACCCAAGTGAGCTCTAGTGAACTGTCTTGCGTATGGGAAATAGTATAACTTAGAAGAGCAGTTTTTTGGCTAATTAGCCTTCCAGTGAAATAGCACAGATTCGCTTAGGTGGAGTACTATGCTAATGAGAGTGATTCTGGTACTGAGGCCAACTCCTGCCTTTGGTGGCTCGAGCATCTCGGTGGTGCGCCGTGCTCTCTCTGGTGGGCACAGCCTCCCTGCCACCAAGCTTTATGGGTCGTTAGCATAATTAGCAAATGCTGATAGACTGCTCCTACCTTGGGGCTTGCTGCTGAAGAACTGGGTGATGGGAATTACTCCCCTGAATGTCTTTCCTCCCCACCTGCCGCAAGCAGGTTTTGAGGGTCGGCGTAGGCAACGCGAAGAGCGACGCAAGGGGCATGAGGGATGCTCTCAAGATCTGGGACATGGCATCTATTGAGAGGAAAGTGCAGCATTGGCTTAAAAGGGACATAAAACGGAGTCTTTCAGTTCTGGAGGCTTTGAGAGCTGGTCGGTTACCTTCGGTGTCTCTGGGTTAAGTGCTCACTGCAGGTGGCTGTATCTCCAACAAGGGGTTGGTGGTCGAATGAATGGTACCTCGTGCATCCGTGGTGGTTTCTTACGTGGTTCTTCCTCCGCACGTACCATCGGGGAGGTTGGGGGATGATGCAAGAGTTGCCATTCTCTGGATTGCAGGGGAGCAGCTGTTACCCCAACCTGGTCTTCCAAGGCAAAACACGCCAGTTTTATCCCCAAAATATTAATCCTCAGGACTCAGCAGCAGCAGCAGACTGAGAGTGCACCCCTAGGGCAGAGCCTGGCTGAGCGGTCTGCTGGGATGTATTCATTTTGCGAAACTTCCTAAAAAGTAATTTCTTCTTATCTATTCAGGGACAAAAATAGTTTCACTGACTCTCTTTTATCTATCGTATAGGTATTGCGCTAAACGCTATCAAAATAACCATTTAGTCTCACAATAGCTCACAAGGATACTTAAGCAGAATTCTCTGCGCAACCTATTTCTTTATTATGTTGGGTACTGCTCACGTTGCATACACCACATTCCCATAAAACTTGCATTTTGTATTTACAGAGAAATTTCTCTGGAGACTTAAGGTCTTGTAAAACATTCTTGTTCTACAGCATGAACGAATTATTATACTCTGGGGCATTAAAAGTGAAGTGTACTGAAGAAAAGAATTTTTTCATTAAAATGCAGTTTATATTGATAAAACAGATTACTAGCATTTGATGAAATGTGAAACTTGGATCTACCCATATCGCTAAATCGCCAGTAGGTTTATTTTGGCAAGAAGAATAGTATGTAATGTATATCAGGACCAATCATTATACAGTACCTGTTAGTTTTGTATTAGATTAAATTGTCTTTCACTGAAATACTTGAAAAAAAACCCCGCACTATATCTGTATCTTGAAGTAGCAGAATGTGGTAACCAAGAATATTAGAAAATAAAAGCTGTCGTGTTATCAGTTTTGGCACAGTCATTTATCAATCAGTATTTTAAACATTGACAAGTGGTAATTTAATAGGGAATGACCCTGTTGGCAGGAAGTTCTAATGACAGATGATGCAAACTCATTTATCACTATGGGGCTGTGCTGGCTTCTTACCTTTCTCAGTATCACAGCTCATATTTTCCAAGTCTGGGATGTGAGAAGCCACAAAGGGCAAAACCTGTGGCACGGAGCCTAGAACCACTCCCAGCTCATCTCATTAACCCCTTAGCTGCAAATTTCCCTTCACTAGAGCTAAGACCTAAAACTTCTGATGCCGATTTAAATACCGTTTGTTTTTTAAGTGGGATTTGTTGTAATACTTGCATCCCTTAGTCAGTTTTTTAGAAACGCTCAAGTCGTGTCACTTTGAATGCAAAGGCGAGACACGCTGGTACTTGGCTTTCAAAAACAAACCGCATTCTAATAATTAATGGCACATTTCATTAGCAGGCATTAAAATATTACATGCAGTGCCCTATACAATGGGCAGCTATTATTATTATTATTATTATCATTACTACTCGAGAAGGAGATTGATGCATTCAGAGGTTTAATTGATTCGTGCATATTCATGTGGGAAGTCAGTGGTGGAGTCACGACTGGACTGGATTATTATGCACTTCCATGCATAATAATTTCTCTGCAACTTGTAAAGAGAATAGACTACCTTGCTGTAATATATGTGGGCATTTGAAGTTGGGGGATGTCACAGGAGAGGAGGTGGAAATGACACCTTCATCAGCAACTGGTATGGATGGCACTTGTAATTCTTCTGGGAACAGCTTATCAGTAATCCGGTAATTCAGATATCCTTAAAATAGAAACAATCTTATATTTTTACTGTAATTTTCACAGTATCAAAAGGTTTTATCAATTTGGTATGATTTAAAAAAGAAAAAAACCACAACCCACCACCACAGCAACAAAAACATAATGAATACAAACGTTTTTTAAAGCCTAATAAACACAAGCCCTGCTTTGGGCTTTCTCCACCTTCCTACCTCAGTTCTCCATCTGTTCTTTCTCTTTTCACAACAGTGTCTGTCTCCTTCAGGCTGGGATCAGGCTGAATGTCACCCCCTTACAGGATGATCCAAACATGAAATAATTTCAGAGTTTGCATCCAATTGTTGTATTATGAATCAGTGAAGTTTAAATTAATAGGTTAAAACTGCCGTGACAGACTTAAAGCTGCTGTGTTTATTTATTTATGTTTCTTCTGTTCACATTGGCAAAAGTCTATTGATTAATGGTAGGATCCTACAAAGTGCTAAATACCCTCCTTTTCACTGCAGTCCTTGGGAGCTGAGGGCATTTGGTGCGAGTACAAGGTTAACAAGGGTGGAAAGAGGTGCCACTTCAATGCTGGGTATCAAGTGATGTGGCTGTGACCAATTCAGTTCCAACCCATATGAAGGTACAGACTTAAATCCTTTGCATGTGTGAAAGGTATTTTTTATAGACAAGGCCATCCCTGCTGAATTTTGCATTTCAAAATACTGCCCTTCAACTTTTGAACACTTCCATATTTTTTCTTACAGAATTCATGAATATTACATAGAAATGGAGGTAGATTTTGTTGTTGTTTTACTTTAAAGCGATTTCATGCTTACAGAAATGTAACAGAGGGAAGCAGTCATGTTGAGCGTGTTATTTCTTAGTTGCTACACGAAGCAGTGACAGAACCTTATTGCATTTGTTGTTGTAAGAGAATGGGGGGAAAAAAGGTGATGTGCTAAAAATTACAGGAAAGATAAAGAATGGGAAAGGATATCTGAGATTTTAGAGATTATTCACTGAGACTACGAAATGTTTTCAGGAATAGTTTGTAGAGAACGAAGGAATTTCTGTTACTGGTTGTGGAGGAGTGGTAATAACTTCAGAAGGAAAAGCCTGCTTCATCTTGAATGCAGTATTAGTTTGGGGGCGGGAAAAAACCCCAAAGAACCAAAACCCAAAAAGCAAGGCCTTTTAAAAGCATGGTGGAATGGATAACCTTACAAATTGTTATTAAATGCGAAATAAAACGTTAAGTGGGTTGGATCTGCCTCGAGCAGTGTTGTGCGCTGGATGGCAGACAACCCATTCAAGTTGAAGTCAGAGGTGCCGTTAGACGGGAATGTCGGTGGAGAAGATACTAAGATGTTCTATAGGAATTTCAGAGAATAAAGAATAAGAGAACAAAATGACACGATGGAATACATAAAATCACAGTCTTAAGTTTGAAGAGGAAACTTGAAACATAGCTCTCCAGTCCTATGGAGATGACCTTTATGTAATGTGTAAGAACAATTTGATGCAGATGTTTTATTTATATGTAACCAAATGGGATGAAGTTAAATGATTTTTAATTTTGGCAAATCACAGATAATTTCTTTGTTGTGCGAGGAGTATTTGAATCTGTTTAGGTTCTTTCTATTTTTTTGCTTTTGCATTTTCAACGAGGAATATTTAATATTTTATATTTTGGACATTCCCCCTGCTTGGTTGTGACTCCCCAATGAAATAATCCTCCTCTTCTTCCCTTTAAATAATTCAAATAGCATACATTTAAAAACATGAAAATTCCAACCTAAGAGTACCAGAAGTGCTTTTTAAGGTAGGAGGCTGTTCAGCTTTACTATTGAAAAGATACGTGTCTAAATAGTAATGAGGGTTCATCAGAGTTTTGGGCTTAAAGCACCAAGTAGTCTGGGTGCCCTTTGTAGAGCTATGGGAGATCCAAGTCCAGTAACGCTTCCCCAGTTTCATTTCCTCAAGTACATACAGGAAAAGATCTTTGGATCATGTTGCCCTTTTTTTAGCAATGAGATATTTTTTGTGATGTAAAATCTGTATTCTCGACAAAGGGGTTTTGGATATTGTATATCAAGATATTACTATGTTCAGTCTATTTTTCAGGCAGTCCTATAGGCGCTAACAATAGCCAGGAAAAATGTATTTGATATTAAGGTGAATCAGCTAACCTGTGATTAATTTGAGGGTGGATTCCTCATAACAATGTGCCCCTAAGCAGCGTTCAGGTCAGGCTTGCAGAAAGCTAAATACTTCATCCATCTTTAGCCTACCTGATGTATTTCCTGCCCCGCTTTTAATCTTGGGACTTATCAGCAGATCAGGTGATCTGTATTTTTGTTAATGCCCAACTAGCCATGGGACTAACAGTGCGCGATATCTCACCAGCATGCCAGAGCCCTCATCTTTCCACTTGTCCTCCCTTGTCAGCTCTTTCTGTCCAGAAACCACAGGTGTCTTGGTGCTGGTTCTGCGCCAGTTGAAGAGCCTCTGATTTCATTTCATCAGGATTAATTTGGTTTTAGGCATGTTCCATCCTCCCTGTCAGAATACTCATCACGGATGCTCTTTGATGGGGTTATGAGGCTTCATTTCCACAACTTTGCCTTTCAACAAAACCCCCCAAAATGTTCACAGCCATGTTCTCCTTTAAACTCTACGCATTTTTTCCTCTCCAGCTGATGGTTCTCATAAATGTTAAATAGAGGAGCAAGCAGATTTGCCTTCCTTGGTCACTTTTGTGTGCTAAATGGTGGACCGGTCTCTATGGCAATGCAGGTAAACACAGAATGTAAAGAACGTGTAGATATGTAGACCACTTGCTGCTGGAGATGCACCAAGCAATAGCAGCACCAAACCAAATGCAAAAGAGCTTATGTGACTCCTACGCAAGAGAAGAGGTATTTTTTAAAGACACAGATTGTCGTGTCTGTGTAAAGCACCGAAAAGTTGTATGTTGTTCTGGTAACCCATGTTCAAGAAAGATTAAACGGTGAAACAGGTACAGAGAATTGCTGTTAGGATGATTAGGAGAATCTGTATTATGAGAGCAGATTAAAAGAGTATGGTTCGCTTGTCCTAGGAAAATAAAGGTTGAGAAGGGGATATATGTTAATCTTTATAAATACAGTCAGAGGATAACTGCCATGAAAGAGGAGGAATTATTTAAGTTCTGGGATAATCCTTATGACATCCAGTAGGTAGAAATTGGTCATTATTAAATGACTCAGACTGAAAATGAAAAAAGGGTGTGTAGGAAGGTTGGTTGTTTTGGTGCTTTCATATTTCTTTCCCTGAGAGACATTTAGTTTTGAAATGGCTGTTGAAAACACTATTGAAATAGAAGAATTCGATAAATTCATAGAATGGTTGGCTAAACAATATAGGAGTAGTGCCAGGCAGATGTTTGCTATGGTGATGTCCCTGCAATGAAGAGATGAACTATGAGATGGTCACATACTGGCTTCAGTCTTGAGACCTGAGCTGGTCCATGAAGGAGATTCATGTATTTCTGGAAGACCAGTCTGTTCTGTGTACGGTGCACAGCGTTTATATTCTATTTCATTAATCAAGCGTTGCATGAACGAGCAGTGTCCTGCAAGGCGGGTCTTGCTCTTATGTTCACCCTCTCACCCTGTTTGGGATCAGGAGGTATTTTCATCAGCCAGATTCATAACTACCATGGTGGGAAGGGAAAAATATGAAGGGAATGTTTTTGCCTGTATATACTGGATATTTTTAATATTTTTGGGAAAAAAGCCGCATCACGGCCAATACGTTTGGTCCCTCTTCTCCTCTTTCCTTGACAGTCTGAAGTTCTCGAGGCATTGGTCTTGGACTTTGTTGTTTTGTGGTAGGCTGAGCATCCCTCAGAAGACGACACAGAAGAGGCACCAAGGGCTGACAACTGCAGCACTTGGAGAAAATACAATATTAGGGGAGATGTGCTTCAGCAAGAACCCGCTTCAGGCAAAATGTTGGCGTATCATGTCTTTGTAAGCATCCTTCTCGATTTTGCCTCAGTTTACTTTTGCTCACTGAAGCGTTTGGATAAAATTCGTGTGTTGAGCTCATTGGAGTCAGGGCGAGTTTATTTTAACTTTCTTATTTTGATGACTCTGTATGGCTCTTTCATTTTCATCCTTGTGTAGAGTAGTTTAATACTAAAATTGCCTCAGTCTGCACTAGAAGCAAATGAATCACAGAAAGAAGAATTTTTTATGCAGTAATTCCTTTCAGCGACTAAAATATTATCTGTCCTTCATCAAACTTCGTTGCAGGTCCTTTGTTTTTCAGAGTTCACTTATGTTATCAGCCATTTGATTTTGAACTACTGGTTTGGGTTATGTGACTATGGATAGAAAAGAATATATTCATCAATGATTTGGATGAGGGAATAAAGTGCACTCTCAGCAAGTTTGCTGATGACACCAAGCTGGGAGGAGTGGCTGACACTGGAAGCTGTGCTGCCATCCAGAGACCTGGACAGGCTGGAGAGTTGGGCGGGGAAAAAAACTAATGAAATATAACAAGGGCAAGTGTAGAGTCTTGGATCTGGGCAGGAACAACCCCAGGTTCCAGTATAAGTTGGGGAATGACCTATTAGAGAGCAGCGTAGGGGAAAGGGACCTGGGGGTCCTGGGGACAGCAGGGTGACCATGAGCCAGCACTGGGCCCTTGTGGCCAGGAAGCCAGTGGTACCTGGGGTGGGTTAGAAGGGGGTGGTCAGTAGGTCAGAGAGGTTCTCCTGCCCCTCTGCTCTGCCCTGGTGAGACCACACCTGGAATCTTGTGTCCAGTTGTGGCCCCTCAGTTCCAGCAGGACAGGGAACTGCTGGAGAGAGTCCAGCGCAGGGCAACAAAGATGCTGAAGGGAGTGGAGCATCTCCCGTGTGAGGAAAGGCTGAGGGAGCTGGGGCTCTGGAGCTGGACAAGAGGACACTGAGGGGTGACCTCGTTAATGGTTACAAATATGTAAAGGGTGAGTGTCAGGAGGATGGAGCCAGGCTCTTCTCGGTGACAACCAGTGATAGGACAAGGGGCAATGGGTTCAAACTGGAACACAGGAGGTTCCACTTAAATTTGAGAAGAAACTTCTTCCCAGTGAGGGCGACAGAGCCTGGCCCAGGCTGCCCAGGGAGGTTGTGGAGTCTCCTTCTCTGCAGACATTCCAACCCGCCTGGACACCTTCCTGTGTAACCTCATCTGGGTGTTCCTGCTCCATGGGGGGATTGCACTGGGTGAGCTTTCCAGGTCCCTTCCAATCCCTGACATTCTGGGATTCTGTGATTTGACCCTTTTTGTGTGCCTATACTATCTTGCTTTTGTTACCAATGTAAGGAGGGATTCTATGGCAGGTAACCTAGTCAGAAAAAATCCCTAACAAAAATTAAAGAATTTATAAAAGGCAATAGTATATTTTTTTTTCTTCCTAGCAAAAACTTATATGATATCCATAAAGTTGCTGGGTATTTATGACATGAAACCTGCATGTCTTTGTTTCTGAAAGCAGCTCAGCTCTTTCCAGAACTTGCCGGCGCATCTATACGTTCGCGACTTATTATTCCGCGAGCGTCCCTCCGTTTGGGCTGGCAATACGTCCTGTTCAGTCATTGCGCTGCAGAGGAATGTTTAAAGCTGCGATGTGCTTTGGAGTCTGTTTGTTTGCGGCAGATGATTTGCCGGCGCTTTGATGCGCAGACACTTTCTGACATTTGTGTATTTCAGCAGTGAACAATGTAAACTCATTTTCTGAGCACTTTGATTACTTGCACATAGCAGTGCCCATGGCATGTGACAGAGAAGAGCACTCTATCCACTAATCAGATAGATATGCTTCAAGCGTATTTACACAAAATAATGAAAACAGCTGTTAGATACCTTTAAACTTGAGTGTGTTTTGTTATTAATCTACTAGCCCGTACACATGACACTATAATTCTTCGCTCACTCAAGTTGCCTTTAATGACACAGTAATAAAACGGAGAGGGATGAAAGTAATGGAATTGTAGAATGTAATGCCTCAATTGTTCTACAGTGTCTTCCTTTTTGCCAAAATAAACCACAATTAGGTCCATATGGTGTTTTGAAGTTTTCAAGCAATGACCCTAATAAAAAGTAATGAATTTCTGACAAAAGAAAGCATGGTGCTCTTTTAAGCAGATATCTTCGCTATTGATCTAGTTATGATTGCAGACTGATATGCTAATAGAAGAAGAAAGGTTCAACGTGCCTGGTACAAGCACTTTCATTTGTGGTTTATTTTATTCTTATGAAATTCAGATTGAAAAGGTAGGAACATGTTGTAATCCATCAGTTATGACTCCCTTTTAAAAGACCTACTATAAAGAAAACAAATGGATTTTTCTTGAGAAGGGTTGAGTTTGGAAAGCATTTGTTAAGTTGAAATTTCAAAAGCGAATGTTAACTAGGAGGATGCCTCGCAATGATGAAGATGCTTTGTTAGTATATATGAAATCTGGCTTAAGCACTTTATTGTCTTCAGAGGTCCCAGCTCTGTTATTTACTTTTCTCTCTTTTAACCTTGTCATGGAGTGGTATTCCTGTTCATCTAGGAAATCAAACTATCCACAGAGCAGTTAGGTAAGTACAAATACTCAAACGGGGTGACTAAGGGGGACATACAGCGCATCCTCCTATAATAGTACATAGCTGTGGGCAACCATTAGAAAAGTGCAGTGTGCCCGTATTATTCCAATGCAGTAATAATGGTGCCTGAAGTACGGGTAATCTAGTCTTAATAAAGAGAGGAGAAGGCAGGTTCTGGAAACAGATACCATGGGAAGGAGAAAATAAATGGCTGATTTGATGAACCTTCACTGTTAGCGGTTGTTGAATGAATGTTCGTTCCACATACGCGCGGTCTTAAATGACCGAATTGAAAAGCATCTGCTGGATAATGTAGATTATTGGCATTATTTTGCTGCAAGTGGTGTAGTTAATGTTGAGCAAGGCCTATAGTCTTGCAACGTGAAACTGTTCAGAGCATCTTTTCGAGAAAATCTACCTTGTCTTCCTTTGATCGCGGCTGGAAACTGTCTCTGAGTGGCTCCTTCACTGGTAATTAGGAGTCCATTAATTTAATGGGCTAATTTCTCTATTGCCTGCTCTCTAACTATTCCCACTCTAGTCCCTGCTGCTGCACCTTTGGAAAATGACTTAATTTTGGCCTCAATCGCCCTTACCCATTTTTTATTTATATTTGCTACCTTCTACATTCATAATTTCTCAATCACATGCTTGCGTGCGGTTCCTTCATTCATGTTAATAGAAAAGAGTCGTGTTGATGCGTAAAACTTCGTCCCCAACTTTTATAAGCAAAGTAAATGAATTGGTATTAACTCCGCCACTTTTCTTCTTTCTGAAAATAGATACTGTTTTCCAATTTCTCAGCTTCTTGTACTGGATGCCTCAATGAGATGTGAATGATTAATTCGTTTTATTGCAGTCATGTTTAATAGCAATTAATTGGTGCTTAGGAATTAGGGTTTGCCTTCTGCAAGAGGCCATGGGCTGCAAGAGAAAACGATCTCACTTCAGGTTATAAAATGTGGACTATTTCTGTTATTTTGATTTCTAAGATAAAAGTGGAAATCCCCACCTTACTTCCTGTGGTTCAAGTAGGTTTGAATTCATTTTCCTTGCCTCAATTTTCAGTGTTAAAAGCTTTAAGAGTCGTATGCTGTGAAAGAACATGTCGAATTTTTGATTGGTTTTCAGTTATTTAAAGAAACCATCAAGCACAGGTAGCCTAAGAGGTAAATGTGTTTAAAACACGCTAGTTTTTGTAGCCAAGTGTAGATAAAGATTGGTTCTCCCGAGAAGCTGGATGGGAGCAACTGTGTTTGGTGCGGCTCCTCACGCACCATCCGCGATTTGGTGCTTGCACTAGACTCGCCTCCTATATCATAAATAATAACAAATAATTGAGAGCAATTTTAATACTGAAAAAGGTTCTTAAAGCTCAGAAAAGGTGTAGAAGCCTTCAAATGCATAACTAAGTCCTTTGGCCCCAGGTTTTATTCATGAAAATATAAGGAGTTAATTCTGCAAGGTCATACTGCCTTGAGAAGTCTGAATACCTTCAGGAGACTTGAGAAATTCTGGCTTATTATTTATGCAACTCAGTTGAAATTATTTGAGATTTCTGGGTACTTCGAAGTTCTTGGCGTACCTGTAAAGGCTCCTGTAACCTTACCTTAGTACTTTTGCAAATCTGCAGTTTTAACCATTTGCGGTGTCCCAGGTTGTGGCCATTAGTCTGGAAAAGTGATCACTCTGGCCACTGTTGACTGTGTATTTCATTTATTTGATAAAAGCACCCAAAATATGCTCATTCCCATCTTATTATTACTTTCGCTTGCATTGTGATAGCACCTGGTACATCCTGTGTGTTTCCACCAGGTGAAAATATTAAGTCAGTATTAAGAAGTATTAGCACCCCAAAAATACAATAATACAAGATTTCTTATGTTTAATATAACTGCTTGAGTATGTATGGGCAGTTCTATAGATGACTAACTACTGTCGTGTAGACTTTCTCAGTGTGCACGTAGGTTGGCAAGACTAGCTCCTTAATGAACAGTAATTACTATTAGAGAGCCAAATTATTGCATTGTAGATCTCATGTAAAATTATGTCTTGACAAAGGGAGCACAATTTTCAGTCCGTCATGCAAAACCCTAATTTTTTCTATATTTTGATCTGCTGAGATACATCTCTAAATATTTTATATATATATATAAATATATATATATTTATTTATTTATGTAACATGTCTTCTATTTATTATTTTCTTTAATACATCCAAGTGTCCATTACCATGTAATGATCAGAGGCAGTGATTTTTAGCAGTAGATTGAGGGGACAAGTTTAAGAAACCATTTATTGTCCTGTGTTTTGGAAACACAAGCTGGTTGTAGAGGTTCCGTTCAAAATAGCAGGAGCTAGTACAGCAGCATTTGGGTAAATTGGGATATAAACAAACATCTGTTGCAGGAATGTAGAAATGACATCATAAAGAATGTATGCAAAAACTTAATTGAAAAAGAATGATGCAGAATTGCAGCGTGACTTTAAGTCTAAATTGATTTCGCTTTCAGAGTGAAAGTGGGATTTTTGTGCAACATGCCAATACTGTAAAGTATTTAACATGTAATGTCCTATTAATGCACCTAAAATGTAGACTCTGGGTCACCCAATAAGAATAGTAGTTACAGTAATACAGTATATGTAATATGCAATTATCTTGACAATAGTTTTATTTTTTCAACAATTTTGTCATAAAAGAGCAGTAAGATACAA
Source organism: Streptopelia decaocto (assembly GCF_964273445.1). Taxonomy (NCBI): domain Eukaryota; kingdom Metazoa; phylum Chordata; class Aves; order Columbiformes; family Columbidae; genus Streptopelia; species Streptopelia decaocto. Next base: position 64,433,791 of record NC_138660.1, on the reverse strand, counting down.
TGAATTTGATTCATTTTGTGTGTGTGAATCATTTAATAGGCCATTACATCTACTATATTAGACTCCATTCTCCTTTCAGAGCTTTTCATTATAAGGCTGTCTTTAATGGAAAGAAGTTTAACCTTCCCTCCCAGATAGATTGAACCCCATAACAGTGTAAACATTCTCATTATAAAATAAAATCCCCTTCCCCAAGGGCAGCACTATAATTATGTTGCAGAGTGTTGTACAAATGTTTCTCTTAAAAAATGTTGTCTCATTCTTGTCCTCAAGTTTTTATCATTTTCATTTAGGAAGAGAATCAATAATACTTTAAAATTGCGATTTAATAAAATAAATGTGATCTGATTATTTTTTAATTTTTTGAAGTTATTTTAATCAAGTTTGAGAAGAAGTCATCAGTAAAATTGCTGTTGATTTATAAATAGGATAATTAGAGTCTTTCCTCCTAAGTACTGTTCACTGGCATTGTGGCTGTTTTTATTGCCTAGTCAAACCTCTTCATTCAATTTTAAAATTGCCTTCTGAATGAACTGTGCTATGAGCTTGCCAAATAGTGTCACCATTAATACCTTACCTCCTCTATTTCATTGTCCAGTCCGTAAATGCACAATAAATTGTTTGATAAGGAGGTCAATGAGGTTGTACTTGTTTTTAAGTGAATTACGGCCAGACGTTTCGGATTATGTCACACTCTTATTGGAGCGCTGGGCTTAAAAGGTGACGATACAGCACGTGGTAGATCATTTGGTATGGTTGCTCCAGGACGAGACACAAATCAAGAAGGGCAGCTTCTTCTCTGATCTTTATATAGAGAGGAGATGAAAAAAGTGCATCCTATTAATTCAATTTGCAGTGCTGTAGCGTGTCCCTTAGTCTAATTAAGACGGCTCTCAGTAGCAGGTCCACACCATGTGCTCCACAAGGATGGGTTCGGGTGAAGATGTTTGCAGGCAGGAGAGTATTTAACAGCTTTTGGCTACTGAAAAGCTGCATTAGAGTTCCTGGAAAGTCCTGCTGGCCTGCTGGGTGATGATATCTCAGTTCTCATGAGTTGGTCGAGAGAGGTTCTCCTGCCTTTCTGCTCTGCCCTGGTGAGACCACATCTGGAATATTGTGTCCAGTTGTGGCCCCTCAGTTCCAGCAGGACAGGGAACTGCTGGAGAGAGTCCAGCGCAGCCACCAAGATGCTGCAGGGAGTGGAGCATCTCCCGTGTGAGGAAAGGCTGAGGGAGCTGGGGCTCTGGAGCTGGACAAGAGGACACTGAGGGGTGACCTCATTAATGGTTATAAATATGTAAAGGGTGAGTGTCAGGAGGATGGAGCCAGGCTCTTCTCGGTGACAACCAGTGATAGGACAAGGGGCAATGGGTACAAACTGGAACACTGCAGGTTCCACTTAAATATGAGAAGAAACTTCTTCATGGTGAGGGTGGCAGAGCCTGGCCCAGGCTGCCCAGGGGGGTTGTGGAGTCTCCTTCTCTGCAGACATTCCAACCCGCCTGGACACCTTCCTGTGTAACCTCATCTGGGTGTTCCTGCTCCATGGGGGGATTGCACTGGATGAGCTTTTGAGGTCCCTTCCAACCCCTGACATTCTGGGATTCTGTGAATATTTGGCGGAAACTGTTTTTTTTCTGTACCCATAGCTGATTTTGGAGAACCGTGCCGGGTTGGTGTCACCATTCCAGCCGTGTTTCGTATCAATACATCCCCTTCGCCCAGCCCTCCCCTGCGCCCATTGCTCCTCCACGCCGAGCCCGTGGCTCCCGTCCCGTCACGTCTTCCCCCGGCGCGCGAGCGCTTTCGAAATAGAAATGTAAAAGGCGAAAGTAAGAAACTTTGTGTGCTTGTTGAGTCTAAAAGAAAGTCTGTTTGTGTGCGTCTCTCCCTTTGTAACAGAAGGAATGTTTCTTATGTTTCTGTCTTCAGACAGTTGGCACACATTTCATCTCAGCAGCTGCTTTCTCTTAAAGTGCAGTAGAGTGTAGGACTGTAGTGACACCAGCATTAATACTTCACATTCTGCTATCATATGCTGTCACTGTGAAATATGGATCTAGGTTACATGTGTTTGCAGACTTTGTACTGCTGAATTATGAAAGCTGACTCCGTTGGAGGATTGTGTTGTGTTCGGAGACTGTGAACTGAACAATAAATGAATGCAGGCAGACTTGCAGTCATAAGCAGTATCCTCCTTTTTGGCCTAATTGAGCCAATAGCTTTAAAATATAGAATTGCCAAATAAAACTCCATTGTTGACTTAGGTAAGTATATCTAGCAGGCATCTAAGTATGTCTCTTGTGGGCACCTTTTAGTTGTTATCCTCCGCATTGTTTAAATATATATATATATTTTAAATTCCATTCTTCTGAATGGTATAAATTACTACAGATGAATAAAATGTATTACAAAGAGTGAAAGTACTACTGGTGTCTGACAAAATAAATTACTGGGAACAATTAGTTATTTTGTTATCAAGCATTAGTGTATACCCATAAATAAATCTCTGCAATTTGTTTAGTGTGTCTGGACTAAGAGGGGTGAAGAAATAATTTCCTTATTTCTAAAGGGATAAAGTTACTAAAGATATAAATATCAGCTAAGATGTCAGGAATAATACGGTTTGCACTGTAATGCGTGGTATCCATACGTTACACATCAGTGCACAGGGGATCTGGTCCTGGCCATGCTGAAGTCACCTGGGACTGTGTCAGAATGTCACTCGGGAGCTGTGGGAAAGCAAAGGTTAAGCAGACCTGCTGAAAAGGAATATTTGGGAATATTTTGAAAGGAATGCTCAGCATAAGGAGACACCGGGATTTCTGCAAGCTGATCGTAATACAGGCTCGTGTACACAATTGTGTTGGGCTGAAAATGTTAATCAGTTTATTGGTTAAAGTCAGATTTGCTTGGTGCCTGAAGTCCTGCCAGCAAATTGTTTTATTTCTTAAAGCATCAGTCTTTAGATATCCCTAATTCCCGTGATAGTGTTGATGCTATGACTATACACCGACAATTAATTCAATTTTCTGTGTGCTGCCAGTGGGGATCAGGAAGCAAGCCCAGGTGTGCAAAGCTGGCGGCCAACGTAGTGCCCTCCATTTTCATTTTATACATTTGAATATCAACTTCTGTAAAAGTACAGAGTGAATAAACAAAACATCTGCATTTTGGGGGTGTTAAGTTACATTGCTGGTAAATAGGCTTTAAACCTCACCTCTTTAGGAGCTTCCAGCTGGTAGAAACCCATAATCAGCATCTTTATGGTCTAATGCTCAGAATAATGTTAGAATTGCTGTGGACAGTGTGACAGAAACGTTTGGTCTTAGTGAACTCGTCTGTATATTTTGGTGTCTGGCATGGATGGGGTTTGTATCATACAGATGCGGATTTTTATGTGAAGTGGTTGCTGTCGTGGCTCTTCCCGTGTTAATTTTGGTGATGTTTTTGTGTCCGACGCTCAAGTGGGAAGGTGGGGTTGTATCCTTTCGAAGCAGCGCTGTTCCTGTGTATCGCTTCCCATAACAACCTTTTCTATTGTCATCTCTTTCAAATTGTATCCGGGTTCACGTGAAGTTTAAATATGCTCGGTGAGAATTGTCCTAGACCAGAAACCGTGCACTTCTAATTTCGTACTCTAACAGTACATTGTTCAGTTGATTGTAAAGAGGTGAAATGCATAAACAATTTTAGCAACAGAACTTAACCTATTAATGAATCATGCTGGAGATAATATCTGCGTGTTGTCTTAGAGTCCTGGCTATGTCCATAATAAATCAATATAGTGCTTTTTAAGTGCTCACAGAATCACAGAATTGACTGGGTTGGAAAAGACCTCAGAGATCATCCAGTCCAACCCTTGGTCCAACTCCAGTCCATTGACTAGATCATGGCACTAAGTGCCGTGGCCAATCTCAGTTTAACAACCTCCAGGGCCGGTGAGTCCAGCACCTCCCTGGGCAGCCATTCCAATGCCTGACCACTCTCTCTGCACAGGATTTCTTTCTAATCTCCAGCCTCAATTTCCCCTGGCAGAGTTGAAGCCCATGCCCCCTTGTCCTATTGCTGATGCCTGGGAGAAGAGCCCAATCCCCACCTGGCTAGAACTGCCCTTCAGGTAGTTCTAGAGAGTGCTGAGCTCAGCTCTGAGCCTCCTCTTCTCCAGACTAAACAAGCGCAGCTCCCTCAGCCTCTCCCCATAGGGCTTGTGTTCAAGTCCCTTCCCCAGTCTTGTTGCTCTTCTCTGGACCCGCTCCAGCACTTCAATCTCTTTCCTGAGCTGGGGGGCCCAGCACTGACCACAATACTCCAGGTGTGGCCTCACCAATGCAGAGCACAGGGGAAGGATCACTGCCCTTGTCCTGCTGATCACGCTAGTTTTGATACAGTGCTCACTTATTTTCTGTGCAGCAAGCAGCTATATCATCACTCTTCTCCTCTTTGCCTGTCTTGTCATAGCCATCGAGGGTTTTTTTATACTGGGACACAAGATGTAGGAACTTTGTCGTAGTGAAGTTTGTTTTTTAATATAAGAAAAATTTCATAAATTTCAAATTTTCAGTCACCTACATCTGCTTTTCTGTCAAAGTGAAGACAATTTTCTTGACCAAGCTGTGGCCTTTTCTCATCCAAAAGAATGAGAGTTGCTGTTCTTGTAAACCCAGTTTATTGCTTTTATTTTTCTTTGTAAAGTATTCTTATATTTCTCAAAATATTTCTGTGACACATAATAGAAGAAACACCGGTACAAAGAGGATGAACAACATAATTTTTGGAGTATCTTTGAATGTATAGAATAGTGTGTAAATCTACTATTAAATGTATAGAAAATTCATCTGGGGTGGTGTATTGCACTGGTTAGAAAGTAGAGCTGATGTACTCCGTCTCTAATTGATGTGGTAAATTGCATGGTGTTTAGAATACTAATAATTTACCAACAAAACAAAATTGTTACTTTTCTGTGGGGACCATTTACTACAAAGCAAGAATAACTTGTTGGCTTGTAAGAAGACAACCTTTAAGATAAGTTACATTATTTATCAGAGCTTTTCAATGGGGACATGTTATTTTTTTTCTTTAAATACCCTAGTGCTATGTAATTCTGTGCATTTTATAGTATTAATTGGAGAAACCATAAAAGCACTGTGACAACCCACAACGTTTCTCTTGCATCTACCTACCTGTTAGCTGTTCGTCTGCTGGGGTTTATGGTGTAACTTATGTCTTTAGTTTCCAACCTTACAACAGGGCAGCACTGAGGATGCTGAGATGCTGCAGCTCATACCGAGTTCTTCTGGCTGAGGATGGAGAGAAGCAGCAATAGCAGATGTGAGGGGATGGATGAGGAATTGAGTGAGATGGAAGTCTCTGGAACTGTTGGTGCTGATGGGGACGAGTCCTCTGAGCTATTTATGTGCTGGTATCATTCATATGCTACAAATAATACCAAGAGACAGCAATAATAGTATCAGCGAATATTTTGGGTTGTAAGGGACCTTCAAAGGTCATCAGGTCCGACCCTCTTGCAATGAGCAGGGACAATATAGAGTTGGGATGTGGGAAAGGAGAACTTGCTTTGTGGTAGAAACCGAGAGGGCTGTTTGAATATGATCATGAAAAGACACAGTTGTGGATTTTTCTTCCTTTGAGATATTCTGCAGTTTAAGATTGATGCCGCTGCTGTCTGATTTCTTCACCCTTTATAGGGTAACAGACCTTTCATGTGAGACTGAGAGATGCTGGTCTTCATCAAGCCTGCTAAATGTAAAGATCCTCAGCACCTTTTATCATCAGTAAGATCCTCAGAGCTAGTCTAGCATGCAGTTTTTCAGAGATTACTGTGTAATACCCCAGAGACACGATGAGCGAAGTTCTCAAGCCCCAAAGGGCTGAACTATGAAACCACATTTCCAAACAGATTAAAAGTATTTGTCATCGGCTGATTTGCCGTGAAAGGCTCAACAGAAGCCCTTTCCACGTGTGTGCTCATGCGTGCCTGTGTGCACACACACACACACTTGAGTTTGTAGGAACCCAGTGTGCTCCGTTCTCTTATATACTAATAATTAAGATTTTACCATTTCAAGCAGGACCTATTTCTGGAGCAGTCTAAGCCAAAGATTACATTTCTGAGACACTCTTATAGTTTATTGTGTCCTTTTCCCCCTGCTCCCCCCATTAGCATCTCATTGTTGCGGGAGAAGGTCTAAAATGATCTCAAATGCATAGGCTTTTGAGATAATTCAAAAGGACTGAGCCGTGCTGTCTGAGTCAGTACCAAAGTCAATTATTTCGGCAGGTTTATCAGCAAAGTGTTTCAAAAGAAAGCAATCCCTTCGTTATTGCCCCTCTCAAGGCAGCAACATGCATGTTCTTTTGTGCCTTCTGTGGGAACTCCAGCCAAAAGGTTTATTAAAAACAAAACCAGGGACCCCCACACCGACATTTTTCAACCCATGTTGATGGTTCTAGGCCAGGATCCCACTAGGTCAGGCTCAAAAAGGCAGTCGTGTTCTGCTCCTACTGCGGATTACACCTGCTGTTAGATCAAATGGCTCAGCTTCAAACCAGGGGTGTTCACAAAGTGACTCAGAATCGTGTTTTCTCATTTAAAGCCGGCAGGATATCCCATCATGCCTACCTTTTAATTAGATGATATTGTGATCACCATTCATTAATGATCAATACTCCCGTCTCAAGTCACAGCTACATTTGTTCTTCAAAGAAAGGTTCGTGTTATGGTCACTGCTGTGTCCAGCATGGATGTATTTTTTTAACTTTTTAAAATTTAGCCAGAAAACGTGATAATTATAATGCAGACCTGAAGGCCCTTTCCAACACAAGTGCGGTAAATACCTCAAGCATATGAAAGTGTTTTAACTGTGACATGGATTCCTTAATTCTGAAAAACAAGCATCTGATTCTGATAGAGACTTTGTTTTATTGACAAAGTCAAACAAGCGAGTAGATGCCGACTTTGTGAATTACCTTCGCTGGGTAGCAGGTATGCCATAAATCTGGTAACCAAAATAATGGTGTAATATTGAGCTGAATACAAGTGTTTTTCTGTGTAATTTGTTACACAGCAAAGAGAACTTTCTTTCCTGATGACTGTAATCCGTTCCCTGTAATGTAGTCTGGCACAGAAGATATAGAGGTCAACTGAATGGTTTGAGTGACCAACCATGCCTAAGGGTTTGTGGACCAGATCTTCAGCTGGTTTGAAGGGCTGAAGTTCCATATAGTCAATTATACCAGTTTATATCATCTGAGAATTCGATTTCTTCTTACAGACTTGATCGAACAGTATCCATAGATTGAAAAATTGCAGATTTACTTCTCGATTTTTGCAGTGCCGTGTGCCTGTGTCATCAATAACACAGAAATAATCAAGGACAACTTTCTTTCCCCCAGTAACTTGAAAGAAAAACTGGTGAATAATGAGAGGCATACAGGATAGTTTCAGAAGTGATGTTGGAACTTAACTTTGGCGAATGGCAAGTAGGACAAATGTGCAGTTATTATCTGTTTAATTAAATGGTTCGTAAGAGTCAAAGTGTCTTAAATACATCATAAAATACAGGAGGTCAGAAACTTAAGAAACCTAGTCATTTAAATCAGTATTAAATAGTAGGTAAATTAGGGTCTTCTTTTAAGGCACTTGGTTAAAACCCACAGGAAGGTTTTGTCTCAAACACAAAAAGACACTTGAAAAAAGGCCAGTGACTTTTTTTCTATAAGGTCTGTTATTTCTGTAGCCATATGATGCAGAAAATAAGCTTGGAAAGTAGTTCTTGGTTTTGCGATACTTGTTAATAATTTATGTTTTTTTTTAATCTTAAAGATCATCCAATGTTTAGGCTGTTCCCACCCAAACACATACAGAGGACCAGCATGTTAAAGCACGTTCATTTCTTATGCTGTACTATAGAGAGTTATTGAGACAATATTGGCTTGTTCTTCTCAGTAACTGGACAAGATCAACATTGGTTAATGAACTAAAACCAATGAAAACCCCGCACAAAGAGCAGTTTTGCACTCAAGTTGCTCAGTTTTCACGTTCTTTTGCCTTGTGATGATGTGATCGTTTCACTCCAGCTCTCCAGTCGCCAGGGAATCTCCAGGGACAGAGAAGACCTGAATGTCTAACGTGAAGAAGCATAATACAAGCACACTAGATATTATAAAAAAGGCGGGGAGGGAAATCCCTTGGGAGATTTGTAATTTTCCATGCACCCTTAACTTGTAAAAGAAAACTTTGCCTATTTACAGATGAGAGTTTTAAATATAAGCTCTGTGGAGGCATTGCTTTTAAATATTTAGATTATTTTCTTTTCTTGGTAGCATTCCTAATTGAGTTCCTGAATGACATCGTACTGCATTTGATTTTCTTATATGCTGGTGTCTGATTTACCTCCCACTTTGTCCTTGTAGTGAAATGGTGTCTGAGCTTTTCAATATGTAAACTGCTATCTGCATCATCAAAAGAATGTTTCATAATTGAGTAAATCAAAACTGGTTCTAGAAAATTTAAGTGGTTAAATACTCAGAGAATGATCAAGAATAACGGGTTATTTACAGTTCCATTTTAAATCAGTGCTGCGTTCAAAAAAAAAATGAATAGTGAAAATGATGAGAAGAAGAGTTAAAGAGAAATGTATTCTTGAATACACAGGAGTAAGTTGGTTTTCAGTGGTATAGGTTTGAAACTTAAAAGAAGCTCATGTGTCTTCAGAGGGATTAAGTTTCGATGTGTGTCAGCAGTGCTATTGTATTAGTGCAGTCGGTTACAACAAATCTATCCTGTGATGATACGTAATATAGAGAATTGCCGTCTATCGCTCACCAAAAATAAGCTGCTGTGATGTGTTGACGCATCAGCAGCTCTGTGAACTCGGCTCTCCAGGCTGAGAGGGTTGGGGTGTTCAGCTGGAGAAGAGAAGCTCCGGGGAGAACTTATTGTGGCCTTTCCATACTTAAAAGAGGCTGATAAGAAAGATGGGGACAGACTTTTTAGCAGGGCCTGTTATGATAGGACAAGGAGTGATGGTTTTAAGCTAAAAGAGAGGGGATTCAGACTAGACATGAGGAAGGAATTGTTTCTCCTGAGGCTGGTGAGAGCCTGGCCAGGTTGGCCAGAGAGGTGGTGGCTGAACCATCCCTGGAGACATCCCAGGCCAGGCTGGACGGGGCTCTGAGCAACCTGAGCTGGTGAAGATGTCCCTGCTCATGGCAGGGGGGGCACTGGGGGAGCTGGGAAGGTCCCTTCAACCCAAACCATTCTGTGATTCTATACCTTGCTGTTTGATTTCAGCCTCTAAGAATAGTTGGAGGTACCTCTAGCAGCACTGATGAGGAACGTTTCTTGCACGTTCAACTGAATGTGCACCTCAGCATCCACACAGCTCGTTTTTCCTATACTAGAGTACATGGCAAAGGTTTCAGTCTGCTCCACAAGAACCAGCCAGGAGTGTGATCATCCAAACTTTGAACCCCACCAAAGCCCTGCAGAGATCAATGCTCTCTCTGCTGCCAAGAGACAGCTTGAGGACCCGGCTGTGATCATGACACTGATTTTCATCCAGGCAGGACAAGCAATATGCAGTTGATATAAGAAATAGCTCTTTCCAAGCCAGGGAGCTGAGCAGCTGTGTGACGAGGTGGCCACCACAGCAGGACATGGCCATTGGTGTTTTGTCCTTTGGCTCAGAACCTACTCAGTGGTCACTGATTTCATCGATTCTGGAGTGCAGGGCGGTAATTATGGATGTATGGTTAAATATTGGCACACGCAAAAGCTAATGACTATGCTGGGTGCAACTCTTCCACGATTTCCTCACCATCCCACCTTCCATCGGCTCTCCACCAAAACCCTTCCACAATTTCTCTGTGTTGTCCTTTGTCAGAGCCGGGTCCAGCAGCATTGCTGGCTGTGTCTGCTGTCCCATCCCCTTGTTTCTGCTGCTCTTCTCTTTGGAAATCGATGTGCTTTCCTCTTGGAAAAGCACAGAAAGAAAATGGGGGAAATGAGACACATGGTGGAGAACTGTTGAGTGTGGAACAGGCTGTCACAGGAATTTGGCTACTTCTGGTTCCGAACACAAATCTTCACCCTTTTTGGTGAAAGCAGCTTTCTTGAGAATCCAGGGTGGGGGAGGAGGGTCTGGGTTTTGTTTTTTAGTGAGAAACCACATGCTAAAAGACTTTATTCAAAAGTCTGACAGGTCAATTTTATGGCGCCTTGTCAGTCTCTGTTAAATCAAGAGACATAAATACATCAGTCCTGCTTTTTATAGTAGCCTAATGATAGGTGTGGCTGCATATAGTCTGAGATTAGCATCACAAATGCACCTTTTTAAGGTCTGTTATTGTAAAAATGCCTTGAGACTTTTTCTGTGTTAAAAATGCTTAAATATCTAAAATAATTTCCAAATATTTTGTGTTCGTTAAGAAGTTCATGCGGTCAGTCAGAATGTGTTTTTTAAAAGCAGCTTTACTGAGTACAGCCGAATTTACTATTCTCATGACTTGTGGTGATGATAGTAGCACAGAATCATAAAATATTTGTATTAAAAACATTTTAATACCTTATCTTAACCTTATGAGCTATTCTGGACATAATCTTAAAAAAAAAAAGAGGAAATTAAGCACATTTATGAAAACAGCTCTGAAGAAAGTTTGAAATGTTTTCTGATGTAAATGTTTGTCATAGTTGATGGAGATTTAATCAATGGTGGATAAACCTGCATGGAGAGAAGGATTCTGTTGGGGTTTTATGCTGCAGCATCAGAGTATGAGTGGTGAACTTTGTACTTTTGCACCAAGTGTATTTCCAAACTGATCTGGTGACTCTGAGAATATAAAGCAAAGGGACAGCTCTGCTGTTTTCTGAACTCACAAGGACATATCAAATACAAAATAAAATACTCTATATTCCAATGTGATTATTTTCTTGACAGAGAAAATCAGTCGCTTGAGTCGCAGAGTACAGTTGCCCCAAGTGGAGCTGTGTGAGCCGGGAGGAATTCGGGTTTGTTCCTACAAAGAGCAACAGATACAGGTTTTACTTCAGGCAAATGGGAAGTAGCATCAACCTCTGCAAGTCAGCAACAGGGGGAAAGAAGGGCTGAGAAGTGGCTACAAAAATGGGTAGGAATAAGAACTTTAGCAATATAGTGTTTTTCTGTACAGAAACCCTTTCTGCTATATGAACCTTTGGCTGCAGATTTAAAACTTTGAATTTCTGGAGGAAAAAGGGTTAAAAAGGATGAATATCTTTGCACCTTAATGGGAGAACTATTTCTGTAATAGTATCAAAGATAAACCAGTGTATTATGAACAGTAAATGATAAAGGGTGATAATATGCCATTCTTGAGACTTCTTGGCTCTTACCTAACACATCAGAAAGTGATTGTTGAATTTTAAATAGCCATACAAATGGATGACATAGAAATTTAACTTTGCTTTGACCTTATTCTAATTCACAAGATGACTGCAAAATGACTTTGTTACATCTGAATGTATGCTGGATGCTAAATCACTCCAGAGTATAAAATCTTTGTTTTGGCATAATGTTGATGCATAAACATTTGTACCCCATACTAACCCTATAAACATCACAATCCATCAGTACAATTACAAAAAAGATTGTTTGTTTTCACACTTAAAGCAGACATGAAATAGAGTGTCCTTAACTTAATCACCACCTTGATTTACCACATTTGCATATATTTGCATATTAATTGGACTACAGATTAAAATTGGTTTTGTAATTTTAATTAAGTGTCCACAAAGGTAAATGATTAGAACTGTTTAAAATACATTCTGACATAAATAGCAGTAAAAGCTTTTGTGATGATGTTTTTGTGGAATTACATTCAGAAAGTGGCCTTTTTATGATAGTAATTTTAATCTTAAATAGAATTATACAGTCAAACAGAACTGTGGATTCATAATCATTTTTTCAAGATTCATTTAATATTTTGCTGATTTGCAGCACTTGATGAAAATGTACTGTAGGTTTAGTTGATTGCAAAATTGGGCCTGTAGAGCTGATAAACTGAGGGTTTAAACCCCCCATCTTTATATTCGCCTTACATATTTCAAATGTATTATGTGTATATATGTAGACAAGGGCTTTTTTTTATTTTCATGTGAGAAATATAAAAGCTGTCAGTAATGGATGATCCATCGTTTGAAGATGTAATCACCTCCATTGACCAGCTTCCTTCAGTCTGGATTGTGGAGCGCAGGCTGTTGTAAAGCCTTTCCAATAAATCACTGCAGGTAATAGGGGAATCATTCTTGGTGTTGTCAAGGGAAAATGAGTGTTATAGGTACAGATTTGCTGTCGGGTTTGCTACGCTGGAGTCGGTGAATGTTGATAGTCCGACCAGTAATGTGTATTGGACCAAACGCTTCGTCAGACTAAACTTAATAAAACTCTGCTATGTGTTTGCAGTTAGAAAGGCTCTAAGAACCGGGTTCTTAATGCACCCCTGAGCCTGCCGCTCCCTTTGTGGACCGATTTGTGTTTCCTCTGAACGCGTAAAGAGTATCAGTAAAGACAGACTGTTAACCTGAGGTGTAAAAGTGAGTTTTGCCTACCTAATGAATTGGTAAAAGTGGTTTTATTACGTTCTGGAACTTTTCAGTTGGTGGGGAGCGGCCATTCGTTAGGCGTTAGACCGTCTTTTTGTTATTAATAAGATAGCCACTTCATGGTTTACAAGGTTACTTTACTGCGTTACTTACAAGAGAAAATAAGTTAGGCCTTGGTTTTGGTTTGGGAGCAGGTTTGGTAAGCGTAGCTTTAAAAGAAAGCTATTCTATTTAAATTCTGTACAGTTAGTAGAACTTAACAGTGCACCAGCTCTACCTGCTTTCAAGAAAAGAAAAGGTTGAAGTCAGTAATAAATTCAATCTGTTAATTTTCCTCCGAGTTTTGAGCTGTTCTTAAGACTTACGCTGTTTCTAGTTTATGTCCTGTATTTGAACCTTGGCCATTTACTTACCTTACTGTCTCCTTGGTGTACATTAGGAAAAAAGGAATTGCGAAACAGTATACTTGTGTCTTGTCATGCTTCATTGATTTGAAATAATTTTTCCCCTTAATGGTGTATTTAATATTTAGTTTCCCTCCTGTCCATGGTAATGCTTTCAAGTGAGAGTAATAAAACGTTTGGAACGTATAATATGTTCCTGTCTGGCGGACTCGACATCATTTTCTGTGTTGTATTTAAAATCCAGCTTAAGTAGGCAGTATAGATTGCAAGCAAGATCCACTGGGCTGATTACATATCTGAAAAAAGTTGTTGTTTTGTCTTCTGTCATGCTCTTACATAAAGTACAAATTATTTCTCAAATTGACATTATCTAATGCCTATTAAATGTTTCTGTTATTCTTGAGGTGCTTTCAGACTCATGTAGTGACTGGTTTAGGTTCTCTGTCTTAGAGTATTACCAAACTCAGTATAAAAGCCAGATCCAAAGCTCAGTCTAGGAATGAATTCCCTGTTCTAAGACTCAAATTGGGTATTAACTGAAGCTGTGGCTTGGGTGAGAGCTGCTGGTAGATTTAATCTGGAAAAAGACCTGTGATAATATTAGTGAAAATAAAGCAAGAGAAGTGAAATAGTCATTGAATGGAGCGTTGAGGAACAAACCTGCCAGACAAGTGCCGTTACCATTTTTTAAATGGGCATGTAAGCCCGATGTCTCGTTACATTAAATTGTTACGGATGTCCATTCATCTGTAGAAAAGATGGTTATTTCGAGTTAGACTATTGCCTTCCCATTCTAATGCATATCTCACTAATATTGTTCATACTTGTGTCACCTGAGGACCAGAAACTCAAATCTACATCATCTGCAAGTATTTTGGGGAGAATGTTTGAAAGCCAAACGTAGCTTTCAATCCAGCTCTATTACAACCATAATTGTATTATGGAAACTCAATCATCCTGGAGTTCGGAGGGCCAGCTTTGAAGTGGCTGGTATCAAATTTTTTTAAGATCTGCTTAAATTAAAACAAAAAAGTGCTTAAACACCACTGGTTTTTAATGAGACTTGAACTTCTAAGCAGTTAAGTCAATCGTGAACCTGGAAATGAGGCTCTGAGGATCCTTGGTTCTTTGGAGGTGTGCGTTGACTTAGCTTCTGTTGAGACCCCCAATTCCACATAATGCTGCTTTGAGGATAAAAGCAGTGGAAAATGCATTCTCTGAAGGAGCTGTTTTTTACTGCTTGCCTGAAAAATCATCTTCCTCCATCCCCGCCACCTCAACCAGGTAAAATCTGGAAAGCTTTGAAAACTGCTGTTGAAAGGCCCGTACAACTTACCCATTTGGAGAAGGAGTTGCTACCATAGTCAAGTTTTACCTTCTCATTGCAGGCCAACAGATTAAACGCTTTGTGTGTCTCCTCAGTTACCTGAGAGTGCGATGCCTGTTTACACTTCTTTATTTCACAGAATGTCTCACTAAAACCATTGAGATGTGGGTAGGACACTGGTGTATATAAGTATTCTACTCTGGTCCTCACCTGGTTTATTTATTGGTACATTTGGAGGTTTTCTCCACCTATTATTGCAAATGAACAGGTAAGTAAGAAAGCCTACACTTACCAAGAAATTATTGGTGAATAAGGAAACAGTGATGTTAGAAGTCTGACACTGGTGAATTAAGCACAGCATTCAAGTTTCTTGGACTAAATCTAGCAATGTAATAGTTTATTAAAAAAAAAAAATCTTAATTTCAAAATTGATATAAAGATACTAACTTAGCTCCAATGTTCATTATTTATGGACATACATAGGTATATTTAATGCATTTTTAATTATCAGGAATAACTTGAAGATTTAACAGTAGTTAGTGACTAAGGTAAATGCAAATAAAATAATAGCAAAGTTTCTTCATTGCAAAGATATACATTTAAATATGCTTTTGGTTAAAAAATAAATTGGGTCATCAGATCGATTTACCGTTGATGGTTTGGTTGCCTTCTCCGGTCACAAAGTCATTATTTGCTTGTTTTAGTTGGACATAATTGTCATCCGGAGATCTGAGGGATGAAGTGACTGCCAAGCTGGCAGAACCTCTGCACGGTTGGATGAGTTGGGGCAAAGCTGCTTCTTCCTAATTGAGGAGACACAAGCCCTATGGGGAGAGGCTGAGGGAGCTGCGCTTGTTTAGTCTGGAGAAGAGGAGGCTTAGAGGTGAGCTCAGCGCTCTCTAGAACTACCTGAAGGGCAGTTCTAGCCAGGTGGGGATTGGGCTCTTCTCCCAGGCATCAGCAACAGGACAAGGGGCCGTGGGCTTCAACTCTGCCAGGGGAAATTGAGGCTGGAGATTAGAAAGCAATTCTGTGCAGAGAGAGTGGTCAGGCATTGGAATGGCTGCCCAGGGAGGTGCTGGACTCACCGGCCCTGGAGGTTTTTAACCTGAGATTGGCCATGGCACTTAGTGCCATGATCTAGTCAATGGACTGGAGTTGAACCAAGGGTTGGACTGGATGATCTCTGAGGTCTTTTCCAACCCAGTCGATTCTGTGATTCTGTGAAAACACTGAAACAAACCTGCCCCTTTAAATCGTCTCTCACCACAGAAGGTTTTGCATTTTGGGTGATGTGTGTGTCCTACCCACAAGGGTCAGTCAAGAGAGGTTGTTAAAGGAAGGTGGGAGATATTTTGGTTCTGTTTCCACTAAAGAGGTTCATAACTTTAGGCAAAACTCTTCGCCACTTTTACTTACCCTTTGGTTGAAATGTGGCTAATAAGGCTTATAATTTGTGTGCTTAGCATGCAAACTAGCGAAGTAAAACACGCTTGAAAAATGGCCAGTGAACTTGGAAAGTTCCTATTAAATCCGAAGTAGAAGGAAGTATGAAAATGCGATTGTCTAATTGCGTCTTCGCAAACCACGCGGTGTAAGTACAAATGCGACTCGTACGTGTTATATCTTTAGAAAGACTCTTTGCCACAAGAAGAATAATGGCAGCGCACTCAGCGGGCTGCAGGAGGACGAGATAGCATGCTTGCAGCATTTCTTTGCAGCATAATTGCAGCATCAATGAACCATGAATTCAGCCTAATTAACATAACTGGAACCACTGCAATCATGCTGCCGTTCAATTTAGTTTTTTGAACATTTTGGTGAAGTATCATGGTTCTGCCTGTTTATTGTGGAGATGCTGTAGAGAACTGTCCACTGGCTTTCTTGCTGCTGTCTTGATGTGGTTTTTTTATTTCAGGATAACTAGGGAACTTCAGAAATGGAAGATCGTTGGCTTACTGTTTCCATTACTGAATCTACATATAATTCTGTAGTACTTCCTGTAAAAAGTAATGAAACCATTTAGTATACTATAAAACTGAGAGTAAACACACTAAATTTCCAAGTTAGACTCAGGTTCTGAATTGTGGTGGATAACAAATAGCAAATAATTCTGGGACTATTTTGACTTAAGGACTGCATTCCTAGAATTTTAAAAATAGCATTTCTATTACTCTTTATGAACTATTTTTTTAAGTGTGTTGCTCTGTAAAAAAGAAAAGGAATTTTGATTGTTGCTGTTGGTTTTGCTACAGTAACATCAGGAATCCATGGGAGTAGATCAGGTACCACTGGTTTTGGCAACAGGGCAAAATAAGCAGCTTTTGTTGGACACAGAAGTCAAGGGACAGCTGAAAACAACAATAGCTTTCTGCCCTTGAGTAACTGCACAAAACAGGGAGTAAACCTGTTCCGCGGAGCTACGATCACGGTGTTGTACCACATCTCTGTGAAAATCTGCTCAAGATCAGTGAAGTTGCTGGTTGTTTTAATGACCTTAACAGGCCACAAAAATAGATTAATTAAAAAAAAAATATGTTTCTTTAAAAGCAGTTAAATAGACACATTTTGCATTAGGAGCTCAGAATGGTAAGTTTGGAAGTTGTTCATAGCTACTACAAATGATTCCATAGTTCTCTGCTCAGAAATTCTCCCATATCTGTTTATATATATATATATTCACATATATATATATACACACACACACACGTGTGAAGTCTGAGCTTCTGAAGTAAATAGTTGTGCTCTTTTTCTAAAGCATGACCATGTTGACAATAGTTGTTCTTGTTGTATAAGATCAGTCCACCAAGAGTGAGATGCCCTAAGTTACAGATGGTGGTAAGTGAGCTGTCGATGGAGGGAGCAGGAGCACAGAAGCGGTCTGACTGTGGTATTTAATGCTGTTATGAGTCTGCAAACTGTTCGCATTTAGCAGTATTCTGTTTAGTAGTTTGTATTTAGTAGTTGGTTTTTACACCAACATGGTTCATAATGCTGTGGTGTATCTGGAAGCAATGGATGATGGGTATGATTGGGGTATCATTTGAGTGGGTGGGCTTTTCTCCTAAATAATTGTTTGATAGAAGGCCGGTTTTGGACCTTATGTGGTCTAATAGTCCCTTATCAGTCTGTACTCCGGAAGGGCTCTAATGTCACAGGTTGGATGGATGAATCACAGAATCATTTAGGTTGGGAAAGACCTTTAAGGTCATTGAGTCCAACCGTGGTTTGAGGGCAGGTGCTGCTGGAAGAATGAGACACAGTAATTTCAGGAAAATATCCCAAGGTGGTTTTCTCTGTTTTGAAGATCATCTGCATTTTCCTTGGGTGTAACTTCAGCCCTTTTCATTCCTGTGGATGATTCAGAAAATTCTGTGTTCATGTTGACTCTCAGACACTAGATTTCTATTTGTTCATTGCTTTTTTTTCCTCAGGCAGTTAGTTACACTTTTCACTCTAAGCACCTAAGTATACATCTAGCAAAGAAGAACGGCGTATCTTTTGAAATAGCCATCTTGGTCATCTGTTGCTTCCTTCTGCGTCGTGACGTGACCTTCACTCACCATCTAAGATCATACGAAACTCTTTCCTGTATTTCTGGAGTGACGGTAGAATTTATCACTGACCTTTCTACTCTGTGTTTTCCTCTGTAAGATGCTCTAGTGTATTCTGAGAGGTGGGCATTTTCTTCAGCCTCTTTTTTTTTTTTTCTAATTTTAGTGCAAAAATGATATTGTTTTCCCCCAAAACTAAGCACAGCTTCTCATCTCATTGGATCACAGATTCACAGAATGTCAGGGATTGGAAGGGACCTCAAAAGCTCATCCAGTGCAATCCCCCCATGGAGCAGGAACACCCAGATGAGGTTCCACAGGAAGGTGTCCAGGCAGGTTGGAATGTCTGCACAGAAGGAGACTCCACAACCTCCCTGGGCAGCCTGGGCCAGCCTCTGCCACCCTCACTGAGAAGTTGTTTCTTCTCATATTTAAGTGGAACCTCTTATGTTCCAGCTTAATCCCATTACCTCTTGTCCTATCATTGTTTGTCACCGAGAAGAGCCTGGCTCCATCCTCCTGACACTCACCCTTTATATATCTGTAAACGTTAATGAGGTCACCCCTCACGCTCCTCTTCTCCAGCTCCCTCAGCCTTTCCTCACACGGGAGATGCTCCACTCCCTTCAGCATCTTGGTGGCTGCGCTGGACTCTCTCCAACACTTCCCTGTCCTTCTGGAACTGAGGGGCCACAACTGGACACAAGATTCCAGGTGTGGTCTCACCAGGGCAGAGTAGAGGGGCAGGAGAATCTCTCTCACCTAGTGACCACCCCCTTCTAATCCATCCCAGGTACCATTGGCTTCCTGGCCACAAGGGCCCAGTGCTGGCTCATGGTCATGGATGTTCAGAGTAGAATCATGGGGTAGACTCATGGATGTCTCGTTAGGTTTTGCAGGGCCTCAAAGGTTCACAGAAATCGAACATGTGCCTGGAATTTACTTAATACAAGTAAAAAGATCTTACAGATTTATATGCTGTATGAGATGCATTCTTTCTTTCATAGGATCATATCTGTGAAAGACTTTGGCTTAGCGTTGCCTGTGTTCAAAGCTGTTCATAGAAATGGGGGTCCAGCAATACAATGAGATGCTTTTCAAGAAATTAGTTAAATGTGCATATATAACCTAAATGAATGTGAGTGGTCAAGCTGACCTCGGAGCCAGTGAGACTTCTTGTGCCCATATGTTGAAGGTGGGAGGTGATCTGGGAGCATCGCAGAAGATCTGGGGGAGAAGTGTGGCCATGGTGGTTGGAGCAGAATCACCGGCTGATGAGTTGCTTCTCTTTTTTGGGCAATTGTTGGGTTGCTGATCTACTTTTTTGCAATTTGTAACTTAAAATTAACAGGTGATTATAATGAAGAGTACCTGTTGTAGACTGTACCCTTCTAGTTTTGCATTAACCTGTGATTAACATCCTGTGTATAACCCAGAGTACCAGACTACGCCTTATATCATTATTGAATAAGAAAGTGAAGAAAACTGATCTTCTTCAACAGTGACTCTTCTCCACTCTCTGAACAAACCACAGTGGCCGCAGGATGGTCTGGCAAGCTTGTCGTCATAATTCTGGGGTTTAGGTGTTGGTTAGTCATTCTCTTCTCAGAAGGCTTAATGTGCATTTTAGCTGAGACTCTCCAGTGGAACATTTGTTAAAGGTGGGGTCAAGCAAAGGGCTGGCGGCGGTTGAGGAAGAGGTGAAGGAAGTGCAGAGAATAGCTCAAGTGGTTGGTTCCTGGAAGACCGAGTCTGTGATTCATCCATTTGGAAGTGAAGGAGGAGAAAGCAGTGCCTATTAAATATCACAAAAGGTTATAATAAGCATCTAAACTACGGGGAGAGATCAGTGCCTTTCAGCATCTGTATTCCCTGCAGCTGCAATATGTAAACTCAGGAAGATGACTGAACATTGATACGTTAAAAGTTCAATAGTCACGCTTGTTGTTGAATGCAGTTACTGAGAATTGACAGAAGAAAAGATTTTCGAGAGGGGTTTCCAAGTAGAGATCATATTTCTAGTTTAGTGTGCAGCAAAACCAGTGCTTTTGAATGGCTGTCAGATCTGGTAGAGAGAGAGAGAGAAGAACTGTTCTGTGGTAAAATACTGCAAAGGAAATAATCAGACTCTTTCAGAAACAGTTATTGGTTTGGTTTGGTTGTTTTTATGGTTCGTAGGTGCAAATTCAAAAGCGACTCACACCAAACGTCAGAAGTCATTTGAGTGCTTGGTATTTTAAATCTAATTGCACTATTTCCCCGAAAACTGTTGCATATATTCCTGGCTGCTTTTTAAACATTTATATATACTTTTCTGCCTTTTATACAAATTCATAAAATGAAGTCCTTGAAGACGCTGAAAAATTTAAGTTGGTTATTCTTGCTGAAATAAATTGATTTAAAAATGTTAAGGAAATACATATGTAGACTAATACAGACCTTTCCTCTATATGCTGTTTGAAGATGTTTTCAGGCTGTTTCAGTGCAAAATAATTGCCTATTTTCACCTTTGATATCTATCACTGTATTACTGTTATGAGATGTATTTTTTTAATGAGTCATTGCTAGACACTGAAGAAGTAAGTTAAGGAATACTGTAAGGAGTCATATAGAAAAGAAAACGGTTCATGTAGACTTTGCTCCATGTACCTCATGGAGGTGCTTTAGTAGAAATAACAAAAAGAAAAGCCATAGGTAAATGAGAAGAGAAAGGAGGCATGAACCCCAAAGCCTTTGGCTGCAGCAGTTTCTGCTTCAAGCAATTGCCTGAATGTCCAAAGGACCATATTCCCCATTAAAAAAAACAGCAACAAAACAGCAATTTGATTAATATTAAGGTGATTGCCTCTTGAGAGACTCGGAAAACTGTTTTTCAATTAACAATCTAATTTACATAAAAGGCACATATTGATGAACATAGTCCATGACTTTTTGCTCCGTCCCATTATTCTTCTCTAATTCATATGCAGGAGTTAAGATTCCCAGTGATCTCACTGTTTCCCAACATCCAAGGTACCCAGAGATTCATGCTTTTCTTTCTGGTGAGAGTTTCATCTCCTGTTGAGATGACAATAAAGGAAAAGGAGGAACATGATTCCAGAAAGCACTCAAAGGTAGAGATGATCCAGCAAGAATTAGCTGAATGCTCTTGTGAGAGCTGGAGATGTCCCTAACGCTCTTTTGACACACAGCACTTCTGAATATCTGACAGCCAGATATTTTCCTATTCATATTCAGAATGGTTTTCAATGCCAAATATTACTGATTGACAAATTTGATACGTGAGTTGTCCATTGTGCTGTGAACCCTTCTCCTGCAACATCCTGAGCCCATTTTTAGCCATTGGGGTAGGAAAGTGCTCCGCATTTCACACGACCAATGCAGTGGCCTTTCCATAGAGCCGTGAAGAGCATCATAAAATATGAATGTGTATTAATACTTTAACTAGGATGCAGTGCCTTCCTGCAGTAAGGAAATGTTTGATTTGGAGAGGAAGGGGAAAAGGATCTGGGTAAAAGAGGCAACAGGAAAAGATGTGCAAGATGAAATGCTGATGCTTCTCAAAATTTTAAGAAGCAAAGGTGATACAGCAATATAATGAAATCAAAGCAAAATTGGGGTGTTTATGCTTATTCACGTGAGTACTGGTGGAACACCTCTTGAATTAATCATACAGCCCTCTGTACGTATAAAATCATATACCTTACCTCCAAATCAGAGGCAATTATACTAGAATAGCTAATTACACTCCAAGTGTGGAGGGGTGTTTTTTTCTCCCCAGAAATGTGCTCTGTAAAAAAGTGGCTTATTTGAAAAATTCTGACTTCAGACAAATAATCCAAAATTGATGCCTGATTGAAGCTAAAGAACCAAACACAATTTATCGCTTGTTCAGAATTGTGGTGAGAATCCTACCCTTCTAAAAATGCTCTAGTAGTTATTAATGGCAACTTGAGTGAGTTGGAGGTTCATAGGGATGTGGTACCAGTTTTAAAGAAAGAAACTCCGTGTTTTCCTACCCATGGGGCTTAAAGATCATTTGATTGTGATGTATGTGATGTGGAACATCAAATTGTTTATACCAGCTTCTCAAATGTAGGTATAGCTGTATCTTTCCAGTCTGTAGGCCTGTTCTACTATGAATATACATAAATTATTTTTACTAATTTATTCAGCAGTATAATTTTAAGCCTTCTCGGTGAAACGTTTTTCCCTAGTGCATTCACATGAGGAAATGCCTACAAAAAGGTGAAGTTAAAATCTATGTCTTGAGTCCACTTTGGCTTAAGTGTCACAGTGGGTTGGGTTTTCTGTTACTGCAGGATTGCAGAACATGAAAGTCCAGCTCTGTGCTGGGGCTGAGATTAGATCTGAATGCAAGGAAAAGCAACAAAGGTCCACAAAATATCTGAAATGTACAAATACTTCCTGTGCTTAACCTACACTTTCGTTGCGTGACTGTAAAGAACAGCAAATCTTTGTTCTTTTCCCTCTCGGTTCCTATTCAGTCAGTTCAGAGATATAAGAGAAAGGTTTTGGGGAGCAAACTCGTTATCGGTCTTCCTACAGTTTCCATCTGATTCTGTCAACAGTGAGTACATCAAAACCATGAGCTTACAGCCACATTCGAACATCAAAAACGTTTTGTAATTATTATATATGTATATATATATACACATACACACTTATATAATGTATATAGCATCTAATGAATATAAACATAGTTTATGAATATGAAGTGCCTTTATATCTTTAAGGTTTAGCTGATACTGGAGTTGGTAAGAAGCTAAGCTGTGCTTTTAGATTCAAGAAGGAATTACATCTGCCTTAGGTGGAGTGGAGAAAGAGCAAATGTTTATCTTGGTAAGATCCCAAAATGTTCAGGCGGGATAATTAGATTTCTAGAAAGTCATTTGGGTTCATCCATTTATGAAAACCTATTAGGACATTTCTTGGGTCTGTGTTCCAGAAGGTTCTGCTAGTTGCTCTATTTACTTAATAAAACAAGAAGAGAGTCTGCTGGTTTTGTGCACAGATAGGATTGTTGGCCATAGATTTGAGTGAATCATATATAGAGAGAAGACTAGAACATGCAGTACTTAGAGCTGGAAATATGGCAAGAAAAGTGGTTCCTGGCTTCTCACAGCTCAGCTCGTGGTAATTTGAATCTGAAATAAATTAACAGAGTAATCCTGTTTATGGATTATCGTCTGCAGAGGTATTATTAAAGAACTTGTGTCCCCATTCACTAGGAACACCTGTATGTAAAGCCATGTTATAATCGTTCAGACAGGCTGAACCAGACTTCCCTGTCTCAAAACAAAACAGAAAATATAAATAAATGGAATGTCCCAATCATTATACTTATTCCTTTTTTCATCTCAACAAGGGTACTCTTTTGGAAATCCCTCGTAGATGCAATCCACTCTTTTCAGCTAAAAGCCATTCAGATGCCGGCAAACCGCTGCTCTTCCATTTATATCTGTATTCATCCATTTAAACTCTAAAGCTTTCCAGCTTACTATTGGGATTTATAGCCAGCTGGCTGCTGTGTGTAATATGAACATATTCTGACTGTGCATGAGACGTTTTGTCTCGTTTAACCCATAATTGTGATGTTCACTCTAGGCCAGAGCTCACCTGTTTGTATTTAGCATTGAGTGCGCAAGCTCCCATCTCTTTGCACGTACGATCTACTGTTATTAGAGAAAAGTTAAGTCAAAAAAAAGCAAAGGAAAAATAACTCCTCAATCCCAGAAAACCCCTCCTGGAACAAAGTTGGGTAAAATGAATATGTTCAAGATGGTGGGGCATGGCTGAGCCAGCTCGTGTGGGATTGGTGCCCACTTTTTGGCATTTACAATAAACTTTGGAACAACTTTGTAACACAAATGCTTTAATAGCAAGAGGGGAGGAGGGAAGGCAAGGCAGGGAAGGAGGACATAGGCATTGTTTTTATTGGGAAAGCTGGATTGCTGTTTTTTCCAGAGGTAGCCTGATAAGCTATACCTGTTCATTAGCAGTTTTCTGCTGTCTTAGTATGTCAAAGGAATTTGCTGGAAGTGAAATTCTGAAAATTCTGCCCTGAATAACTGAATCAACAATGAGAAGCTTGCGTGCAAAGAAAGCATGAATATTAAAACTTGTTAGCATATTTTGGCTTTGTAAGAAATACACTATATTATTATTTTTTCTTTATGCAGCATTGCTGGCTTCTATGAAAGGCAACAGAGCCGTTAATTAATAGTAGTGGGCCTGGCTAATGTCATAATAAGCCATAAGACATATTAAAGCGTATTTATTCTTGCCAGCTATCAGGAGGAACCTTTCGGTATTTTAAAGGCCCATTAGGTTTGTTTAGATCCTCGGTGGGAGCCGGTACGCTTTGCTTCCAGTGGAACTGCCATTGGCCGGGGCTGGACCAGCCTTTCGTTCTTGACTCGGACGGTGTTGAGTTTCCCGACTGTTGGATGCAGTCAGTGATATATCGTCGCTATTTCAGGGCAGCCCGTCGCTCTGGAACAGCGGGTACAACCCAAACCGGTGCAGTCCTCAAAGCTGCGATGTCTGGGGGTTACTGGCATAAAAAATGAAAATAACTGAAATTATATATATCAGAAGCAATTTTCCACAATGGAAAAGGTGGTTGTGGAATGAAAACCGTGCCTTCAGGTATATTACCCAACGGAACAACAAAAATGTGCTGGGCTTTAAATTGCACGAGCAATCTGGAAAGGATTTTCCGACTGGAGCTATGTTAAGTGTTAATAGTGAAACCTGGGTACTTTTTCCTTTGATCTCTCCTCGAGCTCATATAGAGTAATAGGATCAAAATAAAATGCCATTTATATGAACACCTTGTTCTTTTGATCTTGGCACAAAAAATTCTGTCTGCAGCTACAACTTGGCAAACGATACATCTGCTCCTTTTAGTTGGACCTTCTAGTTTATCATAACCTTTAATAAATGGTGTCACAGCCAATTTTTTCTGTAGTTCATGAACTTAGTCGTAATTTTCGCCCTAAGAGTCTTTAAATACACTTTCAGAAGAACCAAGAATAAGGTAAGTGGGACTTGTAAACTGGCTTATGGTCATTATGTGTATGTGTGTTGAATACACGACGTAGACTTTTGTATGCTGTTACATTTCAAAATATAATGTTAGTTGTTCTTTGACCACTGGGGCAAAACTGTTAAATTAGCGTATCCAAATAAGAGAGTATGTGTGGATATGTGACCCCACGAATAATTGTGGTTTTCACAGGTTCTAGGTTTTGGATCCCTGCTCTTTTCCAGCAGGAGGGTGATGTACCCCGTGATGTCTGGTGTGGGAACCAAACCTTTCTCTTCATTGCCCATCTCTGCAGGACAGACCACAGAGGTATTACAACGGGTAGTTCTGGATCCCCTTTGCTTTTATTTAGACATCTACAAGACAGACAATCCACAGATGAACATGAAGACCTTTCAGCTCTTTATTCCCCAGGGTTGATGGTCAGGAGTGTTTCTTTGGAAGTCATTATTGCGAGCACTTAAAGTAAAAGCTGCTTCTTCATGCTCTTTCAAATCTCTTATTAAGATTCTTCTCTGCCAAAGGCTTTCACTGCATGGAAACAGCTGAGCTGTGTTTCTCGTGACGATTGATGGTGTCTCATTGTCTTAACCTCCAAGAGCAGACGAGATGGGCACAAAGCACTGTGCCACACGAAAGTGAATAAACCCAAGTCCTGCAGTTCACCAGTGTCAGAATCGCTGCTGTCCAGGAAGAGGGATTAGCGAGTGTGAAGAAACACTAGCTAGGAGAGATCTCGTGGCCAAGCAATATCTTGGGTGTCGAGTGTCTCTCTCAAGCTTTACATCCCGCTGTAATTTATATTTAGCTATTAAGCTTATTAGAGAGGAATAGTCAGCTTGTCGTACGCCGTGTGCAAGGAACCCGCTGTGTAAGTGCTGGGTAAGTGTTTAGGCTCTTGCTGAAATGGCTGCGGTGGAGCTTGCCGCGTGTGAGTTATCCTCCAGCAAGTTTTGTTGCAGATTTGGATCTCTGTGGTCTGTCACGAGGCAGGGGTATTCCTGACAGCCTAAACCCCTATTCTTCTAAAGTAGTACAGTATAATTCATTATGTGCGATAAAGATACTTGGCTCTCACCGAGCACCAAGAGCAGCGTGGACGTATTTGTGTGGGACTGCACGAGGATTAATGCGTCCTGCTGAGATCAGGTATCTGTGCTAATGCAGCCACTCTGCCTCCAGTCCTTCTGCTAATTACTACAGAGCTGCCGTAAGAAAGTGTGATGCTGTAATTGTCTAGAAGGTGGTGTCTGTCCAACTCTTAATTTCAGCACAATATGTGTCCCAGTTCGTCTTTCCCCACTTCTCATTTCATATGCCTGCACCGTGCCAATGGCCCCAGAATTCAGACCCACCTTTTGCACCTTTGAGACTCTTCAGACACAGAGTAAAAGTCAAAGAGCTACAAAGATTCGTATTTTTTTTCTCCTCACAATAAAAATGTGATTGCCCCACTTCTGTGGTTAGCATGAAACAAATTGGCTCTGTCATGAAGTCAGTGGGGTACAACTTAATACAAGGTAGTAAAGGAATAATAATAAAGTAAAACAGCAAAGTCCACAGTCTTTTATGACAAAAACAGTATGATCCTGTTGCAGTCTAAGGCCCTGCTGCAAATAGTATTTTCTGATGCCTGGATAAGTCCAATTTACATATGTACAAAGTGTATGAATAAAGTTACGAAAGTAGGCTTAGCATTGTACTTTTTTTTCCTTGAAAGTAATTTACTATTGTTCAAACTTTCAGCTTTCACTGGTTTTGTTTCCAAAACCCCAAAAGGAAGAGAAAATAACAAAAGTCCATAAAGGCAAAAGGGATATGTTCTCATTTCAGTTCACAGAATTTCCTGCCTTTAAACAATACAAATATATGCCCTTAGGTTTCTAATGTGCTGGAAGGATACCGAATCCTTGAAACAGATCAAATTAAAAGCAAGTCCACTACAGCAACAGCAAATTTTACCAGCACATCCAATAGATCTCAACAAGAATTCACTGGGTTTTAACCATGTTGCCAAACCTTACAAAATCCTAAACTGCTGACTCCGTAAATGAGTAAATGCTTTAAACCAGCAAGCAAATACTAGGCTGAATTGGGCACAAATAAAACATGCTGCTTAATAATTGTTCCCTGTTAATTACAGGCCCCGTTTAAAGCAATTATTTAATAGAACTTTGAGATGTATCCACCAGCAGGACAGACCTGGACATCGCTATGTCAAACCTTTGAAGAACGTTGCTTCCCTTTAATTGTGGTTACGTTTCCAGCAGGCCGAACGTGTTGCTGCCAGCACTTGGGGTTGAGGGACGTGAGCACTGGTGGTAGTTTGTCACCAGATAGAACACGGCAGGTTGGGGAACCAGAATCTGAGGACTGGTGGCCTGGACGTAGAGGGAAGAGCTGAAGAAACGTCTCTGTGGGGCTGTTAAATGCTTTTATTTTGATTTTGTCATTTCTCTTGAAATTCTCGTGCGCTGGCTTTTCTTTGCTTTTTTGACCTATGTCAGTAGAAACCTTGAAGTACCATTCCGAGAGTACTGCTTTCCATGGTCACTTGGAATGTATCTATACAAACAACACTCGGAGTTGTAGAAGCAACAGGCTGAACAGTCATCATAGAATGGTTTGGGTTACAAGGGACCTTAATGATCATCTAGTTCCAACCCTGCTGCCATGGGCAGGGTCACCTTCCATTAGACCGGGTTGCTCAAAGCCCCATTGAACCTGGGCTTAGAGCCTTCCAGGGATGGTCATGGTCAAGTTCTTTCCATCTCCAAGGTTTCTGATTTTTATAATGTATTTAGTGCAGTAATGGTCAAGATGACCATGTCCCACTACAGAGCAAATGTTAGCTCAAGCTTTTCCTGTGTCTCCTTACAGAGAAGGCACTGCCCTTCTTGCTGTCCTCATGCAGATATGTCACCATGCTGGTAACTGCCAACTCATAGCATATAAGTGTAACAGTGCTGTTTGTATTCACACTATTTTCTTCTTTTTCCAACAAAACCCTGCATATTCCTCTTGTTTTACGATCCTTCATATCTGGCATGGCTTTCTGGTACCTGGATGCTGAAGGGCAGATCCTCAGTGATCTTAAATCAGCATCACTGACATCCTGATTTATACAAGAAAAAGGAGGTTTGGAGGTTGTTTTTTTCCCTTGTAACAACACTGCTACTAGTAGTAATAACATTTTTAGAGCTTTCTGACAAAAATACTTGATCCTTTTAGGGCAGAACGCTACTGCCATTCTAATTTTAGAGATGCAAGGAGACTTTTGGTGTTTGGATGATGATACATTGACCCACTGGCAAAGCTGAGATTAAAACGCAGAGTTCCCTCTAAACCATGCTGCCTGGCTGAGGTACAAGTGTGTACATACTCAGTTTTAGTACAAAAAGGTGCAACTAAGTCTAATATAGTAACACATTTTTAAATGGAATCAGAGTCTCTGCATTACCCCCCTGTCCTCAGGGCCAGAGGCAGTTGACTGGACCATCTGATTTGAATGTCCTGCAGCTGAGATAATTCCACAATAGCCAGTGTTTTTCTCATAACTTGGATGTTGTACTGATGACAAAATGTGGTTTAGATTTTTTTCTGTGCAGAAAATTATTCTTTTTATTTAATTTCTTCAGCTCTTTGAGAGAAAGCTTTCTTCAGTTAAACCTTCAAGTGAACGTAGGCTTCATTGCTTATTTATTTCTCGGGGTACCTGAGAAAGTGTTAAATAATTAAGGTGAAATATGTGTTTTCCTGAGAAACACACAGAAGTTTGCATTTGCGCAGTCAACTGGATTATCAAAACCAGATGTCAGCAAGTGGAACATTTTACATAAATTTATTAAAATCATTATTTACCTGTAAGTTATAAGGAGGGTTTAGTTGCACTGGTTTGTTGCCAATATGTACTGCCAATAATCTGCCAAAAAGCAGCTTGCTGGCAAAATCACTGAAATGGTTAGAATATGCTTGCACAGAACATTACAACCCTGAGTCAAATGAAAACCTACTATAAACGAACTCTTTGATGGTGGATTCGCTGGAATATGGTATTGATATATGGCATGCAGTTTGTATGGATTATGTATACTGTGCAAGAAGTATGGATATCTATTAAGGGTAACTTGATATGTAATCGGTTAGGACAGTTATTGTTTTCGGTATTTGCTATGAGTAAGATCACGCGGTGACTGTTCATTTTTAAAATACAGACCATTCACCGAAGCACCAGCACACTATTTGTTCAATTAATGCAGAAAAGCTATTGGAAACGTAAAATATCTGACATCTATACGGAGTAATTTTAAAGGCAACTTTTCTTCTAGGAACAATTTATACATTACATAAACTTATATTTTTCATCCAAGTATCATTTCGAGAATAGCAAGCTTAAATATTGGAGGCCATAGGGAAACATAATATTACGATAATGTTCTTTGGTGCGGTTTGGAAGGTTTTAGGAAACATTTGGAAGTATTTTTCTCATAAAGTCACTTAACTATTGAAGTGTTACGATAGCACTCCCTTCTGCATTGCGTATGTTACAAAACCGCCTGTTTAAAGGGGACATCCATTCTATATATCCTGATTAGAAGTATTGCCACAAAACAGGAAATTATATGTTACGGAATCCTGGTATTAGTTTTAATTAAAAAAAAAAAAAAAAAGGAAATAAAAGACAAAATGATTTAAGGTGTGATATCAGTTTTCAGACACCCATTTCCAATTCCGTATAGCAAGACGAGATACTGCATTGTTTGGAGCTATATGTGAAATTTGCGTTTTCTAAAGGAGCACTCGAGAGCTGAGTTTGTTTGGGTTTCTTTTCTGTTTAAGGAAGCACTAATAAACATGACCAATCCTTTAAGATCCTAAAGAACCTTAAAAACCTTGCAATTCTCAGAAGCCTAACTCTTTCCTCATAGTGTAATCCATTCTTTTGAACTTCTGCAGAGGCAGAACTTGAACCAACAATTTCTACTTTGCTGGTAGTTGTTATCAAGGTGACTCTTAGGGCTCCAAAAGTGTATCTGTTACCTTGCAGTGTCGGTGTAGCAGATCTACACAGTCATGATGTTTAATTATAGAGAAAATTACTTTCTTTTTCTGAACTATCAATTAATTCATGTTTTCATATCTCGCACAAAATAATGCATAAGTTATTTTCATCTGCATTATAAAATATGTATTGTAGTTCATTACCATCTTTCTGAGGAGTTTTTAAATTATCACCATTTCATTTGTTGAGAAGGATGTTCTTAGAAATTCTGACTGCACAGATTCATACATTTAATGTTAAAGGATTTCAGGGAATTGAAGATGTGAATTCAGAAATAATATATTTAGGCTCAAACTCGGTCTCACTTGAAGTCAAAAAGAGCTTTGCCTTTGACTTCAGTGCGTCCAGAGTCGTTCTTCTGGTATTAAAAAGCAGAGTAATCACTATCTGATTTTTACCTAAAGCGCTTAAGATATTGTTGAAGTCATTTGTCAGGAGTAAGTATGTAACAGAATGGAATAATCCCACAAGTACTGGATTAGGCTAGACATGCTTTGGGCTGAAATGACGTCCGACAAGAACAGCACAGAGGACTCGAAACCGGGAAAGCTTTGACTTTCAGGGATATATATATTTTTGGAGTAGTTTCACCTGCCTTTGTTTTGCATCGTTTCACTGCAGGATGTGTTTTGGGAGGGGGTACCTTCTCTGTGTAAGGGTTGAGAAGAGCGTTTTAGTTAAAATCCTGGTTCTCTAGGATGTTGGCTTTTCAGTGCACCTTGAGCAGTAATCTTCATGGCAGAAATTCAAATGGGATATGGTTTGGAAAGTCGGAGATTGGTTTGACCATCCATCCTATATCGAGGTACAGATGTGGCATCTTAGGGAATAAACTTATCAGAGCGTTGTCAAATCGGAGTGAATCTGGATTGGAAAGAGAAGTGTAAATGCTAAGCAAAAGTGGGGATTTTTGGCAGTGGCAAATATGAATATATTAAGGGATTTTGCTCAGACAGTATTTGGAAAAAGTAGGTGAAAGGTTTGAGGAATCTGAGAATTACCCTGTTTCTTTTCTGCTGTCTTTACTCTTGACATCTCTCCTCTCCTGCCTGTCTCATCTTCACAGAATCATTTTGTTTGGAAAAGAACTTTAAGGTCATCGAGTCCAACCATTAATCTAACACGGCCGAGCCCACCTCCAAACCATGTCCCTAAGAACCTCATCTACGCGTCTTTTAAACTCCTCCAACAGACCGAGTTGCCACGTGAGTTAAAACCAGCTGCCTGCGGCTGATCTGGATCCAGCCGCTCTTCTCCAGGAGCATCTCTGGATCCTCCCGCTCATCAGGCACACTGCTGGAGTCAGAAGGGTTGCTGCATTCAGCTAATTTGTTGCCAAAATGGCAATATTTTGGCTTATTTGTCAGAAGCAAGTCTTCTTCATGCTTGGCCTCGATAGTTAGAACTTGACTGGTCCAACTGGATGGGCTGTGAACAGGTCAGACCTTCCAACCTTGGTGATTCCCTGAGTCTGTTCTGTATTTCTCCTGTGTTGTGGGAGAGAGAAGATAATGACAGCAGGAAATCATCACATCTCAAATAATATTTCCATGCTTCTATATCTTGTAGTTCACAGACAGGGAAATTAGTGTAAACCCTACTTATTCTACCCAGGAAAAAATATATTCTAGTGTGGGAAGAGAAGCTCAGCCACAGCCCTTGTATTTTCTTTTGCCGTGCCCTTCCCAGTGCTTAATCTTGGCTCTGTTCCGTTTTCTTTCTGTTCTCTCTCTTTGCTCCTAATCCTTGTCCATGCTTATAAGCTCCTAATATTTATATGGCATTATCTGTGTAAGAGATTACTGCTGACAAGTAATCTCTTCCCTCTTCTGAAGAATTACAACCATTGCTAAAGATCAGAAAGTGAAATTAGATCCCTGAAAGTATGTGACAACTTCAGTAAACCCTAAGAGCAAATTCCCTAAATATTGGGAATCTTCTTTTGAGCTTTTAGGTTTGAACCGTAGCACGGCTTTGGGACACCTGACCATGCTTAGCAATTGGGTTTTGCTATAGAGCAAAATGCGACAGTAGTTGTACGGAAGAAAAATCACTGAACTGAGAGCGGTATAATCTTTCAAGAAGTAGGTAAATATAAATGCATCAGTTTTACTGCTCTCAGGTGATTTGTCAGATTACTTATAAAATATATAAATGTATAATTTTTTATATAAATACAAGTATAGTTGCTGTCTTCTGCACTTTGGCCTCCAAAGAACTGCTTTCATTAGTTTTTCCTTGGAACAGAGTGGACAAAATTCTAATTTGAAAAAGCTCGTAAGTGTCCATGCAGCTTTGGTATTTGTAAAGTGCTTGGCCAGTAGTAAGTGTGGATGATTGAGTAGTTTCGCACCCATTTGTAGTAATTGTGGAAACAAATTCATCACGGGAACGGAATAAATTCAGGGAAGCAGAAAGAAAGTGCAAAAGTGGAATTTCCCAGTTATTGCAAATGACAAAAATGACTGTCCATCCCAATCATTACAAGGCAAACAGACTCCAGGTGTTAGAATCACAGAAACTCTCCACAGATCTCTGTTTTAAGTCACATAAATTCTACTAAAAATATTACAGTTAGCAAAGAGACGTGTGTGATGGTGTTTAAAGAAAGACAAAGGAAATTCTCAGACAATGAGCTTGTTAAGTGGTAAGTTGTGCCGTGATGGTGCTTCAATGACGAAGGAAGTGCGGCAGCTCTAAAATGTGTTTGCTCCAGCTCCAAGGCCTGGGGAAAGTTTCTACTATATATGAATATGTCTATCTCCTTTTATTATTTTTAAACATTTTAATAGCGATGTTTAAAAAAAATCCATTGCACTGCCAGAACTATCTTTAACTTTGCTTTCAAATGTAACTACAGTTACAGAAGGGCCAGTTTTTATGAATACTATATAAATATATATTTCAGCTTTATATCCATTCTTACACATTATCCCTGCTCATTGAGAACAACTATTCAAACAAGTTTACAACACGCAGAAGTTGCCTGTATAATTTGATATAAGCTCAACCAGCACCCCATTAAGTCTTTCTAATGTGGTTTCTATTCATTGAGCAGTGTCATTGTGGCCCTCCCATCCTTTTTTTGTTGTTGTTTTTAATAAAATGGGGCACAAAGCGACTCTTGGTGCCACAAAAACAAACCAGTTTCCATGGATAATTTGTTCTTAGGGCAAATGAAGTGCTTTGAATAAACACACACAATGTTTCATAGCAACTTGTTACACAAGAGCTGAGCAAAACACGCGTGTCTGCTTCAGGTAAAAGTGTGTGGGTTTCTTCAGAATGGGGTTTCATGGCATAAATGGAAAGAAAATACATAATACATCAATTGGGGAGTTTAAAAAAATCTATTATTCAAAATGGCAAACGTTTAGATGAAAACTCTGGCTTTTAGTATATGGAATTTTTATTATATATGAACTTAGTTTGATTTTTAAGCCGTATTTTTATCTAAACATCTATACCCAATGTGCAAAAAGTAAAAGTTTTCAAGGCTTAGTCTTTTTAAAGTCTTCATGAAGTTTTAAAATCAACTGCTAAATGTGTCAGAGATCCTCAAAAATCTGAATAAATAAAAGAAAAATAGTTTTGAAAATAAGTCATGATGCTAGAGTTAGATACCTAAATCTTTCACTGTTTGTTCTGAGCTTTCAGTGTTTAATTATATGAGTTACACATAAAAGTCAAACATTTTCCGTGTTTTTTAAATATAAGGGACAGTACATTGTGGAACCTGTTGAATGTGTTAATATTTGTATGCTTTGGAGATAATTTTTTCTGGAAAGTTTCACGTGTACAAGATTTCACTACTGCAAGTTAATAATAACAACACAATTCTTCTCCCGTCTTAAAAATAGCATTTTTCCTATGTGAGTGGGTGTGTGTTGCAACTAAGGTTGAGAAAAATGGTGCGGCCTTGATAACGAAACCCTACATGTCTCCAGCGTGGTTTTGAGAGTCATGGAATAGTTTGGGTTGAGGGGACCTTCAAATCCCACCCAGTGCCCCCCCTGCCATGAGCAGGGACATCTTCACCAGCTCAGGTTGCTCAGAGCCCCGTCCAGCCTGGCCTGGGATGTCTCCAGGAATGGTTCATCCACCACCTCTCTGGCCAACTTGAACCAATATTTTACCACCCTCATTTTTAAGAACGTCTTCCTTGTATCTCTTTCTTTAAGCCTGTGCCCTAGTGGCCAGGAAGGCCAATGGTACCTGGGGTGGGTTAGAAGGGGGTGGTCAGTAGGTCAGAGAGGTTCTCCTGCCCCTCTACTCTGCCCTGGGGAGACCACACCTGGAATCTTGTGTCCAGTTGTGGCCCCTCAGTTCCAGCAGGACAGGGAACTGCTGGAGAGAGTCCAGCGCAGCCACCAAGATGCTGCAGGGAGTGGAGCATCTCCCGTGTGAGGAAAGGCTGAGGGAGCTGGGGCTCTGGAGCTGGACAAGAGGACACTGAGGGGTGACCTCATTCATGTTTACAGATATATAAAGGGTGAGTGTCAGGAGGATGGAGCCAGGCTCTTCTCGGTGACAACCAGTGATAGGACAAGAGGCAGTGGGTA
Organism: Streptopelia decaocto; assembly: GCF_964273445.1. Lineage (NCBI taxonomy): Eukaryota > Metazoa > Chordata > Aves > Columbiformes > Columbidae > Streptopelia > Streptopelia decaocto. The sequence goes on along the minus strand of NC_138660.1, from coordinate 64,399,206 downwards.
CACAAAAGTGGGAACACAAAAGGTTCCACTTAAATTTGGGAAGAAACTTCTTCTCAGGGTGGCAGAGCCTGGCCCAGGCTGCCCAGGGAGGTTGTGGAGTCTCCTTCTGTGCAGACATTCCAACCCGCCTGGACACCTTCCTGTGTAACCTCATCTGGGTGTTCCTGCTCCATGGGGGGATTGCACTGGATGAGCTTTCCAGGGCCCTTCCAACCCCTAACGTTCTGTGATTCTGTGTCTGCTCCTGTCCCAGCTCTGCTATTCCACGTGTAGCCTCTCTGTGGCTGTATCTTCTGAAATTTAGGCAGGGATTCAAAAAACTCTGATGGTCTTTGTGGGAGTAGAAACTGGCTCCAGCTGGCTTTTTCTCCAGGTTATAGGCTTCTGGGTGGTGATGTAGAAGTCCTGCACGCTCTTAATGTGTATAAATGACTGAGATCTGGGCAGGTACTGGATGGAGAGATGACTTTGTCTGGAAGGCGACAGAAAAGAAAAATTAATGAGAGCTTGGAAGAGGAAAAAATAGAATAGCTGCAGCAAAAATATTCTGGAGAAAATGTAAACACAAAAAATGTGCTAACTAGACATTGTCTTTCTTTCTCCAGCATTCTTTTGGGAACTGCACATGAGCAGGTTTAGAAGATTTCGTGTTGTTATTAGTTTATTTTCAGGTCATTTATTTAAGTGTCATAAAGAACATTAGCTGGTGGTTAGGGACTACAATATCTATTATATCACTCCAATCATGTGGACAAGTTTATACTATGTGTGATTTACAACGGTCTTTCCGCAGTTAAAATGGTTGTATTCAGGTACGGGGTTCTATACATGGTTGTATTAGCGAAATCCAAGTGGCTGAGCACAGAATCTTCCAGTCAAAGTCCCAAAAATGAATGTTTTTAGGCGAACACTGTGGGCTGCAGCGAGAGCTGTTTATGGCTCTCTGCCTACATCCTTTATCATGTCTCCACTGTTGTTAGTAAAATATACAGAACTACTTTATGCCAAAACAATGGAAGCTAATGCAGATAACTTGTTCCAAAGTTAACCATCAAATAAATCTCTTTTTTTTTTTTTTTTAAACTGTTAAGTGAAATGGTGTTCTAAAACTTTTAAAAATTGTCAAGATGATGAATACTGTGTGTGTAGTACAAGTAAATACCAGGGAATTGATTGCACACACATGTCTTAAATAAAGGATATTAAATAGTTTATTCCAGAGGGAGATCGGTGAAGTTTTATCTAATATTATTAGAAATTCTGCAATGATGGATCAGATGCATAAGGGCTGAAAACTAAGAAAAAAACTCTTCAGGAATAGAAATGGTGCGTTGAGTGGATTATTTTCTGTGAGACCAAAGACAGGTGGGGGGATACAGCCTGCCCAGGTAGACCAACCTCTCACACGTCAAGCAATTCTTCTTAACGGCAATGATTTTTCAAAATCTGGTTTGGTAAATCAGTCCTCTCAATTCTGTCGCAGACTCGGTGTTGTAGGATAAATCCCTTAACCTATTTCTCCTTCAGCTTTTCCCATGCATAAAGGTACAGAAGTATATCCTCATGGGGATGCGTCCATACTTCAGAGGAGCCACCACCGTCCAGTTTGAGGTCTATAATCCAGCTTAGACTGTAAAAACGCCAACTTAACTCTTAAAAGCACATATGTATGGAATTCAGCTATATTGAATTTATACTTTTATGCTCTGAGAATCTGTTGCTGAGATGGGAATAGTTTAACCCAGGCCCATTTGGGAACATGTCTTGTTTAGGATGCAGGTAATGGGTTTGGATGAGGCTGTTGAATGCGATTGAACTTGTTCTGAGCGGCTCCAATGAGTGATGGCGAGCAGTGGAATAAAGGTGGATCTCGTAGGTGATTTGGTCAATGGCTTGAAAATGTAGATGAACGTGAAAATAATATACCAAGGAACAGAAAGGAGTTTTAGGGCTTTGAAGAAAAATCCTCAAAGCAATTAGTCAAGAGTACAACTGCAGTAAAGCTCACATAGTTTGTATTTTGGGAGTAATTTTGAAAAATAAAAGAGTATTTTTGCATTTAAGCTGCTCCCTTGCAGTGGATGATTCTGGTGTTTAGGAGTATTTGTTTTGACAAAGAGGGATCCCAGAAATGAGCGGTGATGGAGTAAAAGTCAGAAGAACTGTGGAGGAGGTTGATGAAGTGAAGCAAGTGTTGGCTTTAGTAAACAGGTCAATAAACAGGCTATAGTGTGTCAACATTTGGAAATTAAAAGGAAATGGAAAATTTGAATGCCTGTACTCGTCTGGGAGAACCATAATCACACTGAAAGGCATGTAAGTAAATAGTATTTGGGTAAATCAACTTGAGGTACAGGCAAGTGTTAGAGTGAAGATCCTATGGTGGCTGTGCATCTAGTCCTCTTCGTGTTCATTTAGAAGAGTCGTGTTTTGAATGAAAGAGCTTCACTTGCTTGTTTCCTGGGCAAGGACCATAATTCGTTACTGCTTTAAATCAAATAGTAAAACTAGATCTGCATAAAATGTAATATTTTGTATATTACAAAAATGATTTCAGTGACCTCAATATAACTGTACAAATGTGTCCTGCGGCTGGGAAGGGTTTTCTGCAGGATGGACATCAGGTGGAGGAGCCCGTGGTGTCTGATGTTGTCTGTGGTGCCTCCAGGTCATGAGCAGCTCTGCCTCAGTTTCCCCATCTTAGTGTTCAGTACTCACACCTGTGAAAAATCATGGGGGTAGTTGCTTTTATCCTACGAATGGATGTAGAACTCAATCCCTCAATCCTTTTCTCCAAAGTTTGGGTTTTTTTCTAATTTGTGATTAATTTTTTTCATATGGTCATTATAGAAATAAGGCGTGGATAGCTGGGTTAGTAGACCCACTTCCATGTCATGGTAGATGTGTGTCCCACGTTATTAGGCAACAAATGGTCTTTGTGCGTCAGCTTTGGACCTGTGCTGAAGCAACTTGCTAGGCTCAGCCTAGACTTAGACAAGCTTCATGTTAGACTGAACAAATGCATTTGGCATTTGCTACTGGTCTTAGCCATAGTCCTGGCAAAAGCACCAAGACTTTTCTGGTAGAATTGCCTTTTTATTTATTTGCTTTATTTTCTTTAACCAGCAGACAGTTTTGTCCTCCCTGTTGATGCCCAAGCTGTGATGTGGTTCAGTGGAGACCTTTGGCTTCTCAGCCAGTGAACCACAAGTTATTTTGTTTCACAGGTACCATGTTCACTAAAATGATATATAAAGTATGCCATTTACTGAACGCTGGCGGTGTTATTGCTTGGATGGACATAAAATATCAAAATATAATTTGTCTTCTCATTTGCTGTTAATTAACAATTACCAGGCGAAACTGAAATCCAGCATAAACACAGTATAGATTTTTGTTGTTTTTTTTTTTTCCCTGACAGGTTCATGCCAGAACATAAACTTGCCCATTTGCAAAAGGTAATTGGTGTTAAAAGAAATGGAGATGCTTATCAATTGGAGGGTCTGCCCGGCCAGCAGAAGAGTGGAGATTTAATGAAAAACAGCAACGCACATGGCGAGTCTGGACTTTGTACCCCAGAGCACGAGGGGCTGCCCTCCCCATCACCAGCACTGGAAAGGCCGAACAAGGCCGAGGCATCGGAAAGTACAAATCCCTGTCAAGAAGAAGATAAGCAACATCTGACTTTTAACCTTTGTAATATCACGAGTGGATGGGACTCTCAGCAAAGACCTTTACACATTGCCTGGCCTCACAGGTGGTAAGTGGCGAACGAATCCAAATGCTCTGCCTTGCGTAGATTTATGGGTTTGTTTTGATTCTGTTTCTGTGACGTGTGTCAAGTATAAAATAATCTCCTAAACACATACAGACACCGCACACACGCACAGGGGAGTGAGGTACATCACTAACATCTGATTATCCAAAATAATTTATTTGAATATACATAGTTCAGTAACGCTAACCAGACATTTGACAATAGATGCTGATGGTCCCTGTTTTTTGCCCAAGCAAAAGGTACCGATGCTGCTGAAACAATAAGTGTAATTTTGGTAACTCTTTTTGTACAAAGCAATCCACAGATGACAATTAATACCTAATTCAAATTCTCTTAATTACTTTAATGCAAGTGATTAAGTGTAAAGATACACGGTGCCACCGGACAGCTGATGTTAACCCACTATCTGCATTTTAAAAACACCCTTCCCGTGTTACGTAAATAGAAAGCCTGTTAGAATGTATTA
>NC_138660.1:64374962-64389962 GCF_964273445.1 Streptopelia decaocto | reverse complement strand
CCAAGCTGGGTGGCCACTCGTGCAATGTCATTTGAGGAGGACAGAGGTTATGTGTGGTCAAAGGAAAGTAAATCCCCCATTTCAGGGGAACCACATCTGGCAGGGTCTGTTCTGCTCCTTTGCTTGGGAAAGCAGTGGAGAGTTTGGCTCTAGATCTGTGCTGAACGGGGACTGAGTTCCTGCAGGGAAACTTCACCTTTGAAAACCAAATGATTCTGGCAGATTTAATCCAAAAAGGTGAACGTGGTGGATAGATAAGACAGACCGAAAGCAAAGACTTAAAATGCAAGTGTTTATACAGCCTTGACTAAAAGGTACCAGATATGATAAAAACGTGTAAAATAACAATTTCAAAGAGGAAACTTTTTAGCTGTGTCTAAGAAAAACTGTCTAATACCCCCAAAGAAAACTCTGTTCACCAGGGATGCAATACAGATAACATGTGGTGAATGAACCAGTGCCACGAAAGTAGAAGCTGACACCCTCAGTTCTTCAATACCTCAAGCAAAAAATAGTGTAACTTCACTTTCATGCAAGCTGAAGTTAAGTTGGAGAGCAGATATTAGAGGTTTTTTATAAGTAGCAAATAAAAAAGTTAATGAAATACTCTGAGAAGTTCAGATTTAAATGTTAACTGGAAGGGCAGTTTGGAATTGTCTCTTCTTTGCTTGTTCATTCAGTGAAGTCTAACCTTGAAATTTCTTCCCATGGCTGGGGATTCGGGGTACTGAACCCTTCCAGTGGAAGGTGCACTATTCCTTGATCGCTGTTTTTATGAGCTTGTAGAAACGTTCAGCATGTAATCAAGATCTCTCAGGTGTGAATGTTCTCCTTCATTTTTTCCATCTTTCTTAAAGCCCATTTTCTCAAAGGGCTAGGAGAAGTTGATAGTCCAGAGGAGAAAACATCTCTAATTTTGATAATTGCAAAAAAGATGCTCTTTATTCTTCAGCTTAAAAGCCTGATACAATTTTGAGTAGTTTAAGATGTTTGCAGCGTGGACAGAGCCTCTAGTAAGTGTTCCAAGAGTTTGCTTTATGACCTTCTCTTCAGTTCCCTTCCTACCTGGTCTCTGATTGAGATGTGGGCAACTAGAGATTGAGAAGAACTGTTCTGTAGTTACAAACTAAACGTAAACCTGTTAGTTTTGAAAATTATAAGACAGACACTTCATCCTGTGATAAAATGGCAGGAATTAAGTGATGGCTGTGACATTCACCTGTGAGACCCTAAACAGAGAGTACTGAGATCTCCCTTCCCAAACCTTGTGGAACACAAAGATTATTGTACTACCTGCACTTGTATGCACTTTGCTGCTCTATAAATTCCTGAATTAGTTAGTCTCAAACAGGAATATTCGGGATCTGATCTTAGAGAAATGGAGGCAGAAGGTGAGTTACCAGCTTTTGCTCACCAAATCACACATATTTATGTTGCCCCAGCTTTCTCTTGCTTTCCCCATGCAAGGACCAGGTAACTGCCTCTGTGGGACAGGGAGGAGCGATGGCATCTATGTTTCTATCAAGTATGTTGATTTTCATCAGTGGGTAATTGTGATGAGCTGAAAATGGGGTGTTTTTTAGCTTTCTGAAAGGTTGCATGTCTGCCAATTGTATTGAAAGATTCACAGAAGGTTAGTGAATGTGTTTGGGTTTGAGTGGTGTTTTTTCTCCTCCGGTTTCAATGTTCTGGGCTCCTGTTTAACAGTTGAAGCAGTTTGCTCGGTTGGCATCAGCAACGCACTAAAGGAGAGGGGAAATCTCTCAGAAATACAAAGAACTAGCACATTTTGTGATCTGTTCTCGCTCAGATGTATACTTCAAATTGCATTCCCTCAGTGGAGGGAAATCATTTCAGTCACCCTGGTCACAGCAGAAAGCAGTCCTCGTTTTGAACGCCTTCTTTCATTAATGTAGATATGTTTCTGAGATGAGAAACGATGTTTCTTCTAATTATGGTTACATGTAGTTAATTTCCTTTTTTAAAAAGCTCGGTGTGAAAGGCAGTTTGCTTTAAGAAGGGGAGGAAAAGAAGAAGGGAAAAGTGATACAGCTGATGCTCCTGTTGCCTTAGCAACAGATTTATTTATTAGGGTCTGAAATGACATGAGTTAATATACCACATACCTGCTGATCGGCAAACTCTCCTATTTCAGCTCCAGTTGACAATTAAGTCCTGGACAGCTACAGCCAGGGGTTAATGTTACTCATTAGGAGAACTAGGTCATTACTGGGAAATCAAGGCACTTAAGGCAGCATGGATAAAATACAAAATTCAACATCTCAAGGAGTGAGGGGTTTTATGTTAATTAACCTTATTTTCCTTTCATTAAAAAAAATCTTTCATATATGCATATGACAGTGGATCAATTAATTGAAAAGGAGAAAAAAGAGTAAGCTGTAGTTTACTTTCCTCTCTTAGTTGTCTTCATTTCCTTTGGAAGGGTTTCATTATTTTATGGAAAATTCTTATGTCTATATGATGAGTAAAAAGGGTATTAAAATTAAGAAGGGAATCATCATGGAAATCAGCTTTACCACAAGGGAATGAGCAAATAAAAGCCTTGGAAATGAAAATAAATAAGCTTTGCTAATACCTCACCTAAGGAGCAGAATATAAGCCCATCAGAGCTTGGAGATATTTAGAGGTACTTCTTTGCTTCTTTATTAAGCAGTTACATAGTTATTTGACCTTCAGAAACTGAAACTTTAAGGAACTAAATCCAAGTTGTTGGTAAATATTCTATTTACAGAAAGCCGATGGGTGGCATAGCAGACAGTAACCCCTCCACTTAGTAATTGGCTTCTGATTTCCAGGAATATTAAATATATTCTCTGGAAGTTTTATTAAGATATCTGAGTGGGAGTTTTAACTTGATAAGTCATAAGTGATTTAATAAAGCTCTCCTGAAAGCCTTTATTTACTAACTTTTAGCAGACTTCGTTTTGATACTGGAGAACTTAATAGGCTGTAAAAGAATCGTATTAAAATAAAACTTTGTTGTTTTTTTACCCACTGCTCCCCCAAATACACTTAGTTCTTTCACTTCTACTAAGCACTCTTCTTTCTTTTCTATAGTTAAGCTCCATGCCCAGTTCTGCTTCTTGTTGCGTTTAGAGCAGTTTGGTGTAAACCCTTTTTCCACTCCTGTAAAGTCAAGGTTGAAGCAGCATCTTAGGTGGGTTGCAAGTAGTGAACCATTGGTGTCGGGCTGTCAGAGCACTGTTACCTGTAACAAGAGCAAAATTCAAGCCCCATGAACTATTTTCTGCTCCACGGGATGGTTTTGCACTCTGATGTACCTGTACCTTAAAGCTTAAATACCATAAAGATTCAGCTTAAAATTTCACAGGCAGAAGCCTTCCTTCTTCACTGTCTCTGTGCCACCCGGATGCTCATAGGGCAGCTGCTTTAGTGCCTTCCTCTGAAGCCTGTCATGATACATGTTTCAGCCACAGCTGAAAAACTGACGTTAAGTTAATGTAAGATTGCAACTGCATCACTTGGACATTTTAAGATTAATTAAGTTTGGAACAGAAGTATCAGTTTGCCCTGTAAACTCTGGTAAGCTTGGCTCTTCCTTTTACCATGATGGGAAACTCATTTTATGGTGTTTTTCTTCTCTTGTGCAGCTACAAAGCCCAAGTCTGAGCAGAAATGCATGTGAACTGGTGGGTCTAAAGCCCTGAGGGAAGGGGGCTCACACTTTTCCACCTATTGCCATCAAAACAGTCATTTTCTTCTCCATTCACCCAAGCTTTGTCTTGGCTTTTCAAACTTCTTCCTTTTCTCTCATAGATTAGAATCATAGAATCATGGTTGGTTGGAAGAGACCCTTAAGATCGTCGAGTCCAACCATAACCTAAATCTATGTCCCTAAGAACTTTGTCTAAATGCCTTTTAAACCCCTCCAGGGATGGTGACTCCACCACTGCCCTGGACAGCCTGTTCAATGCAATTGGATATTGTTCCCAATATCCAATCTGAACCTCCCCTGGTGCAATTTGAGGCCATTTCCTCTTGTCCTATTGCTTGTTACTTGGGACAAGAGACCAACACCCTCCATGCTCCAACCCCCTTTCAGGTGGTTGTAGAGAGCAAGAAGGTCTCCCTTTCTCTTCCTATATAGTCTCCTTGTGCAGCAAATTTGATTTTTCTCCACTTTCTCAACTTTTTTCCATCTCCATCATTTCAGTCACCCTCCCTGTCTGTACAAGGGACCTTCTACAACACATTGGTCCCTGTTTTCTCCTAAGCTCCATTGTCCAACCTGACTGTGTTATCCTCATGGTCTCTTATACTGGTGTCCTTATTCAGCTTATTGCATTTTTTTTCCCGTGAGAACCGGTGTCGTGTCGCATATTTTCCCCTTCTTCTCTGCTTCTTCTTTCAGTTCACTATTTCTTTGCCATGCTGCTCTTGGATAACTACTCAGATTGTTGAGATCTTATTTGTCCCCTTTGCTTTATTCTCATCTGCATCTGAGAGTTTCAGTCAAACTGGAAAAGCCTCTTCAACCCATCTCCTATACTGCTTTGTTTTCTTAACCAAATTTACATTTTCTTGTTGTTCCTTATTTTCAATGCATATAAAACAGCTCTTTATTCTGCAAATTTTATTTTGAATTCAGTGGAGGAATCATTGAAAGTGAAGACAGGGTTTGTGGTTTTATTTCAGATGGCAGATCCTACCTGGGTTTTAGCAACCTGACCTGCAGGACTAGGACTATCTTGCCCAAGACATGTGGACCGTTCAGTGACCAGGCACAAAAGAAGTTCTCCAAAGGCTTGTCTATGTTTTCAGGAAGACTTCCAACACAAGAAGTGTATCTTTGACTCAAAATCAAACACATCCAAATATTCAGTTCTTACCTTAAACTGAAAAGTGGTTGAAATACCTAAACCAGAGGCTTATTAGAAATGTAATATTTGCAAGATGTTTTAAATCTTGTTCTTTGGATGTTCTGGAGAACTTTTGGCAGAATTTTTCTAGAAGATGATAGTCCAAAATAGATCCAGTCTTTGGAAATGTCATAAAGAAGTTTTCTAATAAGAAGTCTCAGGCAAACTCAGCAGACAGTGCCACCAGCCCCCTTAGTAGTTCACAGTAGCCCTGACCAAAGTATGCGAATAGTCTCCAGGAGACAAAAATCAAATATTTCCTAAGCAAATTATTTAGTATTCTTCCTTATGTTCACCAATAATAAGGGGTTATGTTTCTCTCTTCAAAGCTTTTTAATTAGATTCCTCTTCTTACTGCACAGCAAGTTTGACTCTCTTCCCCCTTTCCCTTCTTGTCCTCCCTGCTTTCCTTTTCTCTGTGTTTTCACCCTTTTTCCCCCTCCCTTCGTCCTCTAATCTCTGCTTTTTCTCAGGTGTGTTTGTGCAAAAACTGCCTCAACGAAATGAGTTGATTTGTTCCAGAAGCGATGAGATTCGTAGTTACTTTAATCTTGTTGAATAATGAATTTCGAGCCTTGGTCTTGGTGCCAAGGAAGTTCCTGCTTAGGAGCTTCATCCTTGGAGATGACAGCTTCACAAATCCAAAAAGGATGAGTTACAGTATTGTACCTGAGCTAATTCCCATCAGGGTATTAGTAAGGACCAGGACTTATTTTTTTGACCCAGGCACTGAATCTGGTGGACTATTAAATACTTATAGTTTGGTGATGTGAGTCCACCATGGAAATCATAGAGGGGCCACAAGGTTTTGTATGGTGGGAGTGCCATTCCCAGGCAGATGTTTGGTGATGTAATTCTTTATGTAGTAACTTACATTCAAATCTTCTGTTCTTTCAAGTAACTACCTGAGTAGATTTTTTTTTTTTCCCACGTCCATAGTCATTTATTACTACCATGACATGACTTTTTTATAGCATGTTGAATTACAATAGGATATATTGTGTATGGTTATCAAGGCTGTCAGGATGACTCAGGTTATTTTATCTTTCCTCACAACAACAGGAAACCATTTGTTATGTTACCTTTGGAACAGAAAAGGAAGTGAAGTTTAATATGTTGTTTTAAAGAAACTATTTGGGAGTAGTTCGTAGCCGTTATTGGGTTGTGTTGCAAATTCGAGTAAAATGGTTATTTTATCTGAATCCTATACTTATGAAAAGCTAGGTTCTCTAAGCTGGAATAAAAGAAATGAAAAGGCATCCAAATAAAAGTGCATTGATTTTTACAGCGAGGTAACTGAGACCAAACACTGGTCTTTGTCTTCGAAGGTTAATCTCTCTTTAGGAAATAAGCAGGAGGCTCAATGACTGATGCTGATCCTGAGGTTTCTTTGGTTAGAGAACGCGCAATATTTTATTTTGAGTTTTTTTCCTTCGCGAATTGTGAGGGGAGAAGAAGAAGAATCTAAACAATAAACTCCCAAGGTTCTCTTTTTTTTTATGAATCTCTTCTAGATAACACAAGATAGGAGAAAATGCTTTTCCAGCGTAAAGCACAACGCCACCCATTTTTCTCAGGCCAGCAATTTGAAAAAATCAGGAGGTAAAATACACACTCCTCACTGTAAATACGTCATGGCCTATAACAGAAAATAAAACACTGTATTTGCCAGTACTGTTTGGCTGCTTTTTGCTTCTCTAGTGCCATTTTTTAATTCCTTGGCTTGCAGAGGTGTTTTGCAAGCGCAGGCAAAGGATCAGGACCATTTCTGTTTGTAGGAACTCCAAATGGCTCGCTCCAATCTATTCTGGAGGGGCCTTTATTTCAGTGACTCTTACGCAGAAATGTTTTCTTCTCCTTGACTCCATTTTCTATTAACTGAGGGGGTATTGGATATTGTGGTAACTTTTGATGCTGATGATGCCAGACAATGTTTAGAGGCACAATTACAGCAAAGACATTTTGTAAGCGTATCAGCCGAAGAAGAAAACTCATTGGACTTAACTACATGTTTACAGTCTACCCCTACCTCATATTGGAAATGTAAAAAGATGGAAAAATACTGTGCTAAATTGAATAAATGGAAAGCAATTAACTTTTCCTTCATGTTTGCATTTTCATAGTTATTTCTTTTCCCCCTTGTTTCTTTTCTGGTAGCTCTTTCCCTGCAGTTATCGTGAGCATTGTTACCAGAAATTTGGTATTAGAATTATAATCTTTTGCCTGGCTTTTCCACCCCCCCAGTCTTAACATAGAAAACGCATATTAAAGTCATTTGATTTAGGCAAGTCTTCTGTCCTTCGTGAAAATAATGACTACAATGTGTTTCATTTGGGATATTGAATAGGCTTGTAACATGAGTCTCTTACTTTAAGAAGAATATTATCCTCCCGTCTCTGATCCTCAGCACATTTCTGTAAATGAAAGCTCCTGTAAGACCCTCTCTTAGGGATGGGGAAACCTGGGAAATCAGTGTCAGGAAAAGACCAGAACGCTGAAATTCTCTGGTTTGAAGGCCAGGCTTATATTTTGTGACTAACTGCTACTTTCTAGCACTGTTAAGTTATAATAAACCTATATTCAAATCTTGCAGAACTCAAGCTTTAACGTAAAATATCAGGGTGTAGTACAGTAAACGCAGTGAAAAAAGGATGGATGCTTTTCTTTAGGTTAGGTTTTTTTTTATTTCAGCAGAGCGTGCGTGCAAAAAAATACACCATTTATTGATATGCTGCTGTTCTCCTCTTGAAAATGCCCTGGACGGATACAGGGTCAACAGGAGGCTGATGTCACATGAGTCACCCTTATCAGCCTGTGGCATCCTTCATCACCCTCCCCAGGCCTGGACCGTATCAGCCAAAACAGTCAAGAACCTCAAGTTCCTGCTGTTATCACCCAAACGAAGAACGTTACAGGGATAAAGGCACCTTCAGCCCTGGCTCCGGGGGCGATAGGGGAGCAGCTCAGCAGCAGGGGCTGCCCACGCTTTCCTTCACCTTCATTCTCCCGAAAACAGAAACATTTAGGGGGATTTTGCAGATTTTCTACCTTTTCTTTTTGTTCTCCATCCTCACTGCTGACGCCACTGTGTGCCTTTGCTCTATTCTCTTCCTCTTTGGTTCTCCTTTAATTATCACACAGTTTTATTTTTGCTTCCTAATTTATATCTTTACTGTTTCTTTCTGACCTTTTCTCTGCCACTGATAGCAGTCTCAAATGCTCTCTGCATCTTCTCTCTGAGTAGTTTTCTTTCATTTCATTTTTCTGAGTCTATACCTTTTCCTTTTTCTCTTCTATTTACTCTCTCTTTTCTCCCTCTGGGTTTGGATATGCCATGATTTTTCAGTTTTCAACTTGAATACTTGTATTTTCTTGTTCCTCTTCTTGTGGTTCTCTTCCCCTTGACGTTGTTTTGCCCGTCTCATCTGCCAAACTCGCTCCTCAATATTTCACCTTCCTGAGACTAAAGAGCCACTGTCATCCACTTCAAGGTCTTAGAAACTTCATCTCCTTCACTTTTAATTATCGATTCTATGCTCATGGACTTCATTCTATGCTCCCCAGCCCCCTTCCTGCCCCTCATTCCTTCCCTGTGCTTTGTCCCCTGTCCCTTTCTCTCCTCCCTGGTTGCAGAACCATTTTCTAGCGATAATTGCAGATAGGTGGAAATCTGTGGTTTATCTTTTGATATGTATTCTAAAAAATATATAATTTTTTAAAAAACGCTAGTATAACTTCTGAAGATTTTGTACCTGTTTTAGCGTTGCCACTTCACACCACTTCCAATGATACGATGAATTGGGGAGGCAGAAGGAGACGCAGCCAGTTTGAATCGCTTGGTTTTAAGGCACTGTAAAAAATGAAATATGACTGTTTGCCCTGACAATTTGGGATTCTCCACCGCTGCAAATCTCCCATGCTAAATGTCCTAAGAAGATTAAGATCGACCCTTTTAATATTGCTCTTAGCAGAGCTTTTTTGTAACCCTTTCAGAATATGTAGCACCTTGAGAGATGGCTCAACAAGGCTGTTATCATAAGAATTACATACCCTTTACATGTTATTTTCTCAAATATTAAGACTTTCTTTCCTGACTTAGCATTTTCAGGTTACTGATTAACTTGCATAAACTGTAAGTTTAATTCTTTGTTTAAAGAGACTGCATTTATTTTGCCCCTTTGAGCAAGTCTTGTCTCTTCTCCCCAACTCGGGTGCTTTCGCATTGCATAGCTATATGTGTCTTCTCCAAACCCTAAATAACTGCGATTATCGCTATGTATGATAAGTTTAATTAAAAAATTAAATTTAAGTCACAGAAGACCATATGGGTCTCTTAATGAATTTCACTCAAATCCAAGAGATCGATATGCACTGAATAATGTAAAGGGCCAAATTCTGCCTTTTTATTTCTTTTAACTTAATACGTTTTCCATCACTGATAAGGGACTTGGGGATCCTGCAGCCACAGGGAATAACTCCAGTTTAGCTGGTTTCTGTGCACTCTCCTTCCAATTCCAGCAGTGGGTGAGTCTGGAGGCTGAATTCACAACACCCCTGAATAGCAGAAAACTGTTTTGAACCCTGTTGCCATTGATTGTATAGAGGAGCATCATCGCAGCGCTATGAAGTTGCTTTTTAAAATCATTTTTTAGGCTGAAAAGAGGGATGTCAAGTCATCAATTAATCGTGACAGCGTCCTTCTGTGGTGAAAATATGACAGTCACACCCCTTTTATAAACAGGGAATCTAAGGCAGATATAATGGAAGCTATAATGGAAGATACAATGGTGGTACTGCTGCTACCACCAGCCTCCCAATCCCCATTTCAGGGACAGTCTTGGAAGTTTTATTTCAGATTACAAAGGGTAAAGAAATGAGCGTTCAGTTCATGGATCTTCAATATCTCCAGCAGCACAGCGCTCTCAAATCCAAGTATAGATGTGGTGCCTGTGTCTGGTTTGTGGCATTTACAGCTGGAGTTTGGTCATTCTGATATTTTCACGTTTTTACAGTGAAATTTAGCGCGTCTTCATACCCAGTTCTTATTTTGCCTTTACCAGATGCATATCAAATCAAGTAGAAATACAGAAGTGTTTGAAATACCTATGCTAAGCAACAAAGCCAGACCCTAGAATCAGCTTGTTTTTTCCCCAAACAGAATCACTTAGAAGTTTCCATTTTAATATCAGGCTTTTATAGAGTTTTGCAGTTCTTCTTAAGAAAATATATAATTAATACTGTTTAATAAAGCTCAAAAATGCAACAGATGCAGCCAAAAGTGCACGTCATTTTTGAGCAGATCTTTACAGAACAGACATTCCATATTGTGTTCATCTTTTTCCACGATCACTGCTATGACAATCTGGTGTGTTTAGCAGTTGTTGCTGAGTAAGGCAGACTGGATTGTATATGATTTTCTCCATGTCAGCCAAGAAGCAGAGCTCTCTTCTTTTTGATGTAGTTAAAGAGGTGGTCTTTTACTATTTATTACTTTCTACTAGGAGCAGCTATACCTTTACTAACTTGTAGGAATAATAATATATTGCAATCTGTAGGTGCGCGTACCAGAAGCAGGTCTTAATGGAAAATGAAATGGTCGTGGTGCGGAAAAGTCATAGGAACTGATAAATTGAATAAGGTGACCTCACAAATAGAAAAAAAACGACAAGATTCACAAAACGTGTCATTAAAATCTGCGAGCGTCACGTAAAAGCAAAGTATTTTAAAAGGGGCTGTGGAAGGAGAATCACCTACAGCAGAAAAACCCTCCGAGAGGCTCCAGCGCAGAGGAAACGCTTCCCCTTTCAACATTCCTTCTGGGTGCCAAATTTTCCTTCTGTTCTTCCCCACCTATTAAACAAAGCTGCAACTTCCAATTCCTATCAGTTTTCCTAAATATGTGCAGCTTATGTGGCTTCGACGAGCTGTAAGGCTCCGGATTCTCCTGCCAGCTCCTTGACAATGTGGCTCCAACAGCATCCTCCACTTTTGGCTGCCTCCGGGACCCCTGGTCTCTTCTGGAAAGGGAGAGGGAAAGCAGATCCTTTGCTGGAAGGGCTTTTTTTGTGTGACTGCAAAGCTGATAGTGGGGCTGTGAAGAGCTTGGAAAGATCCCTGTGAGCATCGTGGCTCTGTCTGTCGAGGCTGTCTCCTCGTTTTACGGGGATGTTTGGGTCCATCTCGGGGTGAGATGCAGGTAGCTCAGCATCAGAGCTCCTGGGGATCGCTTGTAAAGCACCCGCAAAAGCCCGCCTGGGGGAAACTGAGGCAAACAGGAAACATTGTACTGAATTACACTGAATTATATTGTATTGAATTACATTATACTGAATTCCCTGCTCGTTGCAGTGGGGTTGGACTAGACGACCTTTGAAGGTCCCTTCCAACCCAAACTATTCTATGGTTCTACACCAAGTCCCAGCACCAAAGCTGTTATGTTTTCCTTGCAAACTTGCACATTTTCAATACAGATCTTCCAGCCAAGTCTGAATCTTCCACTGTAATCCCATTTTGGCTCTTTGAGCTGGGAATTTGGAGGGAACTATAATACCGCAATGCGTTCCTGCACATAATTTACCTACCAGAAACAGGTGAAGATGCAAACAAACTAGTAGGCAGTTCTAGGATCTTTGTAACTGGAAGAAATTCTCTCCACAAGCCGGTGTTTGTATCCACTTTGGTTCCTGGAACCACCGGGAAAACTCCTGGTTCACAGATGTGAAACAAATTATGAAGCTTATGCAGTTGCATTCCTCCTTATTACGGAGAACACAACAAATCTGGGAGTAGGAGGACTTCTTAAAGTCGTTATTGTCCGCATTTATTTCAAGAAAATGCAACTAATTCTGAAAACTCCACGGTTCCCGAAGATTTCTCAGCCTAGGAGAGACACGTTAATTGTAAGATAAATTTGTTTTAATTCCCTAAACCAAAAATATTGACTGAATGAGAAATTAACACATGTAGAGCTGCAGATGTCATTTGGCTTCAGATTTCCTGAATGATATAATTATTAATATTTCATATAGCAGTGTGACAAACCTACGGATTCACTCTACAAAATTAGTCGGTGAAGAAAGACGCCAGGACAGCTGAGCTATAGATTTTCCCTTAATACAGGAAGGAGAGCAGTGGAATTTTCTAAATAATAAATAAAACAAAAATACTTTAAAGACATATGGTGCACATCTGAAGTACAATAATTCAGAGCAGAGTAATTAAATGCAAGATGTAATATTCACCTTGGAGGGGGGGAATTATTTCATTTTTACTATAAGAATTTGGGAAATTTAGATCATCTGTGGTACCATTCGACCCTTTCATTCTCTCCTAGTGAAGCAGATAGATTAGCAAATCAGCTTTTTATTTTCTTTTTAGATAACCAAGCTTGTGTTGCAAGGCATTGAGTGTTACACCCGTACAAACCTTTAAAATTATCTTCAGCTGAGATGATAAATAAGTACAGGTTTCTTACTTTCTGTTTTAACTTCCAGTTACCTCCTTAAAAGTCTAAGGGTAGAAAATGGCTTGTGTTAGTTTATTTCTTCCTTCTTTACCTAAAGCACTGAATGGATCAGAAGCTTTATATTAGTGCAGCATGGATTCATAAAATTCCAGCTTGGGAGATACTAAATTTTAAGCAAAAGTTTGTGATTAACCTATTCCTCCTGAAAAAGGAGATAAAGTGTAATGGAGATTGTATATGTATGTTTTGACAGAAACAAAGAAGTTGTTTTTCTTACTTTGCCCCTTTTTCTAACATGATTTTTGCCTTTAGCGAGGTGAGATATTACTCAGCCCTTCTCGCTTTCAAAGTGGGTAATTTGAAGAGCAAAGGCATCATTTGAAGACAGCGAAGAGAGAGAAGAATCTGCTGAAACTGAGTTTCGATCCCGAGCGCTGAGTCGAGGAAAAAGTTCAACCACGTGCCATAAGCAAAGGGGGAAATTACGCTGCAGATGTTTGGTCCCCGAAATCACAATTTAAGAGAAATACTGTTCTGATTTTTTGAAACAAATCTACGAGTAAACATAAGTGATGCTGATATAAGTTCTTTTTGTTTCAAGGGAACATGACAAAGATCCCGAGACTTTCTTTAAAGTCCTGCTGAAACTGAAAGAGCAAGATCTTCCTTTCCACGTGTCCATGCTTGGAGAGGCTTTCACTGAAATTCCAGGTACCTTTCCTTTTGTTTCTTAATGTAAAGTTACCAAAAAATAAATATTTCCAGAGGTAGTTTTTATGTACAAATTATTTGACATTAGTGAGAGAACATGTTTGAAATCTTCATAATTGTAGAACTATATAATATTAATATGTCATTAAAATTATTAAAGACAGTAAACATTTTTTATTTTACTTGGCAGTGCAAGACCTTATTCATTATTTCTGTTTCAGTAACACTTCGATATTTATTTAAATGTAAAGACAGGTGCGAGTGACTGGATGGTTCAGATAGGAAACAAAATCTTTGCGCAAAGGTCGCTCATCTGAAATCCAGATTGAGAATTTAACAGGTGAAAACACTTAGTTCCCTTTCAAACGGGAGGTTAAGGACTTCTGTGGAGAGCTTCTGGTTTGTATCTGGCATGAAAGTGCTCATTCATCTCTAATATTTTTATATCACTCTTTCGCACACTCCTTCCATTTCCCAGTTTCTGACAACCACGACTCTGTAAGCAGTTTCACCCATCTGAAAAACTAGTAAGGTTTATTCTGAATACACACAGATTTGTGCTGGAGATACTGTGGTAATAAAGCGAACAACCAAATCCTATGATGTAGTAAATTAAACCTTTTAAAAATGTACATTAACAATGGGTGAGCTTCAAAATATCCAGTGTTCTAGCTCATATGTGTTTTGCAAAATGCAGACATGTATCCCTCCACCTCTTCAGGCTGTAAAAATAGACTTGGGATTAGTTTATTTGTCAGTTCTGTCATATCTACTGCCTGCTGAACTGGTGATATTTCAACTGGTTTAGTTCTGATTTTGCAGTTTTTTTAAGACACCAAGAAATTGCTCTGATCCAAATCACTTTTGGGTCCCCAACTGTGATACAACTCGATTGGAAAAGAGGCAGTAATTTGGGAGTGGGAAATTCTTCATGTTTTCTGTCCACTTCTTTTCAGGCAGGTTTCTGAGAGCCTGTTCTCCCAGGCAAGTCTTATTGCAGATCCCAAGGCAACATCACTTTCCAGACTGAGCGCACCAGATTTCTTAGAAGGAGAAATTTTAAGGAATATGTGACAGATAGGAATATATGATGGTGCACTGCGGGAACAGATTCTATTGACACTCATTTTGGATGTTGTTACATATCTCATTTGTGGCTTCAGTGCTTATGAATAATGTAGATCATCCTAAATTTATGCCAGTATATCAAATCTATATGCCGCACCTCTTGTCTTGTCAATTCATTCATCTTCATGTATAAATAGAGTCTATATAAAGGGCAGCGTGGTGAAATGTGTCTCATCACCATGCATTTGATAGGGCCGTATTCATACAAATGACATATGCAGGTCATTGCTAACAAGTGCCAATAAAACCTGTTGCACATACTTTACTGAAAATATATTTAAGAGATTTTGTACTTTTTAATAAATCGTTGGCACTATGTTCCTTCTCCCTTTAATTATGGGATCAAATTCCCTCAGTATTATAAAAGCCACTTTTACATTCATTGGTAAAAGTGCATAATGTGTTTCATAATTCAGTAATCATTCATTTATTTGAAAACCTAATTTTCCCTGGTTAGAAGTACTCAGCAAATACCCAGTAGGAAGTTAAGAAGGTTAAAATTTTCAGTGGTACTGGAGCTTGGGTTTAGGCTCCAAAGGAGTCAAGAGGTGAGACTTAGGGCTCCAGGCAAGTGTGGTTCAGAGGGCAATTCCAAATCTCTATGACTGAGTCTTGTTTGGGCTTTGTCGGCAGTGGAAAAGCTAAAGCTGGTGAGTGTCCCAATGACAACCAGAACTTTGTTCTGAGGAGTGGAAGCTGTTGTTTCTGTCTCATCTTCGATCTTCATGTGTGTAGTGCAAGCATCGTGTTCAATTAGAGGTTTATGACTGGGTTCTGTCGTTGGTAGTCCTCTGT